>NC_057394.1:49391670-49702564 GCF_019320065.1 Cervus canadensis
CACAGCTCTGACTCTATGGACCTTTGTCGGCAAAGTGATGTCTCTGCTTTTTAATATTGTCTATGTTTGTCATAGCTATCCTTCCAATGAGCAAGTGTCTTTTAATTTCATGGCTGCAGTCACCATTCACAGAGATTTTGCAGCCCAAGAAAATAAAATCTGTCACAGTCTCCACTTTTCCCCCTCCTATTTACCATGAAGTGATGGGACTGAATGCCATGATCTTTGTTTTTAAAACTCCTAGAGTTTTAAGCCAGCTTTTTCACTCTCCTCTTTCATCCTCAGCAAAAGTCCCTGGGGGCTAGAAAGTCCGAGATCAAGGTGCCAGCAGATTCAGTGTCTGGTGAGAGCTGACTTCCTGAGTCACAGACATTTGTCTTTTTGCTGTGTTCTCCCATGGCAGAAAGGAAAGTGAGCACTCTGGGATCTCTTTTGTAAGGACACTAATCCCATTTTATTAGGGTTTTGTCTTATGACCAGATCATCTCCCCAAGGCCCCACCTTCCAATACTATCACACTGGGGGTTATATTACAACACATGACTTTCAGGGAGACAAAACCAGTTTGTAGCAGCTCCCAGTGATTGGTTAAACTACTCAATATCTTTTTTAACATTACTGAGATGCATTTTGAACAGATTAAAATGTACAGAACTTAAATGTACAGTTTGGAGAATTTTTTAATGTATATATCACTTTGTGAGAGTGAAAGTGATAGTCGCTTAGTTGTTGTGTCTGACTCTTTGTGACCCTATGGACTTTAACCTATAGGGCTCCTCTCTATCCATGGAATTCTCAAGGCAAGATTACTGGAGTGGGTTGCCTTTCCCTTCTCCAGGGGATCTTCCCAACTCAGGGACCAAACCCAGGTCTCCTGCATTACAGGCAGATTCTTTACCACCTGAGCCGCAGGGAAGCCCATATATCACTTTAACCATCTCCTATCGTTCTTTAGAATATTTTCATAACTGCTGGAGGAGGGTCACACGCCTCTTTGCCAGCAGTTCTCTCTCCCTCAACAGCAGTACTGTTTTACTTTTATCCCTATGGATAGCCTTGGTGACAAAAACTTCATATGAATAGAACCATATAGTATACATACTTTTCTGTCTGGCTTCTTTTGTTCAACCTAACATTTTTGAGATTCATCCATTTTATCACAGGGAGGAGTAATTATATTTGTTTTATTTCTGAAAAGTACTCCTTTGAATGAATATGTTATGATTTAATTTATTCTCCTGCTCATGTGTATTTTATTGGTTTCCAGTTTGAAGCTGTTATGAATTAATCTGTTACAAACATTCATACACATTTTTTTTTGTGGACATGTGCTTTTACTTCTTTCTTTTTTTTCCCATTTATTTTTATTAGTTGGAGGCTAATTACTTTACAATATTGTAGTGGTTTTTGCCACACATTGACATGAATCAGCCATGGATTCACATGTGTTCCCCTTCCCTATCCCCCCTCCCGCCTCCCTCCCCATCCCATCCCTCTGGGTCTTCCCAGTGCACCCCCCCTGAGCACTTGTCTCATGCATCCAACCTGGGCTGGCGATCTGTTTCACCCTTGATAGTATACTTGTTTCAATACTGTTCTCTCTGAACATCCCACCCTCGCCTTCTCCCACAGAGTCCAAAAGTCTGTTCTGTACATCTGTGTCTTTTTTTCTGTTCTGCATATAGGGTTATCATTATCATCTTTTTAAATTCCATATATATGCATTAGTATACTGTATTGGTATTTATCTTTCTGGCTCACTTCACTCTGTATAATGGGCTCTAGTTTCATCCATCTCATTAGGACTGATTCAAATGAATTCTTTTTAATGGCTGAGTAATATTCCATGGTGTATATGTACCACAGCTTCCTTATCCATTCGTCTGCATCTAGGTTGGGCATCTAGGATGGGCATCTAGGTTGCTTCCATGTCCTGGCTATTATAAACAGTGCTGCGATGAACATTGGGGTGCACGTGTCTCTTTCAGATCTGGTTTCCTCAGTGTGTATGCCCAGAAGTGGGACTGCTGGGTCATATGGCAGTTCTATTTCCAGTTTTTTAAGGAATCTCCACACTGTTTTCCATAGTGGCTGTACTAGTTTGCATTCCCACCAACAGTGTAAGAGGGTTCCCTTTTCTCCACACCCTCTCCAGCATTTATTGCTTGTAGATTTTTGGATAGCAGCCATCCTGACTGGTGTGTAATGGTACCTCCCCCCCCACTTTGTGGTTGGGATTAACAGCTTAATTCTATCCAGAAAACTAGTTCAACAAAAATTGAAAAATATCAGAAATGAGAAAAAATAAACAACCAAAAATCATTCTTTGCAATTAACATGATTTTCCTTCTAGGACCTTAATGTATTTACACTAAATGTTTCTTAAACTGGAAAGTCTCCCTCTCCCAGATAATCACATGTTTAGCACCCATTCCCTCCTTCAGATCTCTGTCCAAATATCACCTCAATAAAATCTACCCCATTGACACTATTTAAAATTATACTAGCTCCCCACTTCCAAGGCATTTCAGTTTTTTCTTCCTCTTCAAAACACTTATTATTGTTACATTCATGCTTATTGTCTACATTCTCTCCCATCCCTCACCCCATGAAAGCAGGGATCTTTGTCCACTTGTAGATGAACTGGTTCACTCCCAACAGTGGTGTGCTGCAGCCTGTCTGGACCACATCATGGGACCCAATTGTGCGCAGGTTCTTGAAATCTGTCCCGGTAAGAGACTTTGCCTTAATATTTGAAAGGACTGGCAATCCACTCCAGGATTCTTGCCTGGAGAATTCCATGGACAGAGGAGCCTGGTGGGCTACAGTCAATGGGGTCGCAAAGAGTTGGACACGACTGAGCAACTAACATTTTTTTTATCCAAATAGTGATTCTTTTCATATTTTGTTTCTCAAATTCTTTAACAATCAGTTTTTAAGATTTTATTGAGTACTGGAGATTGATTATACACCAAAATTATTTCAACATATTTATTCATTCAGAAATATTTATTGAGTATCCACCACATGACTGACAGATGTTCTAAATGAGAGAATAGTAAATGTTTAACAACTGCCTCTCAGAGGTGAAGTTGAGGGGCTGATTTGTCGAGTTTTTCAATTTCTAAATCTAAATCAAATTTTTGCACACTCAGTGTGACATGTTTATGAAGTTACTTCATTTAGCTCAGTCATTTTGGTTTTTGACTCTTTTTTTTTTAATAATTGTACTTATTTGTTTATTTTGGCTGCACCGGCTTTCTCTAGCTGAGACAGGTGGCGGCTGCTGTCTACTCACCATGTGTGAGCATCTCACTGCGGTGGCTTCTCCTCAGGTGGAGCAGGGCTGCAGGTGGGAATGGCTTCAGTAGCTGCAGCAGGTTGACTCAGTAATTACGGTTCCCGGGCTCTAGAGCACAGGCTCAGATTTTGTGGCAAACGGTCTTAGTTGCTCCATGGTTTGAGGAATCTTCCCACTTCAGGGATCACAGCTGCGTCTCTAGCATTGGCAAGTGGATTCTCTACCACTGAGTTACTAAGGAAGCTAAGCACTTTCTTATTAATACTCACAAAACGGATTCACCTGTGTCTTTTCATAATGCCTCATCAGCCCTCTGTTTACTTAACAAATTACACTGAGAAAACAGGAGAGACAAGATAAATCCAATTCCCTGTGTTTGACATACATGGAGAAGAAATTTCTAAATATCTTTTCTTCAAAGCAGCATTTGTAGGAAAATATAACAGACTCTGAAGCCTAAGGAAAATATTACTGGATAAATTGCATGGATAAATAATCATAGAATTACAAAATCTTCATTTAAAATCTGTGCATTAATCTAAAGAAAATGTTTTAATATGTAATGTTTTTATTATGTGAAAGGTGTAAATATAAGAAATATTTGACTAGTCCCCCCAAGTGCAACTGAGTTTGTACACAGAGCTTAGATAAGAGACAAGAATCAATTATGAGTTACAGTAAAATGAAATGTGCACCAATTTTGCAATATCAGGAATGAAGGATATTGTGGGTCAAATATTAACAGTTGAACCACAATGAGAATATAATCCTTGAGAGCAATGACACGGTTAAGTCACCATATTTGTTTTGAGAGTACAATTGAAACCAAATAAATTGCTGCCTCAGCTCACCAACTCTGAAATTATATAATTATTGAAGTGATCAAACCATAAAATTTGAGACTAAATCATCAAGAAAAAACAGGAAGCAAGTAAAATTTGTTATTATTCAGGTTAATGCATATTATTCCATCTCATTTGTGTGTTTTAAAGTAGTATTTGCATATGGGTTTGTGAATTTTAAAAAGTTTTTGATATTAAAGAGTAAATAGTGGTTTACTAACGAGAAAACTATTGATGGGGTCCTAAAGAAGCAGCATAGCAATAAGTATTGAGTTGTTCATTAATTTTTCCTAAGTTAAATGGTTTTCGTTTATAGAAATAAAACCATAAAAATGACATTCCTTATTTCAAGGAATATCTGCTTCCCAGTAAAGGTTTTGCCCACCTACTTCTTCATTTGCTAAGGCAAAATTGTAAAACAAAAGAAAATAAGTGTGCATTGTATGAACTAAACTGAGTGTAGGCAATTATTTAATTTGGTAGTGGAAGTTACACTTTCTTGTGCTTTTTGTCTTTCATCAGAAAAGGAAGAAATTAAGGCATTGCATCAACCAAACCTTTATGAAAGTAAATTAGGAGAGAGTGCCACCAAAATATTCCCATGGGTAAATACCTATATTCTAAAGTGAGATATTACTGAGCTATGTTGTTGTTGGTCAGGGGGTTTTTGTGTCTGACTCATGGGGCTGTGTTCAACCCCATGAACTGCAGCGTGCAGTTCCCTGTCCCTCACTGTTTCCTGGAGTTTACTCAAAGACACGTCCACTGAATCTATGATGCCATGAAGGCGTCTCATTTTCTTTCATCCCCTTCACCTCAGCCCTCAGTCTTTCCCAGCATCAGGGTCTTTTCCAGTGAGTCAGCTCTTCCAATGAATATTCAGAACTGATTTCATTTAGGATTGACTGGTTTGATCTTCTTGCAGTCCAAGGGGCTCTCAGGAGTCTTCTCCAACACCACAGTTCAAAAGCATCAATTCTTCGGCACTCAGCTTTCTTTATAGTCCAACTCTCACATCCACACATGACTACTAGAAAAACCAAAGCTTTAACTAGATGGACTTTTGTTGGCAAAATAACGTCTCTGCTTTTTAAAATGCTGTCAAGGTTGGTCATAACTTTTCTTCCAAAGAGCAAGCATCTTTTAATTTCATGGCTACAGTCACCATCTGTAGTGATTTTAGAGCCCCCCAAAATAAAGTCTGTCACTGTTTCCACTGTTTCCCCATCTACTTGCCATGGAGTGATGGGACTGGTTGCAATGATCTTAGTTTTCTGAATGTTGTGTTTTCAGCCAACTTTTTCACTCTCCTCCTCTTACACTTTTGTCAAGAGGCTCCTTAGCTCTTCTTCGCTTTCTGCCATAAGGGTGGTATCATCTGTATATCTGAGGTTATTGATATTTCTGCCCACAATCTTGATTCCAGCTTGTGCTTCATCTAGCTCAACATTCTGCATGATGTGCTCTGCATATAATTTAAATAAGCATAGTGACAATATGCAGCCTTGAGGTACTCCTTTCCTGATTTAGAACCATTCTTTTGTTCCATGTACAGTTCTAACTGTTGCTTCTTGACCTGCATACAGACTTCTCAGGAAGCAAGTCAGGTGGTCTGGTATTCCCTCTCTTTAATAATAATTTTCCACAGTTTGTTGTGATCCACATGGACTGTGGCTACAGTCCATGGGGTCGTAAAAAGTCGGACACGACTGAGCAACTAACACACACGGTGATAATATACAGCCTTGAAGTACTCCTTTCCCAATTTTGAAACAGTCCATTGTTCCGTGTCCAGTCCTAACTGCTGCTTCTTGTCCTGCATATAGGTTTCTCAGGAGGCAGGTTAAACTGTCTGGTATTCCCACCTCTTTAAGAATTTCCCACAGTTTTATTATGTTCACTAGTCATTTAAACTAGTGAAAGTCACCTAGACAAAGTAGGCCTCAGTTATGCAAAATATAAAATGTGGAAATAGGCATACATAAACTCTGTATGCTTTCAAACTCTATTTAGATTATCTGCAAACTATACTGTTTTTTATAATACTGAGGAAAGGAGGAGAACCAATTAAAATATTTCTGTATTTTTTTTTTTTTTTACAAAGGAAGCTAAATCTTTTAAAGACTGCCTTGAACTAATTAAAACTTAGTAGACAAAAATAGCCCTATTTAAGTGTTATCATAAGAGTTTTATTTTATCCATAGTCTTTGATAATGTATTTTTGAAGAAGACATAATGATTTTGAACTTAAGATAATATTCCTTACTAGAATGAAAACTTGAATGGAAATTGGAGAGTATTCTATTCTCAAATGTATTTTGATCGTTTATTTCTTATAGGAAACACATCCATTTTCTTTTTGAATGGGGGCAAAGGACAAGCAATGAAAAACCACACAAGACCCACAGCATTCATTCTTCTGGGGCTATCAGATAATCCAGAGCTTCACTGGAAATCTGACCATCATCATTCTCACCTTGGTGGACTCCCATCTACAGACACCTATGTATTTTTTCCTCAGGAACTTCTCTATAGTAGAAATTTCCTTTACAATGGTCTACATTCCTAGATTTCTGGGCACAATTATCACCAGGGACAAAACGATTTCATACAATGATTGTACAGCTCAGTTGTTTTTCTTCATCTTCTTGGGTATCACTGAATTTTATCTCCTAACTGCCATGTCCTATGATCGCTATGTCGCTATCTGCAAACCCCTGCATTATGCAACCATCATGAACAACAGAGTCTGTGGATTGCTTGTCTTTTGTGCTTGTCTGGAAGGGTTCTTAAACATCTTCCCACCTGTTATTCTTTTCCTCCAGTTAGATTACTGTGGTTCTAACATCATTGATCACTTTGCTTGTGACTATTTCCCCCTCTTGCAACTATCCTGCTCAGACACATGGCTCCTTGAAGTGATTGGTTTTTACTCTGCAATAATGATTCTGCTTTTTACTTTGGCATTAATAATTCTATCCTACATGTTCGTCATCAAGACAATTCTGAGACTGCCTTCTGCCAGTCAGAGGAAAAAGGCATTTTCTACATGCTCCTCTCACATGATTGTCATTTCCATCTCTTATGGAAGCTGTATATTCATGTATGCTAACCCTTCAGCAAAAGAAAAGGCATCCTTGAACAAAGGAGCATCTATTCTGAACGCTTCTCTTCCTCCTATGATGAATCCATTTATATATTCACTGAGGAACCAGCAAGTGAAGCAAGCCTTCAAGGAGACCATCCAAAAGGTTATCTTTTTCTCCAGGGAATGCAAGTGAGTATATCATTAAAAGAGTAAAGTTCTTGTCAATGCTTTCTATTACTCATAATCTGCCATAACTGTTTCAGTACAGCTGTATGAGTCCTTTTCATCTGTCCCCATGTTAAAAAATTCCCCACACTGAACCTAATTAACTGGATAAAGTTGAATATTGCTTCAGAATTTTCTACAAAATTTTTATTCAAATATATTTGGATAAAGTAAAGAATACAGGTTGGTGTTACAATTTTATAGGCCATTTAGTTTGATAGAAAGAATGTCAGAATTGATGTGGATTTCTGAAATTTTCATTTTACCAGGTAATAGAAATGACTTTATTAGGAAATTTTTATTCTATTTGGAATTTTCATGAAATCAAACAATGACAATCACTAGAGGGCTGGAAATAAAATATAAATATCTACTTACATATTTTTAAAGTTTAGAAACTAAAGTATAGTTGAACTCTTTATACTATTATAATACTTTTATAATAATGAGGAGAGAGAAGAAAGAGGAGGGTAAAGATAATATTTTTTCAGCAATTACTATATTCCAGGCCTATTCTAATTATTTTCTTCATATTGGCTAATTGAATCTTGTGAACAAGTTTATTTCATTTTCAGTCACTCATTCATATCCAACTCTTTGCGCTTTCTTGGACTGCAGCACACGAGGCTCCCCTGTTCAAACGAGTTTGTTCAAACTCATGTCCACGATCTACGGATGCCATCCAACCATCTCATCGTCTGTTGCCCCCTTCCCTTCCTGCCCTCAATTTTTCCCAGCATCAGGGTCTTTTCAGCTTCAGCATCAGTCCTTCCAACGAATATTCAGAGTTGATTTCCTGTAGGATTGACTGGTGTGATCTCGCAGTCCGAAGGACTCTCCAGAGTCTTCTCTAGCAGCACAGTCTAAAAGCATCAATTCTTGTGTGCTTAGCCTTCTTTATTGTCCAACTCTCACATCCCTACATGACTACTGAAAAACCCATAGCTTTGACTATACAAATCATTGTTGGCAAAGTGATGTTTCTGCTTTTTAATACACTGTCTAGGTTCTTCATAGCTTTTCTTAAACAACTTTCTGAGGTAAATGTTATTAATTTTCTCTTGAAGAAAATTTTACCTTATCTTTTCCTCTGGAAATGTTTTATATGATTGTTCTTATTTCACAGCCATGATGAAAAAGTAAAATTGGAGTTAATTTTAATTGGCAATAGAGAAGAACAAGAAAGAAAATGGATCCAGATTGGAAAAGAAGAAGTAAAACTTTCATTGGAGACAGCATGATCCTGTACAAAGAAAGCCCTAAAAATACTATCAGAAAATGACTAGATTAATCAGTTAATTTAGTAAGGTTGCAGGATACAAAATCAATACACAGAAATCCATTGAATTCCAATACACTAGCGAAAAAAATCTGAAAGAGAAAATAAAGAATCAACTCCATTCACCAAGGCAACAATAACAATAAAATAGGAATAAATGCACAAAAGAGCTGTATAAATAAAACTATAAGACGTTGATGAAAGAAGTCAATGATGACATAAACAGATAGAGAGACATACCAATTCTTGAATTGGAAGAATCAATGTAACAAAATAGAAAGCCCAGAGATAAACCCAAGCACTTTTGGGCACCTTATCTTTGACAAAGGAGGCAAGAATATCCAACAGAGGAAAGACAGCCTCTTCAATAAGTGGTGCAGGGAAAACTGGACAGCTATGTGTAAAAGAATAAAATTACAGCACTTCCTAACACCATTCACAAAGATAAACTCAAAACAGATTAAAGACCTCCACCTCGTTATGTTTTGGAAATAAAAACAAGTGGGACCTAATTAAACTTAGAAGCTTTTGCACAGCAAAGGAAATCATAAACAAGATGACAAGACAACCCTCAGAATGGGAGAAAATATTTGCAAATGAAGCAACTGACAAAGGATTAATTTCTAAAATATACAAGAAACTCATGTAGTTCAATAACAAAAGAACAAGCCATTGACAAAATAGGCAGAAGACCTAAATAGATGGCTATTTCTCCAAAGAAGAGATAAAGATGGCTAATAAACAGACGAAAAAATGGAAAAAAATACTCAACTTCACTTGTCAATACTACAATGAGGTAAACACATCAGTCAAGATGGCCATCATCAAACAAATGCTGGAAAGGATGTGAAGAATTGGGAATCCTCTTGCACAGTTGGTGGGAATGTGAATTTATACAGCCACTATAAAGAATAGTATGGTGATTTCTTTAAAAATTAGGAATAAAACTTCCATATGACCCAGCAATCTCACAACCAGGCATATATTCAGAAAATCACAATTCTAAAAGACATAGGTACCCCAATGTTCATTGCAGCACTGTTCACAATAGCCAGGACATGGGAGCAACCTTGATGTCCACTGACAGATGAATGGATAAAGAAGTTGTGGTAAGCACATGGACAGAGGAGACTGTCAGGCTATAGTCCGTAGGGTCACAAAGAGTTGGCCATGACTGAGCACACATGCACAACCTTATGCTGGGTTATAAACTGGTTCATAACAAGTCAAGCATCCACATAAAGGAACAAACTGGAATCAAATATAATGAGGTAGATAAACCTAGAACCTGTTATACAGAGTGAAGTAAATCAGAAAGAGAAAAGCAAATATTATATATTAGCACATATATATGGAATCTAGAAAAATGGTACAGATGAACCTACTTTCAGTGCAGCAATTAGAGACACAGACATAGAGAACAGACCTGTGAACATAGCAGGGTGGCGGTTGGGAGAGGGTGTGGCAAATTAAGAGACTAGCATTGAAACTCATACGTTAAAATATGTAAAACAGATAGCCAATGAGAAGTTGCTGTACAGCACTGTGAGCTTAACCCAGGCCTCTGTGACTACCTAGAGAGGTGGGCTGGGGTAGGAGGTGGGAGTGAAGTCCAAAAAGGAGGGAACATGTGTATACTTATGACAAACTCATGTTAACGTATGGTAGAAACCAACACAACATTGTAAAGCAATTATCCAACAATTAAAAGACATTGAAAAACAGTATTCAACATCATTTAATATTTTCTGAATTTATGGAAAGACTGTTTCCTGTCAAAATCAAAATGCAAGTCTCTCTCAGGTGCTGCTACTCAGCCTCTTTCTGTCTGTCCTTAATTTTCTAAGAAATATTGTGAAAACATGGAATTAAAAAACATTTCAAAGAGGGAAATGAGGTCAGTTCCAAGGTCGAGTGGAATGATGAGCCCAAAGGAAGGGCAGTACATGAGAGAATGATGAGAATTTGACGGCAAAAAATGTATATACTATATTTGGTAGTTCATTTCAGTCATTCACTCATGTTCAAATTTTGCGACCCCATGGACTGCAACATGCCAGGCTTCCCAGTCTATCACCAACCCCTGGAGCTTGCTCAAACTCACGTGCATTGAGTTGGTGATGCCATCCAATTATCTCATCCTCTGTCATCCTCTTCTCCTCCTGCCTCCACTCTCCCAGCATCAGGGTCTTTTCCAGTTAGCCAGTTCTTTGCATCAAGTGGCCAAAGTATTGGAGCTTCAGCATTAGCCCTTCCAATGAATATTCAGGATTGATTTTCTTTGGGATTGACTGATTTAATCTCATTGCAGCCCAAGGGACTCTCAAGAGTCTTCTCCAACACCACAGTTCAAGAACATCAATTCTTTGGCACTCAGTATTCTTTATGGTCCAACTCTCACATTCGTACATGACTACTGAAAAAACCATAGCCTTAACTGTTATGCCCGATGTCCAAATCCCCGAGTGGGAAGAGAGAAGGCCTCCAAGACAATGCAACTCGCAAAAAGGGAAGTTTATTACTGACTCAAGCCAGGGCTTCTGCCGCATCCAATGCAGTGGTGCAGGGTCAGAGAGCCCCGAGCCCAAGCTGTTACACAAATTTATAGGGTGAGCACACGCCGTTGGTCAAAGCAATTTCATTGGTCAAAACTTTCACGTGCGGGGGACTTTCCCGGGGGTTTCTGCCCCATTCCTAATTTCCTAATTGGCAAACAGCTGTCAGTGTTAAGCGAAAGCTGATTGATTGTATCCAGGTGGCCTGATAATCTCACCACCCAGAAGTAGGAAGGCCTACTCCTAATCTAAGCTGCCTGCCATGGCGTTACTTCTGCTCGCCTCACATTAACTAGATGCATCTTTGTTGACAAAGTAATGTCTGCTTTTTAATATGCTGTCTAGTTTGGTCATAGCTTTTCTTCCAAGTTGCAAGTGTCTTAATTTCATGCCTGCAGTTACCATCTATAATGATTTTGGAGCCCAAGAAATTACAGTTTGTCACTGTTTCCATTGTTTCCCCATGTATTTGCCATGAAGTGATGGAACTGGATGCCATGATCTTAGTTTTTTGAATGCTGTTTCAAGCCAGCTTTTTCACTCTCTTCTTTCACTTTCATCAAGAGACTCTTTAGTTCATCTAGATTTTCTGCCCAAAGGATTGTGTCGTCTGCTTATCTAGGTTATTGATATTTCTCTCAGCAATCTTGATTCCAGCTTGTGCTTCATCCAGCCTGGCATTTCGCATGATGTATGCTGCATATAAGTTAAATGAGCAGGGTGGCCATACACAGCCTTAGTGTACTGCTTTCCCAATTTGGTACCAGTCCATTGTTCCATGTCTGGTTCTAACTGCTGCTTCTGGAATGGCATACAAATTTCTCAGGATGTAGGTAAGGTGAACTGGTATTCCAATCTCTTTAAGAATTTTCCACACTTTGTTGTGATCCACACAGTCAAAGGCTTTGGCATAGTCAATAAAGCATAAGTAGATGTTTCTTGAATGTTCTATGGTCCAACAGATGCTGGCAATTTGATCTCTGGCTCCTCGGTCTTTTCTAAATCCAGTTCTAACATCTGGAAGTTCTTGGTTAACATACTGTTGAAGCCTCACTTGGAGAATTTGACCATTACTTTGCTGGAGTGTGAGATAAGTGCAGTTGTGCAGTAGTTTGAACATTCTTCATAGTGGAGAGTTCTGACAAAACGTGGTCCACTGGAGAAGGGAATGGAAACCACTTCAGTACTCTTGCCTTGAGAAGCCCAGGAACAGTATGAAAATGCAAAAAGATATGACACTAAAAGATGAACTCCCCTGGTCGGTAGGTGCCCAATATGTTAATGGACAAGAGTGGAGAAATAACTCTAGAAAGAATGAAGAGATGGAGCCAAAGTGAAAACAATGCCTAGTTTGGATGTGACTGGTGATATAAGTAAAGTCTGATGCTGTGAAGAACAATACTGCATAGGATCCTGGAATGTTAGGTCCATGAATTAAGGTAAATCAGTTCAGTTCAGTTGAGTCACTCAGTCGTTTCTGACCCTTTGTGACCCTGTGAAAGGGTAAATCAGAAGTGGTCAAATAGGAGATGGCAAGAGTGAACATCAACATTTTAGAATCAGTGAACTAAAATGGACTGGAATGGGCAAATTTAACTCAGAGGACTTTTATATCTACTACTGTGCATAAGTAGTAGAAGAAATGGAGTATCCCTCATAGTCAACAAAGGAGTCTGAAATGCAGTACTTGGGTGCAGTCTCAAAAACGACAAAATGAACTCTGTTTGTTTCCAAGGCAAACCATTCAATATCACTGTAATCCAAGTCTATGCCTCAACCAGTAATGCTAAAGAAGCTGAAGTTGAACGGCTCTATGAAGACCTACAAGACCTCCTAGAAATAACACCCCAAAAAGATGTCCTTTTCATCATAGGGGACTGGAATGCAAAAGTAGGTAGTCAAGAAATATCTGGAATAACAGGCACATTTGGAGTACAGAATGAAGCAGGGCAAAGACTAATAGAGTTTTGCCAAGAGAACACACTGGTCATAGCAAACACCCTCTTCCAACAACACAAGAGAAGACTCTACACATGGCCATCTCCAGATGGTCAATACTGAAATCAGATTGATTATATTCTTTGCAGCTGAAGATGGGGAAGCTCTATGCAGTCAGCAAAAACAAGACTGGGAGCTGACCAGGGCTCAGATCATGAGCTCCTTACTGACAAATTCAGACTTAAATTGAAGAAAATAGGGGAAATCACTAGGCCATTTAGGTATGACCTAAATCATATCCCTTATGATTATACAGTGGAAGTGACAAATAGATTCAAGGGAATAGATCTGATAGAATGCCTAAAGAACTATGGACAGAGGTTCATGACATTCTACAGGAGGCAGTGACCAAGACCATCCTCAAGGAAAAGAAAGGCAAAAAGGTGAAATGGTTGCCTGAGGAGGTCTTACAAATAGCTGAGAAAAGTAGAGAAGTGAAAGGCAAAGGAGAAAAGGAAAGATATACCCATTTGAATGCAGAGTTCCCAAGAATAGCAAGCAGAGGTAAGAAAGACTTCCTCAGTGAACAATGCAAGACAATTAAGGAAAACAGTAGAATGGGAAAAACTAGATATCTCTTCAAGAAAATTAGAGATGCCAAGGGAACATTTCATGCAAAGATGGGCACAATAAAGTACAGAAATGATATGGACCTAATAGAAGCAGAAGATATTAAGAAGAGCTGGCAAGAATACACAGAAGAACTATACAAAAAAGATCTTTATGACCCAGATAACCATGACGGTGTGATCACTCATCTAGAGCCAGGCATCTTGGAGTCTGAAGCCAGGTTAGCCTTAGGAAGCATCACTATGAACACAACTAGTGGAGGTGATGGAAATCCAGTTGAATTCTTTCAATTCCTAAAAGATGATGCTGTTAAAATGCTGCACTCAATATGCCAGTTTTCATTCCAATCCCAAAGAAAAGCAATGCCAAAGAATGTTCAAACTACTGCACAACTGCACTCATATTTGGTAAGATGCTGGCAATAGAAGTATGAGCACTGAAAAATACTTCCAGTGAGACTATGTGAAAATTAATAGACTTTGAAAGCCCTGGTTTTTATTTGATTGCTCTTTGTTATGCCTCTAATTTATAAAACAAGGTTTTTATTTTTTCATTCCCTTGAGAAGAGTATAGTCTTCCTGGCCATGTCCATGAAGGCTCACTTGACTTTCAGATTCCTTAGGGTATAAATAAAAGGGTTCAGCATGGGGATTACTGAGGTGTTTAGCACAGCCACTCCCTTGCTCAAAGACACCCTGTCCTTTGCTGATGTATTCATGTACATGAAAATGTAGCTTCCATAAGAGATAGAGATGACAATTTGTGGGAAGAACACGTGGAAAAAGGCCCTTGTCCTCTGAGTGGTGGAAGAGATCCTCAAAATTGTTCTGATGATATATGGATAGGACAGAATTATTAATACCAAAGTGAACATCAAGGCAAACACAACAGTGGAAAAGCCCATCATCTCTAACAATTTGGTGTCTGTACAAGAAATGTGTGAAAGGGGAAATAATCACAAGTAAAATGGTCAATAGCATAATCAAGTTGTCTGAACAGCATGAGTGATGAGAAAATGATTAAGGATGAAGCCAGCCAAGAAACCAAGACAAGTAGTGTGCAGACTCTATGATTCATGATGGTCATGTAATGCAGCTGTTTGCAGATGACAATGTAATGGTCATAGGACTTGGCTGCCAGTAGGCAAAACTCAATGACTCCCAAGAGAATGAAAAAAAAAAAAAAATAGCCATACAATCAGTAAAATAAAAGTTTTATCTCCTGTAATAATGGTGGCAAGGGACTTGGGTGTAGTGACAGTTGTGGATGACACCTCTAATATGGGGAAATTTCTGAGGAAGAAACACGTGAGGCTCTGGAGGCGGGCATCCAGCAGGGTCAGGGTGCTAACGGTCAGGTTCCCAGTGACGCTGAGCATGTCGGTGGTGAGTAGAAAGACACGGCTCAGAATGTGAAGTTGTGGGTCATCTGACACTCCCATAAGGATAAACTCTCTTATTTCTATGTAGTTTCTCCTTTTCTTCTTTTGAGTATCCTTCAGGGTGAAATACAAAGAGACTTAAAGAAAAGGAAATTATTCACAGATAGCACTAGAATTTATTTCTGGAAGAGCTATGCCATGTTAATTTAACTTGGGAGATCTTTGAAAAAACTTATCTTTAAAGTTTTTTTTTTGTGTGTGTGTGTGTGTGTGCCATAAGCCAGTGTGTGTTTTTCACAGAATATTTCTTTTAAAATAACTATTTCACTGACTGAAATGGGGTTAAAAATATGCTTAAAATTTTTATCCAAATCACATACTGTAAATGTGAAGAGCAGGAATTGTAACCTAAGCTTTTCTATATGTTTGAAATACTGGAATAGAAATGCTATCTGTTGATTCTTTTAAATCCTTTCCTAAACTATTTCTTTCCCAATGGGAAACTCCTCATCTTTTCTTCAAATTCAGTTAGATTGCATTATGTTTTAATCCTTTACCTGACTTCTTATATTATTATTTTGCTAGTTAATTTAGAAAATCCAAATATGTCAGGGAAAAGGTCACTCAAATGGGCCCGTCTCCCAAATGAAAGTCATTGGACTTAAATCTTCAACAATATGAAAGACTGTTAAGTTCTCACTCTGACTCACATCTACCTTCTTAACTTCTGACTCCTTATCTGAATCACATCTAATGGATTCACTACTGTGACCACCTCGAGTATTGGAGCCAGGGTTTCTGAACTCTGGAATCTATTGCCTGATGATTTGATGTGACAAAGATGTAATAATAATAGAAATAAAGTGCACGATACACAAAATTAGCTTGAACCATCCTGTAACTAGCCTCCACCCAGGTCCTTGGAAAAGTTATCATCTACTAAACTGATCTGTGGTACAAAAAGTTGGGGAACTTCTGTAGAGAGCCCAGAGTACATAGGAGGCAGAGTGGATTTTTCATAGACTGGATCTGTGCCATTGACTAAAGAAATAAAATTGTATGAATATCTAAAATCAAACATAAAACATTATCTTTCAGAGAACATTTTTTCCTTCAAAATCTCTGCCATCTAAATATTATTATTCTCTCTATATGTATGTGTATATTCTGCTTTCTATTCTATGTTGTATTTTTATATTTTCTTTTTTTTTCTACATCAATATTCACTTAGTAAAATCTCTATTTTGTCAGTATATTGGTATAATTCTTAAATAGCAATGAAAGACTTACTTTGTCTTGCTGTTTAACAGTAACAGTAATAACAATGCATTTGTTTTAAAAGGTCAATAAATTGACCGAGTTCTTTTCAAGATCATTCATTCTGTGAATTCTCTTTGAATGGTAAAATTTACATTTTAGTATCAGGAGAGAACTTTCTGCAATAGAATATTTAATTTCAAAATATAGGTTTATTGATTTGTTGTATGTGCATGCTTAGTTGCTCAGTTCTGTCCAGCTCTTTGCAAACCTATGGACTATAACCCATCAGGCTCCTCTACTCATGAGATTCTCCAGGCAAGAATACTGGAGTAAGTAGCCATTCCCTTCTCCAGGGGGATCTTCCTGAGCCGGGGATCTAACTGGGTCTCTGGCATTGCTAGCAGATGCTTTACCCTTTGAGCCACCAGGGAAGACTTTTTTAGTATGTAATGCATCATAATATTGTGAAAATTCTCAGTGTTTTTTTCTTCTACAAGCCTGAGCCTTTTCATTCACTTTACTGCAGAAGAAAATTATAGTTACTGTCGATTTAGGAAAAATTCCAACTGAGATGAATGGTGGCCAATTCTACTGGGAAATCATGTGATGTTTAGGAGAAAATGAGCATATCCTTTTGCTAATCCTCAAAGAGCAGAGGAAAGCAATATCTTGCAACTTACAAAAACAACAGACTTTACCTTGCCTGTAGACAAATTCATGGCAACTCAAGTATTTGATAAATATTTACTAATGCAAGTGTAAAAGTCATTGTTATCAATGAACAACAATCTTCTCTAATTAACAGTTGTATATGACTCTGATCCTTAAACCATTTCAGAATATGAAGTGTCAACCACTCCTGGGATGTTTTTAGTAAAGCAATGAAGAGTATACTCAAGTATTTAAGACCTCATTTCAGACTTATCCTTCCTTAGGACTTATCCACACTTTTCCTGCTATTCCCATGAAATTTAGGATAACAAGCTTCATATTCCTTTCTCTCCTTTAAGAATTCTAATGTCTTATATATCTCATGTTGAATCAGGCTTGTGGTTCATTTAGAGTGAAAATTAACCTATCCAATAAACTAATGTTTGCCAGAGGAAGGGGGGATGATTGGGACTGGCATATATACATTTTTGCTCATTGTTCATTATTGCTCATCTCAGTTGCATCCAATGCTTTGTGGCCCTTTGGACTGTAGCCTGCTAGGCTCCTCTGTCCACGAGATTTTTCAGGCAAGAAATACAGGAGTGGGTTGCCATTTCCTCCTCCAGGCAATATTCCTGACCCAGGGATTGAATCTGTGTCTCCTGCACTGCAGGCAGATTCTTTATCTACAGGGCCATTGGGGAAGCCATACACTATTGTTAAGTAATTTTTATAAATTACTCATAAATCTAATTATTTTCACATAGTATTTCTAGAGTTGTTTTTCATTTCTCATACTTTTGTTGCCAGCTCTTGCCAAGGATATTAGATACATTTTTTTTTTTCCCCCATTCAAATTCCCATCCTTCTCTCATATACTTCCCTTCCTTCAGGCTAGACCTTCCACTCTATAACCATGAACTGATCTCATAATTCTTCTTTGAAATGTTTTTAATTCCATGTTTCTGGACAACATTTCTTAAAAAATTAAAGGCAGAAGAGGCAGAGCAAGAGCACACAAGAGAGACTTGTGTTTTATGATTTCACCAGAAAACACTTTCTAGAATTTCAAGAAATATTAAATCATGTAAAACACTATTTTTAATTTACTCTACAATGGCCATATGCATAATCTGTTTGTCTTATTAGACTATTACATATGTGAAATACCCCCCTTTTTGGAAATATATAATTAACATATATGATATAACAATTCTTAAAGAAAGGTTGAAGAATGAATCTTACCAGATACCATATATGACTACATTTTTTGTGGCCAACTGTATATTTAAATAAATGATTGATGTTACGCTGAGTTTTTCAATAATCAATAGCTAAGAGTTTTTGTAATTTTCTCAGATTGGTGTGAGAGGGTAACAGGCAGGAAGGCCAGGGGTCTCCAAACGGAGGAAAGAGGCTGCAAGTGCCAGACATTTTTCTCTCTCTTAAGCGGCAGGAGGAAACAAACCAGCGATATGTTTTTCCTTCTCTATACAAATTTAAAAGGAGGTTTCTCTTAAAATGCTGTGTTGCCGTGACACCTGGTTTCACCTGAAGCTAACTACTCTCAAACCTCGAGTTAACCAATACATTTCTTTTTCTTATGGAAATGTTGTCTTAAGCTATGACTCTATCTTCAAGTTGGTTCCGCCAAATGGCCCAACCTACTTACTCAGGTATTGTTCCCCTAATCTATGTAAAGGAAACTATTTGTTGGTAATCTGCCCTTCTACAAGATTCAAGTCAATCGTTTTATGGCCAGGGATGAATTATCTGGTGCCATTCTAAGTTTTATGACATTCCTTTCTTTTCATTAACAGATTGTGAGTGACTATATAGCAATAATGTATCCTGTCTGAGGACAGTCTTTGGATTAAACCCTCTGACTAATTTTGTTTTCTTAAAACGTAAATTATGGGAGTAGGTCTGGTCTTTACAAGGATGTATCCTGCCTGAGGACAATCTTTGGATCAAACCTTCTGGCCAACTCTGTTATCTTAAAATGTAAATTATGGGAGTAGGTCTGATGAGGTCTTTACAACCTCCAGACATTCTTTGGATTCATTGGAGAGTATATAACTCCATTGCTAATACTAGCAAAAGGGTACTATTTTGCCCCCTTCTGATGCCTATGTCAGAAGCTTTCTCTATCTCCTTTATACTTTAATAAAACTTTATTACACAAAAGCTCTGAGTGATCCAGCCTTGTCTCTGGCCCTGGATTGAATTTGTCTCCTCTGGAGGCCAAGAATCCCACATCTTATCATTCAGCAACGACCTTTCAGGTGGCTATTTTGAGGTAATACCTTACAGATACAGTTCATTCAATAATCTGCGTAAATGACAAATCTAATCAGTAGGGATAAAGAAGCTCACATTGACAAAGTTAATTGAGGTTAAAAAAAATTGTAAGTTCACTATATTTTAAGCATTAGAAAATTGCATTGCTTTGGAAAATGTATTGATTAAAATTTATAAAACATTCACACAAGATTATGCTATTCTGACACTGAAATTTTATTTTATTTTTTTATGTTTTCCATGAAGTCAAAACTTGAAATGATAATGAGATACTCAAACTCATCCTACATTTTTAAAACATTTATCCAGAAAGAGTATAATTGTAATTCAGAGTCAAATTCTTCCTGATTATCAATTGAGAGACTATTATCAATTGAGAGACTCAAGTCCAAAATTTACTGAAAAACAAATAAAACAACTTATTAAAAAATACTGAGGAGATTTTGATTTTGTAGGAAAGTTGTGGAATTACTATTTCCTCCCCTTATGCTGAAACATTTATGATTTCATAGATTAATTGGAAATATTTGAAGATACTGAACTTTAGACTAGATTGATAATTGTGAGTTCTTGATACCACAAACTGTAGTCTGGGAATTAAAATAACTGTAAATGAATTACAAAAGAGGAGTTTATGCAGATATTATCAGATAATGTAGCTCTCCACATAACTGTACAAACTCCTTAGTGGTTAGTATAAATGTTTGCAATCTGCATGAAAACATCGATTATCAATATCAGAGGTAAACACAATTTTTCTGTAAAAGGGTAATATATCAATAATTTAGAATCTGCAGACTGTAGTGTCCCTGTTGAAACTATTCAATTCTCTGTCTTTGTAATAAGAATGCTGCTATAAGCATTGTGTGAATGAAAGGGCTCAGGTGTTTCCAATAAAACTTTTAACAAAAATAGGAACTGGGCCAAATTTGGCCCATAAACCTTAGTTCACCCACCCCTGTTTTAGACTTTTCCCATAAACATTGAACCATATGCTATTTTCTTTATTTAATATGGGCTAATTTGATTTAAATGTGAAAATTTGATAATAGATGTAAGATTTAAATTTAACTCCAGATCTTTTTATTATGAAGGTAAATTAGTATAATCTTATAAAATATTTCCAGGGGAAAAGATGAGGCAAACATTTCTAACTCAGTTTTGGAGATTTTTATTCTTGATATCAAAACATAATGTAAGAAATTAAGTATCATCAGCAATTTGAGCCGTAAATTAAAAGATAAAGTACTAAAAGTATCAAAACTAGTATTTCATGTTACATATGACTTTATCCCAAAGGTAATTTATCTTTAGAAAGCTTATTTGTGGAATCAGTTACATTAAAGGATTAAAGATGAAAATCAAAAGTTGAAAAAAGGAAATCACATATCCTTGAACAAGATGCTGTGACCAGTCATGATTCTTAACAGTGTCTTAGTAAAATATAACAGAATATTTTTTTTCAGTAGCATAAATAACCTGACTAGATCATCACAACTAGATATGCTATATGTGCCTTGTTTGACTCAATTGGGACAAGTTAGCACAAAATGATATTTTCGGACAACTGGGTACCTCTGAGTATTGCAAGATGATAAATAATACCAAAGACCTTTGGTTAATTTTACTAGTTTGAAAATTGCATCATGGTTAAGCAAAAATCAAACATATATTTTAGGAATTCATACTGAAAATATACAGGGATGAAAAAATACTCCATTTCAGTTCTGATTTAAAATATATCAATAAAATTCTTTAAAAGTTTTTAAAAGACAGATAATGCAAATATTTAAAAAGTCCTCATATTTATTGAGTCTGCTTGATCTGTAAATAAAACTTATTTATCCAGTTCTCTCTTAGTGTATATTTGATAATATTTATAAGAATGACAGCAAGCAATTTTAATGTTTTAAACAGTAATCAAGTCTTGACAAAATCACTTATAAAATAAGAACTATCACCATAACTCCTTTCATTTAGTACTCTGCTGGAAGTTCTATCCTTGGAACTATCATAAGAAAATTAAATATATATAAAAGCATTGGAAAGGAGGAAACAAATATGTCATTCATTGCAAATAACATGATTTTCCTCCTAGGGCCTTAGTGTTTTACACTAAATATTTCTTTTACTGGAAAGTCTCCTCTTCCAGATATTTGCATGGTTAGCAAATATCCTTCAGGTCCTCCACTCCTTTAGGTCTCTGTTCAAGTGTTACCTCAATGACAAACATCCACCCCAATGACATTTTTTAATATTACAGTATCTCCCCACTTCCAAGATTTTTCAGTTTTATCTTCCTTTACAAACTACTCATTAACATGTGAAATACCATATATATATAGTTTACTAACCAATTATGTTCAGGTTTATTGTCTATATTCTATTACATCCCTCACCCCATGAAAGCAGGGATCTTTATCTACTTTGTAGATGAACTGATGCACTCCCAGCAGTGGTGTGCTGGAGCTTGCCTGGACCACATCCTGGGACTCCTTAAACATAATCATACAAGAGTCAAATCTAAATTAAATTTTCACGCACTCAATATCACATGCTGTTTCTGAAGTTGCCTCATGTGTCTCAGCCATTTTGCCTTTTTACACTTTCTTATCCATGTTTACAAAGCTGATTCACCTGCATCTTTCAATGCTGCCTCATTGGGCCTCTCTCTACTTAGATTCCCCTGGGCTAACAGGAGACAGATAAAATCAATCCAGTTCCATGTGTGTGACATACATAGAGAAGAACATCCCTATTTTCTGTTTTTCAAAGCAGAATTTGTAAAAAAAAAAAAATGTTAGGCTCTGAAGGCTAAGGAAAATGTTACTTAAATTGTGTAGATAATCATAGAATTACAAAATATCATTTAAAATCTGCATTAATACAAAGAAAATGTCTTAGTAAGTAGTGTTTCATATTATATGAAAAGGAGCAAGTGTAAGAAGTACTTTATTGAGTTTACCCAGGTGTAATTAAGTTTGTACACAGAGCTTGGCTAAGAGACAAAGAGCAACTATGCGTTGCATTATAATGAAAATATTCCTCAAATTTTGCAGCAGCAGGAATGAAGGATATCGTGGGTCAAATATTACCAGTCTAACCATAATGAGAACTATAAACCTTGAGATTCATGACAAAGTTAAACCACCATACTTGATTTGAGAGTACAAAAGAAACCAAATAAATTGCTAACTCAATTCACCAACTCTGAATTTACAGAAGTATGGAAGTAATCACTTTAAAATTTGAGACTAACTCATCAAGAAGAACCAGAGAGTAAGCATCTTTGTTATTTTCTAGTATAGTAATATGATTCCATCTCATTAAAATGTTATAAAGTAGTATTTGTTTATAGGTTTGCAAATTCAAAACCTTTTTGATATTAAAATGTGAGTATTGACTAACAAGAAAACTATTCATAGAGTCCGAAAGACCAGCACAGCAATAAGTCTTGGGTTTTTCATTAACTTTTCTTAAGTTAAATGGTTTTCTGTTACAAAAATAAAATGGCATTCCCTGTGTAAAGGATTATCTGCTTCCCAGTAAAAGTGTTGACCATCTACTTGGTCAATTTCTTGGTCACTTTTCAAAGCATTATTGTAAAACAAAAGAAAATGGATGTGTTCACTGCATGAACTGAACTACTTCTAGGCAATATTTATTTTAGTAGCAGAAGTTACTCTCTCTTGCCCTTCTGGCCTTTTATCAGAAAAAGAAAACAATGATGTGGGAAAGGGTTGCATCAACCAAACCCATAAGAAAGGAGAGAATACCAAAAAATATTCCCATGGAAAGACACATATTCTAAATTGAGATATTTACTATGTAGACTAGCCATTTAAACTTGTGAAAGTTTCCTAAACAAAGTGGGCCTCAGTTTTTCAAAATATAAATGTGAAAGTAGGCCTACATAGCCTCTGTGAGCTTATAAGCTCTGTATTTAGATTACCTACAAAGCATACTGGTTTTTATACTACTGAAGAAAGGAAAACAATGAATTAAATATTATCATATTATTACCAAAGAAGGTAAATATTTTAAAGACTAACTTGAAGTCTTAATAAAGAAAACAGCAGAAGAAATGGCCCTGTTTAAATGTTAACATGTAATTTTTATTTCATCCATGGCCTGTGATAGTGTATTTTTGAAGATTAGAGTTCAATATTTAACTTTTCAGATAATATTCATTACTTGAATGAAAGGTTGAATGGAAACTGGAGAAAGTTACTGTATGGGAACAGAGGTTTTAAATTTCAAACACTAACTTCATGATGGAATCTTTAAAACTTTTGTATTCTATCCTCAAATATCTTTTAATATTTTTTATGTCCTATAGGGAGAGCATATATTTTCTGTTCTAACAAGGGAGAAAAAGGGATCAGAAATGAAAAACCACACAAGACCCACAGAATTCATTCTTCTGGGGCTATCAGATGGTCCAGAGCTTCAGATTGTGACTTTTCTCTTTTTAATCATCACATATATATTAAGTGTCACTGGAAATCTGACCATCATCATTCTCACCTTGGTGGACTCCCATCTACAGACACCTATGTATTTTTTCCTCAGGAACTTCTCTATATTAGAAATTTCCTTTACAACGGTCTGTATTCCTAGATTTCTGGGCACAATTATCACCAGGGACAAAACGATTTCATACAATGATTGTACAGCTCAGTTGTTTTTCTTCATCTTCTTGGGTATCACTGAATTTTACCTTCTAACTGCCATGTCCTATGATCGCTATGTAGCTATCTGCAAACCCCTGCATTACACAGCCATCATGAACAACAGAGTCTGTGGATTGCTTGTCTTTTGTGCTTGGCTGGCAGGGTTCTTAAACATCTTCCCACCTGTTATTCTTTTCCTCCAGTTAGATTACTGTGGTTCTAACATCATTGATCACTTTGCTTGTGACTATTTCCCCCTCTTGCAACTATCCTGCTCAGACACATGGCTCCTTGAAGTGATTGGTTTTTACTCTGCAATAGTGATTCTGCTTTTTACTTTGGCATTAATAATTCTATCCTACATGTTCATCATCAAGACAATTCTGAGACTGCCTTCTGCCAGTCAGAGGAAAAAGGCATTTTCTACATGCTCCTCTCACATGATTGTCATTTCCATCTCTTATGGAAGCTGTATATTCATGTATGCTAACCCTTCAGCAAAAGAAAAGGCATCCTTGACGAAAGGAGTAGCAATTCTGAATACTTCTGTTGCTCCTATGATGAATCCATTTATATATACACTGAGGAACCAGCAAGTGAAGCAAGCCTTTAAGGATACCCATCCAAAAGGTTATCTTTTTCTCCAGCAAATGCAAGTATCTGTAGCATTAAAAAAATAATGTTCTGGTCAATGATTTATTTATTCATATTCCCTCAAAACTCTTTCACTACAGTTATATGATTCCTTTTTATTAATTCTTATTCTAAACTTCCCCAGACGTTGAACCAAAAAAAATTGGATAAAGCTGAATATTGCTTCAGAATTTTCTGTAAATTGTTTTTTATTTGTATATATTTGATGAATTAAAAAAATGTTATAACATAAGCCATTTCATTTGAGAAAAAGAATCTCAGGAATAATGTGGATTTCTGAAATTTTCACTCTTAGAAGATAACAAAATTATTATTAGAAAATTTTAATTCTACTTGGCATTTTCATGAAATCAAAAAACCACATACACTAGCAGGTTGGAAATAAAATATAAATATTTATTTAAATATTTTTGAAAAATAATAACCATATATAGTCAAATTTTTTATACTACTACTAATACTTTTGATAATAGTGAAGAGAAGGGCAAGAAAAAAGAGGTAGAGATAATTTTGTTTAGCAATTACTATATTCCAGAGAATGATTTTCTAGAAGAAAGCAATTTCTTCCTATTGGCTCACTGAATCCTGCCAACATTCTGAGGTACCTGTAATTGCTGTTCTCTTGTGGAAATATTACCTTATCTTTTCCTCTGGAAATATCTTATAAGATTATCATCATTAATAGGCATGTAAAAAATGTTGGAATTAAATTTTAAAATCTTACCTCTGTCAAGAATTTTCACATTTTATTCATGAAGAGTTCAGTCACTCAGTCATGTCTGACTCTTTGCGACACTATGGACTGCACCACCCCAGGCCTCCCTATCCATCACCAACTCCCGGAGTTTACTCAAACTCATGTCCTATGAGTCGGTGATGCCATCCAACCATCTCATCCTCTGTCATCTCCTTCTCCTCCCACCTTCAATCTTTCCCAGCATCAGGGTTTCCTCAAATGAGTCAGTTCTTCACATCAGGTGGCCAAAGTATTGGAGTTTCGGCTTCAACATCAGTCCTTCCAATGAAGATTCAGAAATAATTTCCTTTACAATAGACTGTTTGGAGCTCTTTGCTGTCCAAGGAACTCTCAAGAGTCTTCTCCAACACAACAGTTCAAAAGCATCAATTCTTCAGTGCTCAGTTTTCTTTATAATCCAACTCACACATCCATACATGATTACTGGAAAACCCATAGATTTGACTAGATGGACCCGCTGACTGCGACTGACCACACAGAAGCGTGGCGGAGAAGAGCTACCCAACGTCCAACGTCAGGGGCGGAGGCTGAGAGGAGCTAACACAGCCAAAGGTCAGGGACAGCGGCTGAGAGGAGTAACACCCCTCCCCCCTGCCGGTCCAAGGAGCGGTGGCTGTGCTTTACTGGAGCAGTCGTGAAGAGATACAACACATCCAAGGTTAAGAGAAACCCAAGTAAGACGGTAGGTGTTGCAAGAGGGCATCAGATGGCAAACACACTGAAACCATAATCACAGAAAACTAGCCAATCTGATCACATGGATCACAGCCTTGTCTAACTCAGTGAACTAAGCCATGCCGTGTGGGGCCACCCAAGATGGAGGGTCATGGTAGAGAGGTCTGACAGAATGTGGTCCACTGGAGAAGGGAATGGCAATCCACTCCAGTATTCTTGCCTTGAGAACCCCATGAACAGTATGAAAAGGCAAAATGATAGGATACTGAAAGAGGAACTCCCGAGGTCGGTAGGTGCCCAATATGCTACTGGAGATCAGTGGAGAAATAACTCCAGAAAGAATGAAGGGATGGAGCCAAAAAAAAAAAAAAAAAAAAAAAACCCAGTTGTGGATGTGACCAGTGATAGAGGCAAGGTCTGATGCTGTAAAGAGCAGTATTGCATAGGAACCTGGAATGTTAGGTCCATGAATCAAGGCAAATTGGGAGGGGTCAAACAGGAGATAGCAAGAGTGAATGTCGACATTGCACGAATCAGTGAACTAAAATGGATTGGAATGGGTGAATTTAACTCAGATGACCACTATATCTACTACTGTGGGCAGGAATCCCTTAGAAGAAATGGAGTAGCCATCATGGTCAGAGTCCAAAATGTAGTATTTGGATGCAATCTTGAAAACAACGAATGATCTCTGTTTGTTTCCAAGGCAAACGATTCAATATCATGGTAATCCAAGCCTATGCCCCAACCAGTAATGCTAAAGAAGCTGAAGTTGAAAGTTTCTATGAAGGCCTACAAGACCTTTTAGAACTAACACATAAAAAGGATGTCCTTGTCATTATAGGGGACTGAAATGCAAAAGTAGAAAGTCAAGAAACACCTGTAGTAACAGGCAAATTTGGCCTTGGGGTATGGAATGAGGCAGGGCAAAGGCTAATAGAGTTTTGCCAAGAGAACGCACTGGTCATAGCAAACACCCTCTCCCAACAACACAAAAGGAGACTCTACACGTGGACATCACCAGTTGGTCAACACCAAAATCAGATTGATTATATTCTTTGCAACCAAAGATGGAGAAGCTCTATACAGTCAGCAAAAACAAGACTGGGAGCTGACTGTGGCTCAGATCATGAACTCCCTATTGCCAAAATCAGACTTAAGTTTAAGAAATCAGGGAAAACAACTAGACCATTCAGGTATGACCTAAATCATATCCCTTATGATTATACAGTGGAAGTGAGGAATAGATTTAAGAGACCAGATCTGATAGAGAGAGTGCCTTATAAACCATGGACGGAGGGTCGTGACACTGTACAGGATGCAGGGATTAAGACCATCCCCATGGAAAAGAAATGACAGAAAGCAAAATGGCTGTCTGAGGAGGCCTTACAAATAGCTGTGAAAAGAAGAGAAGCGAAAAGCAAAGGAGAAAAGGAAAGACATTACCATTTGAATGCAGAGTTCCAAAGAATAGCAGGGAGAGATAAGAAAGGCTTCCTCAGCAATCAATGCAAAGAAATGGAGGAAAACAACAGAATGGGAAAGACTAGAGATCTGTTCAAGAAAATTAGCGATGCCAAGGGAACATTTCATGCAAAGATAGGTTTCATAAAGGACAGAAATGGTACGGACCTAAGAGAAGCAGAAGATATTAAGAAGAGGTAGCAAGAATACACATAAGAACTGTACAAAATAGATCTTCACGACCCTGGTAATCACGGTGGTGTGATCACTTCCCTAGAGCCAGACATCCTGGAATGTGAAGTCAAGTGGGCCTTAGAAAACATCACTAAGAACAAAGCTAGTGGAGGTGATGGAATTCCAGTTGAGCTATTTCAAGTCCTAAAAGATGATGCTGTAAAAGTGCTGCACTGAATATTCCAGCAAATTTGGAAAACTCAGCAGTGGCTACAGGACTGGAAAAGGTCAGTTTTCATGCCAATCCCAAAAAAAGGCAGTTGAAGAAAATGCTCAAACTACCACACAGTTGCACTCATCTTACACACTAGTAAAGTAATGCTCAAAATTCTCCAAGCCAGGCTTCAGCAATACGTGAACTGTGAACTTCCAGATGTTCAAGCTGGTTTTAGAAAAGGCAGAGGAACCAGAGATCAAATTGCCAATATCCACTGGATCATCAAAAAAGCAAGAGAGTTCCAGAAAAACATCTATTTCTGCTTTACTGACTATGCCAAAGCCTTCGACTGTGTGGATCACAATAAACTGTGGAAAATTCTGAAAGAGATGAGAATACCAGACCACTTGACCTGCCTCTTGAGAAACCTGTATGCAAGTCAGGAAGCAACAGTTAGAACTGGACATGGAACAACAGACTGGTTCCAAATAGGAAAAGAGTATATCAAGGCTGTATATTGTCACCCTGTTTGTTTAACTTATATGTAAAGTACATCATGAAAACCTCTGGGCTGGAAGAAGCACAAGCTGGAATCAAAACTGCTGGGAGAAATATCAGTAACCTCAGATATGCAGATGATACCACCCTTATGGCAGAAAGTGAAGAGAAACTAAGAAGCCTCTTGATGAAAGTGAAAGAGGAGAGTGAAAAAGTTGGCTTAAAGTTCAACATTCAGAAAACTAAGATCATGGCATCCAGTCCCATTACTTTACTGCAAATAGATGGGGAAACAGTGGAAACAGTGGCTGACTTTATTTTTTGGGCTCCAAAATCACTGCAGATGGTGATTGCAGCCATGAAATTAAAAGACGCTTACTCCTTGGAAGGAAAGTTATGACCAACCTAAGTAGCATATTTATTTATTTATTTTATTTTTCCCCAATATTTTTATTACTTGGAGGCTAATTCCTTTACAATATTGTAGTGGTTTTTGCCATACACTGACATGAATCCACCATGGATCTACATGTGTTCCCCATCCTGAATCCCCCTCTCACCTCCCTCCCCATTCCATCCCTCTGGGTCATCCCAGTGTACCATCCCCGAGCACTTGTCTCATGCATCCCACCTGGACTGGCAATCTGTTTCACACTTGATAATATACATGTTTCAAGGCTGTTCTCTCAGATCATCCCACTGTTGTCTTCTCCCACAGAATCCCAAAGTCTGTTCTATACATCTGTGTCTCTTTTTCTGTCTTGCATATAGGGTTATCGATAAGCAGAGACATTACTTTGCCAACAAAGGTCCATCTCATCAAGGCTGTGGTTTTTCCAGTAGTCATGTATGGATGTGAGAGTTGGACTGTAAAGAAAGCTGAGCACCAAAAAAATTGATGCTTTTGAACTATGGTGTTGGAGAAGACTCTTGAGAGTCCCTTGGACTGCAAGGACATCCAACCAGTCCATTCTAAAGGAGATCAGTCCTGGGTGTTCATTGGAAGGACTGATGCTGAGGCTGAAACTTCAATACTTTGGCCACCTGATGCAAAGATGGAAAAGACCCTGATGCTGGGAGGGATTGGGGGTAGGAGGAGAAGTGGATGACGGAGGATGAGATGGCTGAATGGCATTACCAACTCGATGGACATGAGTTTGAGTGAACTCCGGGAATTGGTTATGGACAGGGAGGCCTGGCATGCTGCGATTCATGGGGTCACAAAGAGTCAGACACGACTGAGCGACTGAACTGAACTGAACTGAACCTTATTTTAAATAAGAAATAATATATGTGTCAAAGTTTAGGAAAATTTTACAACAGGAGGTTAATGGATTATCCATAGCCCACTGGGAAAATTTGGCACACCACCAATTTTTGTTAAAAGTTTTATTGAACACACCTGAGCCCTTTCATTTACTTGTTGTTCATAGCTGCATCCAAAATAAAGACAGGAAGAACTGAGTGATTGCATCAGGGACACTGCCTGCAAGTTCTAAATTATTAATATATTACCCTTTTACAGAAAAAGTGTGTGTTGACCACTGCTATTGATAATCAAAATGATTATACTGATAGCAAATATTTAAACTCAACACTAAAGAGTTTGCATAGAATTATGTAGAGAGCTGCATTATCTGATAATATCAGCATAGACTCCTTCATATCTTTTGTAAAAATTTTACAGTTCTTTTAATTCCCAGAACTACCCTATCTACTGTTTATGGTATATTTTTATTGAGTGAATAAGAACTTACAATCCTCAATCAAGTCTAAACTTCAGTATTTTCACATGCTTCCAATTAAGCTTACAAATCATAAATGTTTCAGCATGAGGGAAGGAGAAAGTAATGGCATGACTTCCCTACAAAGTGGAAATCACAGCATTTTTTTATAAGTTGTTTTTCTTGTGTTTCATCAAATAATGGATCTAAGACTCTCAATTGAGTATAGTATGTGAATATCAGGAAAAACTTGCCTCTGAGTTATGGCTACAGTGTTTCTATAATAATGGTTTAAAAATGTAGGATGAGTTTGAGTACTTTTCATCATTGTATAAATGTTTGACTTCATGGAAAACAGAAAAGAAAAAAAGTGTTCAGGGCCAGAATTGCATGATCTTGCATGATTATTCATATAAATTCTAATCAGTACATTTTCCAATATGATAATGCTTAAAATAAGCATTTTTAACAAAAAAACCCCTCAAGTTTATATATGGTAAAACTTTGCTCTTGTTACCTTCTTTACTCATATTGATTAGGCATATCACTTAAAGAGGCAATTAAATGAATTGTATGTGCAAGGTATTATCTCAGAATAGTCACAAATATGACAAAGTTATAACACCCCTTAGCTACTGATTATCAAAAGATCAGCTTAACATCAAGCTTTTATTTAAATATACAACTGACCACAGTAAATGCAGTCATATTTGGTATCCAGTAATATTTATTTTGTCAACTACAAATTGGCACTTGCCATGAGTGCTTGCCATCTACCTCTACAAGGATTAAACCATGTGCTGTGAAGCTGTTGATGTTCAACATGCCTGAAGGAGTTCAGTGTGCAGAGCAGGAGTGAGGCACTCTGTGCTCTGGGAAAACTGGCAGGACAGGTCTTCAGATAGTTAAATAGTCTCAGGAGATGATTTTATGAGCCAAATTCTTGTATCTCCTCATATCAGGAAAAACACTAAAATTCTTCATGGTGACAATTGTTTCTCATAACTAGCAGAAGTTTCATGAGATGAGCAGAAACTTTCTACAAAAAAAAAAAAAAATGTGCTTGAATACATGTACTCCCCTTTTACCAAATTATATATATATAATATATATATATATATATATACTGTCCTTCCCCTATACCTCTTTAGATCTGTTTCTCACAGATATCTGAGGTCTGTCTCCCAGTTTGCAATCCTCATATTGCCCCAAATAAAATTGAACTTGCAACTCTCACATTGTGTATTTTTTTAATTGATAATTTCTTCAGGCATTTTAAAAGAATTGTTATGATACATATGTTAATTTTGGAGTTCCCCAAGAAGTGGAGGCTATTTCATAGTTTTCCCTAATAGCTTTCATAATTTTCTTCATTATGATAGTCTTTAAGTTGACAAATTAAACAGCACAGGAAATGTAAAATTCAGTAATGAGAAAAGTTTTTTAATTCCTCAAGAAAATGTAATTACATTACTCTTTTAAGTTGTACTGTTTTTCATGTAGTTACTAAATTGGCCACAATATGAAAAGGAGAGTATATGCAATATTCTAATTCAATATTCTAATCTATATGCAATATTCTAATAATTCTGTCAGATTATGTTTATTGTCCTTGTGTGGTAATAAAAAATAAGGTTAAACATGGTACAATATTTATTCAATTACTGAAAAGAGTAATTCTGGTGAAATCACAAAATGCTCTTCTCTCTTGCATTTTGAAATTTCACCAGAAGAAAAGTGCATGAGAGAAGGTTTACAATCTGAATGGAAAAAATGTATATGTGTATATATATGTACATATATGAGAGTTCAAATTTAAATGGCAAAAATAAAATACACATATGCAAATATCCTTGATAAACTGCTGACAATAAAAGTATAAATGCTGAAAATGAATCTAGGGAGGCTGTGTGGATATTAATAAATTTTGAAAAACCTGGATTTTAATTTAATTGCTCTTCATTCATATGCCTCTAATTCATGAAACAGAACTTTTATATTTTCATTTCCTTGAGAAAAACATAGTCTTCCTTGCCATGTCCACGAAGGCTCTCTTGACTTGCTGATCCCTGAGAGTGTAGATAAAGGGGTTCAGCATGGGGGCTACTGAGGTATTTAGCACAGCTACTCCCTTGCTCAAAGAGACCCTATCTTTTGCAGATGGAATCACAAACATGAAAATGCAGCTGCCATAAGAGATGGAGATAACAATCATGTGGGAAGAACATGTGGAAAAGGCCTTTGTCCTCTGGGTGGTAGAAGGGGTCCTCTGGGTGGTAGAAGGGTTCCTCAAAATTGTTCTGATGACATGTGTGTAGGACAGAATTATTAATGCTAAAGTGAACAATAGAATAAACACAGCACAGGAAAACCCCAGTATCTCTAGGAATTTGGTGTCTGAACAAGAAAGGTATAATAAAGGGAAATAATCACAAGTAAAATGGTTGATAACATTGGACATACAGTAATCAAGCTGTATGAAGAACATGAATAATGGGAATATAATTTAGAATGAAGTCAGCCAAGAGGCCAAGACAAGCAGTATGCAGACTGTATGATTCATGATGGTCATGTAATGCAGCAGTTTGCAGATGGCAATGTAGCGGTCATAGGACATGGCAGCCAGAAGGTAAAACTCAGTGATTCCCAAGAAAATGAAAAAAAAAAGAAAAAAAAAAAAAAACAAACTGAGCCATACAATCATTAAAAGAGATTTTTTTTATCTCCCATAATAATGGTGGCCAAGAACTTGGGAATAGTGACAGTTGTGAATGAAACTTCCAATATGGAGAAACTCCTGAGGAAGAAATACATGGGGGTCTGGAGGTGGATACCCAGCAGGGTCAGGATGATAATGGTCAGATTCCCAGTGATGCTGAGCATGTAGGTGATGAGCAGAAAGATAAAGATCACAACCTGAAGTTGTGGGTCGTCTGACAGTCCCAGGAGGATAAATTCTGTTATTTCTGTGTAGTTTCTCATTTTTCTTCTTCTTTTAAGTAACATTCAGGAGAAAACACAAAGGGAAGAGACAGAAAAGGGGATTATCAATGTATAACACTGGGATTTGTCTCTGACAGTAAATTCACTATGCCATGCTAACATAATTCAGAAGATCTTTAAAAACAAGTTAATAAAAATAGATAACTTACTTTGAAGTAAGTTTTTACCATATGCCAGTATGTGTGTTTCACATAGAATATATTTTTTTTAATAAAATCCCTATTTTACAGGTTGGAATCAGAGTAGAAATAATTCAAAAAATCTTATCTAAATCACATACCCTGAATTGAAAAAGCAGGGATTATAACCTAGATCTTTCTAAAACTTAGGAAATACAGTAAAATAGATGCTACCTGTTGACTTTTTAAATGCCCCACCCCTCACTCTTAGAGGATTCCCTCCTGTTGGGAAAGACTTCATCTTTTTTCAAGCCCCATAAAATCATCCTATCCTAATTTGTGTCACCTGGTTCTTGTATTGTTATTCTCTACTGTAATATAGAAAACCTACATGTCTCAGGAAAAAGTCACCCAGTGGATATGTCTCCAAAATAAAAGTGATTGGAATGAAATCTTTAACAACATGACAGATTTCTAAGTTTTCACTCAGACTCACATTAACCTCCCAACCTCATACCCCTCTTGGGAAGCCCCAGATAATGGAATAAAGGAATCCAGACAATGGATTTGCTTCAGCAGTCTTCTCAGATATTAGATAGTCAAGAGAGGAGGCAGAGTTGACCTTTAGTAGATTGGGTCTGTGTTAAGAGTTAAGGAAACCAAAATGTGTTATTCAGTCTCCAAGTCATGTCCGACTTGTTGTGACCCCATGGACTGCAGCCCGCCAGGCTTCCCTATCCCTCGCCATCTCCCAGACTTTGCTCAAGTTCATATCCATTGCATTGAAGGTGCCATCTATGCCATCATGCTATGGTGATTCCATGCCTCTGACGTCTTCTTCTCCTTCTGCCCTCAATCTTTCCCAGCATCACAGTCTTTTCAAATGTGTCAGCTGTTGGCATCAACTGGCCAAATTATTGAAGCTTTCAGTAGATAGCAGCAATGGAGCTGCTCTGCTACATAGGAAATCCCAAACAAGAATTAGGTCATCTGCGAATGGTTTAGCACCAGGCACAAATTGGGGTGCTGTGATGGGGGAGGGGGTGGCTACCTTTCTGGCTGCACCCAGTGTCCCAGGAAGAAGGGCTCTCTGCTCCTGACCCTGGTCCCAAAGCACAGGGTGGCTCTCCCTTAGGGACCCGGTGGAGGCCTGCCAGCAGGGGTGTTGGGGGACCAGCTATCCAAGGCCAATCAAGGCTCCTGCGATGCTGCCGCATCATTCTGTATGGGCAGGATTCTGACTTAGAGGTGTTCAGTCATAATCCCACAGATGGTACCTTCGCCCCATTGGCTCCTCAGCTAAGCTCTCAACCAAAGTGTATGAATATCTGAAAACAAACATTACCTTCTAGAGAACATTTTTTCTTCAAAATTTCTCCCATCTAAATGTTATTAGTATGTATGATTCTGATCTGTAAACCATTTCTGGAATGTGAGGTGTTAACCATTCCTGGGATGTTTTTGGTAAAGTAATAAAGAATATATCCAAATTTCTAAGACATCATTTCAGACTTTTTTTCCTTACAACTCATTCACATTTTTCCCCCTTAGTCCCGTGGATCTTAGGATAACAAGTTACATATTCCTTTCTGTCCCTTTCTTTTTAATGAATGCTACTGTCTTGGATAAGGGCTTCCCAGGTGGCGCTGGTGGTAAAGAACACGCCTGCCAATTCAGGAGACATGAGAGATGTGGGCTCCATCTCTGGGTGGGAAAGATCCCCTGAAGGAGGGCATGGCAATCCACTCCAGTATTCCTGCCTGGAGAATCCCCAAGTACAAATGAGCCTGGCAGTCCACAGGGTCTCAAAGAGTCAGACACGACTGAAGTGACTTAGAAGCAGTGTCTTGGATATCTCATTGTCAAAACAGGCATGTGGCTCACTGAAAGTGAAAATTAATCTATATGATAAACAAATGTTGACCATTGTGTTAAATAAGATAACTGGAAGTGATTTTCAGGACACATATGCTATTCCATAGTAAATTGTAAGCATGGCTTCTTTAAGAAAAGATCACTAGCATTCCCCAAATTCACCAATTTGAAAAAGTGACAATATTTAAATGTCTATTAAAGATTGTGTTCCTAATTTTATATAAATTGTGAGACATGAGTGGGGAGCTCTCTAAATTCCACAATATAATTGGAAACAAATTAGCTTCTCACATTCTCTATGTGTACTGAATTTTCTCTTCTTAACTTTAAGACTCCTAAGGAAATCGTAAGTAATTCGATGAACACATATAATATAGATTATTTTCAGATTATTACTTTAAGACTGCCTTTGACTAGTCCTAAAATTAGTTCAGAATCCTGTTTCTCTTAGTCCTCTAGTTTTTTTTTTTTTTTTTTAAGTCCTTGTTTTTTTCTTAATGGAAAAGGGAAATCAAATCAAAGCACCAATAAGTATGAATGGGAATAATGAAGGACAAACTGTAAAGACCTAAGTCACTCTCAAAATCTGTATATTTTCCTAGAAATGTTGCTTTTTTTTCTCTCCTAATTGTCTCAGTTTTAACTATTATCTATGTCTGAAGATAATTTTTAACTTAAAAAGGAAATAAATTCTTATAAAAATATGGCATCAGGACTTAATTTTAGTTAAAAATGTGTGAGACTATTAGGGATTTGCATTCCAAGATAAATTATTAAAAATACAACTCTCTGAATTACAGGTTTCTTTTCCGCTATGAACATAACTATAATATTTCATGGAACTATTATGAGGGCTAATTTAATTAAAAGAAAAGTTAAATTATATAAAACTTTAAAGCATGTATTCCCACAGAGTAAATACTATTTTTATTATTATTCCTAAAAAATAAAGTCAATTATTACCTTCGAGGAAGATGATCCCAATATAAAAAATAATAGCCATTTTTTGTGGAAACTCGTTTGAAAGACAATGCTAAGATTTATGTAGTTATCTAACAGAATCATTACAATAGTTTTGTGTAGTGCTTGAATAAGCTAACAATGAGAGGCTAAATATTGAACAATATCATACAGCTAGTCAATGGTCAGGTTGGTATTCTAAATTCTTTCTGCTTGAACTGAAGCATGTGTTATTTATTAAACATATATGCAATAAGGAAGGCCAAACTCAAAGAGTAATTTTCTAACAATGAATAAATAATTAGTAATACAAATAAAATATTAATGTGCTCATTCTTCATAACCCTTGGTATTTACAGAAAGGAAAGACATCTCCAAATTATTAATCTCAATGTAATGAAAAGTTAAGCTAAGAACATATAAATCAATGCTAAGAAAAAGCTGTCATTGGCTTTTACTTTACAGCCTTACCTCTATTTGTACAAATGCATCACTTCAGGTGACTGAGGCTATTCTTAAAAATTGGTAACTATATCAATTTTAGGATAAGATATTGAGCATTTCTAAAAATGCTCTATCTCAACACATTTGGAATTATCTTATTTCTATAGATAAATTTCTTTGATACATTTTACATGGAAGCCATGGGAGCAAAAACAGGGAAGGGAAGCAAGATATGGAGTTACTGTGGCCCTTTCTGGATGTGATTTCTATATGAATTTTAACCTGCATGAGGCAAATGTTGCTTTATCCACCATATGACCAAGGCTCATGGGAAATACTCTAGCAAATCAAATATGACAACAGAGCCAAAAGGAAAGAAAATACACTAAGGATTATAAACATGTTATCAACATTTATACCACTACTGAAACAGAAAACTTGGCAGATAATATCCAAACAGATAGAAAAGCATGAGAACTTGGCCAGAAGCATATAGATTATTTTGCTTACTATCTATGTGAAGATATCTAAATGTACAAGATTTTGGAAGAGATTTCTTGAATATCCTAAATCACCATTTCTCTGAAGAATAGACCTTTTTCCCCTTGCTGACTAAAATACTGTGATGAATGAATCATATGTGTAAACATTACATTTTCCTTTCTTATGTAATAAAATGTCTCTATAAAGTGGCTCTCTAGGCTATTAAATATAAAAAAATTAAAAAATCAAATAGAACACAATAAAAACAAGAATGAGATAAAATATCATACTCAGTGAATCCCATGAAAGTTATGAGAAATTTTGGATTAAATACACCTTAAACTGTTCAAACTCTTCCAAAAAACTTTTCAAGTTATTTTTCCATAATAATGGTAATAATTGTTGAGAAGGATCTATCAGAGGTCCTGTTTTCATCTGATTGATGGTCTGTGTTCCAGTAATTACTGAAAGCATAAAATCTAGAAATTTTTACAACAATTTGCAACTCAGATTCCTTTTAATCTAATTTTAGAAAGGACAGAAAGTTAAATAAATCTCATCTATTGACTCAATCACTGTTATTCATTGAATAAACATTTATTGAGATTCTTCTATCTTTAGATACTATAGGAGCACTAAGGACACTACAGGATCAAATTAGATATGACCCAAACTTTAATCAGCCTACGAAGAACTTTCCAAACAAAAATATAGAAGACACTGTCATGGTTCATGCACAGGTTGGAAAAGAACTTCTAGACATGAGGCAGAATGAGAGGGAAATAAAGTTTATTAGAGTGGGAGATTCTGATAAGAACAAATACTACACTTAATCTTAGCCCAAAGGCTGAGAAGCAATAGACTTACGGATATGGGGAGAGGGGAGGAGAGGGTGAGATGTATGGAAAGAGTAACGTGGACACTTACATTACCATATGTAAAATAGATCATCAATGGGAATTTGCTGTATGGCTCAGGAAACTCAAACAGGGGTTCTATATCAACAGGGGTGGGATTGGGAGGGAGATGGGAGGGAGGTTCAAAAAGGAGGGGATATATGTATACCTATGGCTGATCCATGTTGAGCTTTGACAGAAAACAGCAAAACTCTGTAAAGCAATTACCCTTCAATAAAAGAATAAATAAATAAATTAAAAAAAAAAAAAACTTGTGGGTCATTTGCTATTGGATGAGGTAGGTATACTGGGTGGGGAAGAGTAAGGCAAATACCTTCCCTGTGTGGGGTTGGAGGGCAAACAGGTTACACTGCTCAGGAGGACCTGAAATCCATTAATAGTTACAACACGGGGGAGGGAAGGACCATATGTGTCTGGTTTTTCCGTTTCTGTATTCCAAGACCCTCCTTGGTTTTATCTGCTTTATAGTCCTTGGGTCACCACATTCCTCCCTTCCTTTAACACTAATATGATAACTAAAATTTTAATTGACCACATTTTTATCAGGGCATATCAGATCTATACGAATTCCACATAATTTTAGGATATCTATATTAGTAAATCAACCATATAGTATGACGAGAAGAGTTATCATCCCTTCAACAATACTTTTCGTGTAACTTAACATGTCTAATGAACCCAGGTAGTTTAATAGCTCTTTGGGATGTCTCAGGGGCCCTCTGAAGCATCCCAAAATCATCCTCATAGAATATGTGAGATGCCCCCAAGTCTCTTGGTGGACTTGATGATGATGAAGTCCTGAACAAATCCAACTCCAAAATACTGGACCGCCACTTGGTGTAGGTAAAAACACCAAATTACAAGTGACAAGAAGAAACAGAAAATAACCCAATCAAATAAAATAAACCTCAAAAATTCTACCCTAAACAAATGGAGGTTTTTGAACACTTGACAATGACATCAAAATAACTATCATAAATATGATTACTAAATTCAGGAAAGTGGCAGTGTTTTAGTTTTATTTAATTTATTCTGAATTATTTGAATAATTTTTTCCCAAAATAATAGAGACTATTTGAATTATATACAAAATGCATGATATCATGATCAACATTTACCTTCAAAATGTGTATTGAATTTCACAAAATAAATATCTTGACATTAAAAGTCTGATGCAAGAGTGCATATCTCTTTGGACTGAATTTAGTGTATGTTGACTAAAAAATACAGTCACAACCTGAAAGAAGAGAACTATTTTATTGGATGGGAATGTTTAGGACTCTGAGCCCAGGAAACAGCATCTCAGTAGCTTTGAGAAAACTGCTTCAAGAAGACAGGAGACTGAGTCAGACTATATACAAGTTTGCAACAAAGAGAGCAGGCAATCTGAACACAAAAGATCAGGTATCAAATTAAGGAATTTAACACTCTAGATATGGGAAGATGCACGCCTCTAGGTTCACTGAATTAATTCATTTCATAGACACCTCAGCTATCTGGGGCCAAATCCTGTTCCCTTGTTCACCTTAAAGAGTTGTGTGTGGCTACTTCTTGCATCACCCCCAGGTACTCAGCAATCACCATGAGGGCATGAGACTCTGCTGGATCTCAGTTTTGGGAGCCCTCATTCACATTTGGAGACCAGAAATTGCTGGTGGCTGTAACGTTTCTTGTTTGTTGATATGGCAGGAGATATTTTAATTTCACACGTAATATCACACAGAATATATAGATTCTTTAAACCATAGGAAATATCAATGTTCATCTTGAAAATACACAGGAAATTACACACTCATTTTGAAACTCTATATTTGAAGTACAAGGTGGTATCATAGGATCTTTTCAGGGACTGATTAAGAAAATTAAAACTATCTTTCACATTGTGCTATGTCTTAAAGAAATACATTTCATTTTTACAAAAGGCCTTTTTTCTCTGACTGGCAGATGGGATTCTCAGAATAGTCCTGATAAAGCATCTGTGGAAAATAATTTTAGTATTATTTTCCCACTTTTCTGTGCTCGCTTCGGCAGCATGTATACTAAAATATTTTCCCATTTTTCTTGATCCACCCCCATGTATCATACTTCTCCTCTTACTAACCACTGGGCTTCCCTGGTGGCTCAGTCAGTCCAGTATTCTGGCCTGGAGAATTCCATGGAGTATGACCCATGGGGTCACAAAGAGTGGGATATGACTGAGTGACTTTCACTAATCACTACCTCTAATCATTACTACTAGTAATCACTTACTAATCATTACATAATTCAGTACCCCTCAAAAGGAGTACTGAAAACTAAAGTCTTTCTAAATTTGTTTTCATGATTCTATTTTTTTCCCATCATCAACATCTTTTATTTTATTTATTTTTTAAACTAATTTATTTATTTAAATTGGAGGCTAATTACTTTACAATATTGTGGTGATTTTTGCCATACATTGACATTCGTGATTCTATTTCTTAGCTCTGTCCCCTTCAAAATGATCTTATCTTATACTTACTGAACTATCATTTTGCTCGTATGTGAAATTCTAATTATTATACCATATCATTGTTTCTAGAATTATATATAAAACCCCTACCAATGCCTTTATTGAATTCTCAACAAAACAGAGGTCTTATTTTAATATCATGTTTGCTGTCCATCAGAAAAGCTGAACGCATTTCAATAGTTCATGTAGAAGCTCAGTTGACCCTGTATTGAAGAAACTGTGTTACTTGTTCAAGAACAGATTTTTTTTTTTTTTAAAAAAAAGCACTATTAAACTACCTGGAGATTCAAATTCAGATGCCAATGGTTGTAGGTCTATTAGATATAAAGAGATGCAATATGATACAGACCAAGCAAAATTGCAGAGAAGACAGATAACATAACTTTAATCTTTCTGGGAGTGGGCAGAATAGGAATGGGGAAGTTGTATTTTAGAAGTGCTACACCCTGAGTTGTAGAGCATCTGTGCAGTATAAGTAGTAAATGACAGACATTTAAAAATATATGTGAAACATTTCAGAATAGCTCCATGATAAGTTACTGGTTTAACTTGGATAGTGTTTTTTAAGCAAATTCTTCCTGACTCACACATAACAGAATCAAAACTAAAAAGAACACCGAGAGAGCCTTAGGTTTTACTTTTATAAGATTGTCCAAACATGTTACATGTTTTTTCACATTCTGTGCTCTTAAAATTTCAAAAAGTTAAATAGTGTTCCAGGATCATTAGATATATTTTCTCAAAATGAAATAATGATGAAGTAAAGTGATAATAAATTTTTAAAATATTATTCCTGAAATCATATTCCTGACACATATCTTTTAAGATATACTTCCTTAACTGGTTGTACTGAAACCTGTAAATTGTCCTGTCACTTATATACTCTATATGTTGTTCTCCCTGGCTATGTATTTTTTCTGGTCTGTAATAAAACAGAATTTTTCAAACATATTTTATTCAAATCAAAACCCATAGTTAATTTTAAAAGGAAATGAAAAAGATATTATAGTCAAATGCACAAACATTTCTAGAAAAAAAATCATGAAAATGATGCGCACCTGGGAAAACCTTTTTTATTCTATTTAATATTTTTAAATTTTGGTCATGACACACAAAGTGACTTGAGTTCCCCAAATTCCACTCACTTTATGACTAAGAATTAAAAAATCCTTTAAAAAAACATTAGTTTTTCTGTCATCTTGGTTTCCTTGATAGAAGATATAGCTATGTAACTATACATCTACATTTATGATAATCTGAAAAAAAATATATTGACTAGCATTGTTTTCTTCATTTAATAGTTATTTACAAGCAGCTTTCAATAAGTTTCAGAAGTATCCCAAGTTACTGGAAGGTGTCTTTTTATATATGGAAATACCAAAAAACTATTAACATTTTATTATTAATTTTTAAAATAGTCTAGTAAAATAATAGATTTTCATTTCCAATCTAAATACTTGTAAATGCTACCAATTCTCAAATACAAACTAAGCAACTAGTTTCTATGAAAATTATATTAAAATAACAATCATTTTTTAAAAATAAACATCTCTAGTTTGACCATCAACACTAAGGGTTAATCTCTGCAACAATTTTTTTCATTAAATCAAATGGACTATGTACAAATATATTGGTAGTATTACAAAGGAACATAAATGAATATTAGCTTTAAGTTCCGTTCAATTCAGTTCAGTCGCTCAGTTGTGTCTGACTCTTTGAGACCCCCCGAACTGCCAGGCCTCCCTATCCATCACCAACTGCCAGTGTCTACCCAAACCCATGTCCCTTGAGTCAGTGATGCCATCCAACCATCTCATCTTCTGTCATCCCCTTCTCCTCCTGCCTTCAATCTTTCCCATCATCAGGGTCTTTTCAAATGAGTCAGCTCTTTGCATCAGGTGGCCAGAGTATTGGAGCTTCAGCTTCAGCATCAGTCCTTCCAATGAACACCCAGGAATGATCTCCTTTAGGATGGACTCCTAGGATGTTCTTCTTTAGGATGGTTGGATCTCCTTGCAGTAAGGGACTCTCAAGAGTCTTCTCCAACACCACAGTTCAAAAGCATCAATTCTTCGGCGCTCAGCTTTCTTTATAGTCCAACTCTCACATCCATACTTGACCACTGGAAACCATAGCCTTGACTAGACGGACCTTTGTTGGCAAGGTAATGTCTCTGCTTTTTAATATGCTGTCTAGGTTGGTCATAACTTTCCTTCAAAGGAGCAAGTGTCTTTTAATTTCATGGCTGCAATCACCATCTGCAGTGATTTTGGAGCCCAGAAAACTAAAGTCAGCCACTGTTTCCACTGTTTCTCCATCTATTTGCCATGAAGTGATTGGACCGGATGTCATAGTCTTAGCTTTCTGAATGTTGAGTTTTAAGTCAGCTTTTTCACTCTCCTCTTTCACTTTCATCAAGAGGCTCTTTAGTTCTTCTTTGCTTTCTGCCATAAGTGTGGTGTCATCTGCATGCCTGAGGCTATTGATATTTCTCTCATCAATCTTGATTTCAGCATGTGCTTCATCCAGCCTGGCATTTCTCACAATACATTCTTCACATAAGTTAAATAAGCAGGGTGACAATGCACAGCCTTGACGTACTCCTTTCCCAATTTGGAACCAGTCTGTTGTTCTACGTACAGTTCTAACTGTTGCTTATTCCTTAGAACAATTAAATAAATCTATTTGATTTTCTGGTTTGTGTTATGATTATCCTTATTTACAACTGTATTACATGATTCTTAAAAAAAAAAAAAAAACTCATGTGCTATACTTTGCTTTTGTTTTCCTAACAATGTATGCTAAATATATGCAATAGTATAAATGAATTAATAATTAACATTACTCTTTGCAATCAATAGTTATACTTTCAATTAGACATAATATCTCAAAATAAGCTGGTTATCATTACATTATTATTTTTAGTTATATACTTATGCTATTGTGTAGAATCTAAGGAACATAGTTTCAAAATGAATAGGGAATAGCTGATAAGGTACTAAATGTGATCTTACTAGGCTGCATTCTATTCTTAATCAAAGTTACCTAGATATAGTACACATATATGTCTCAATACTTACTAACTACATAGAATAAAATGTAACATGATTTTTTACTACACTAGCCTAGTGTGAGTGATTCTTTTTAAATTCTAAAGACAAAAAGTAACACTGTTTTCTCTAAAAAAAAAACAAAAAAAAGTTTAGTCTCAACGTCCCCCTTTTAATATCTTTATTTAAAAACAATATAAAATGTGCAAAGGACATAAAGCCAGGAATAAACAGTCTCAGAGAAGCCATATCATATCATTGTTTGGAACGTATTAAGCTTTTACAGAAACTCAAATATGAGAACAAAATTTTCTGAACATATATAGAAATACTTTAAGTCTCCATGAGAAATACATAAAGTTTATTGAAATAACCTTTCAAATATTTGTTACACTTAAGTGAAAGAAGAAGAGTGGAAGGGATCAAATTTGAGCTGCTTGTAATGGAACAGAAAAAGAAAGTTTTGATATTTTTAAATGGAAAACATGATTGACGTAAAACAGCTAATGTAAATACCATGACACTTCAGAAAGAAGTGAAAGGACAAATAATAAATAATACAATAGGGAAGCTGGGAACAAATCCAAGTTCCTCCTTTACTATTTTCCTTAATTATTAATTTCCCTCATATAACTCATTATGATTTTACTTGAATAAAAACAGAAGTCTTTGTAGAAAATTTTTAAATGCTTGCTTCACCTGCTGGTTCTGTAGAGTATAAATAAAGGGTTTCAAAATCGGGGCAACAGAGGTATTGAGAACTGCGACTCCCTTCACTAAGGAGATCCTCTGTTTGGCTGAAGGTTTCACCTACATAAACATGCAGCTGCAATATGAGAGGGAGAAGAACAAGTGGAAAAAGCCTTTTTTCTCTGTTTGGCAGAAGGAATTTTTAAATTGTCAGGGCAAAAATCTGTTCTATACATCAGTGTCTCTTTTTCTGTCTTGTATATAGGGTTATCATTACCATCTTTATAAATTCCATATATATGCGTTAGTATACTGTATTGGTGTTTATCTTTCTGGTTTACTTCACTCTGTATAATGGGCTCCAGTTTCATCCATCTCATTAGAACTGATTCAAATATATTCTTCTTAATGGCTGAGTAATATTCTATTGTGTATATGTACCCTAGCTTTCTTATCCATTTGTCTGCTGATGGGTATCTAGGTTGATTCCATGTCCTGGTTATTATAAACAGTGCTGTGATGAACATTGGGATACACGAACAGACTTTTGGACTCTATGGGAGAAGGTGAGGATGGGATGATCTGAGAGAAAAGCATTGAAACATGTATATTATCAAATGTGAAGCAGATCGCCAGTCCAGGTTGGATGTATGAGACAAGTGCTCAGGGCTAGTGCACTGGGATCACCCAGAGGGATGGGATGGGGAGGGAGGTGGGAGAGGGGTTCAGGATGGGGAACACATGTAAATCCATGGCTGATTCATGTCAGTGTATGGCAAAAACCACTCTACTATTGTAAAGTAATTAGCCTCCAACTAATAAAAATAAAGGAAAAATAAATAAATAAAATCGTCAGGGCAATATATGTGTATGATAGAATCACTAATACAAAAGTGATCAGTAGAGTCATCAGGGCTAGGATGAAACTCAGCGTTTCAAACAAATGTGTATCTGTACAGGGGATTAGCAGGAGAGGAGCACTGTCACAGTAGAAATGATCAATGACATTGGAGTTACAAAAATCCGAGGTTAAGCCTAAAATGAGTCCTGAAAAAATGGTGAGGAAACCAGCCATCCAAGAGCTAAGGACCAGCTGGATACAGACTTTGTTGCTCGTGATGGTTGTATAATGCAAGGGCTTACAGATGGCAACATAACGATCATAGGACATGGGAGCCAGGAGATAAAATTCGGATGCACCAAGAAGGAAAGCAAAAAACAACTGATCTGCACAACAGTTATAGGTAATGGTTTTGTCACCAGTTTCCATGCTAACAAGCAGTTTGGGAATACAAACTGTAGTATAGGAAATTTCTAAGAAGAAAATTTCGAAGAAAGAAATACATAGGAGTCTTGAGATGAGAATCAAGCAAAGTGAGGGTGATGATAGTCAAGTTGCCTGAGATGCTTAACAAATAGGTGAGAAGCAGGAAGATAAATAGCACAATCTTCAGTTTGGGGTCCTCTATCAATCCTACTAAGATAAACACTGTCACTGATGTACGGTTTTCCATTGTTGCTTCCTGATCTGTTTCTAGTCCGGTGAAAATATTGAGAAAAAAAATTATGCAAAGGGACCAGAAAACATGAAGATAACAATGTCAAAACATTACTAATTGCTAAAGGAGTACTTTTTCGATATGATTAATGTAAGATAAACTAGCGAAAGCTGTTACTTTTCTTTTGAGTAAAAGAAAATATGTTGAACAAATTTGATGAAATAAAAGAGTACCTTATGTCATTTTTATATTCTGGTTTAGTTATATTTATGATAATGAAGTGAAGAGATGAATATGTATGTGAAAAAAAATTGATTTATTTTTTCTTAATATGTCAAGTATGAGAACATTATATTAGCTTACACTCAGTCTTGCTGATGATTACATAAACAGCATTGCCTCAAGAAGCTGACAGTGAGGGCAACAGAGAAGCAAGAAGCAAATGGTATATAAATGTGTATGATGGTTGAAAACAGAAACCCAGTTTTAGACTTAAGATACATAGTGGAAATAATTCAGTATAATAATGTCCATACCTCTTCAGTTTGGCCTTTTACCAATCTACTCAACTAACTAAAAGTTTTTTCTACAGTTCTTTCTGATTTTTTTTTTTTTTTTGGGTAAATTAGTGTGATGTATTTTGTCCCTGTTTCCATCGCTTCTCTTTTTCTGTCACTCGTCTCTTTTACCATGTCCTATTCCAATATTATGGAGGAGGAAATGGCAATCCAGTCCACTATTCTTGCTTGGAAAATCCCATGGATGGAGGAGCCTGATAGGCTACAGTCCATGGGGTCGCAAAGAGTCAGACACAACTAAGCGACTTCACTCACTCACTCACTCATTCCAATATTAAACTTATCTGATTATGTAGAGAACCTGACTTGAACAAAATTAACCAGATTTAATGTTTCTTCAGATTACAGTTCTGAAAATTGGAAGAGAATAATAAAGCAATATGCAAAATTAATAAGGGTTCAGCATGAGGGAAAATGAAATAGGGTAGAAGAATATAAAGAAGAGAAAAAGGAGAATAGAGGCAAAGAGGAAAGGGAAGATAATAAAGACAAAGACCTACCATTAAGAGTGAATTTCTCTTCAGATAAGAATTCTATTTACCTCTTGGCTTTTAAATTGATCTATAGATCAAGGCAGCAAATATGTAATTTACCTTTACTGAGGTGAATAAAAAAGAGAAGCTCTAGTAAATTTTACTGTAATGATCTGTGTCTGAGCAAGGTTTCAGACACTTACAAGTAATACTGACTGCCCTGAAAATATGGTAAATCAAAAGTCAAGCCACATCAGATGAAGTTGATTATGTGGCTGAGAATTTTATAAGCTCTTACTAAGTTAAATGTCATGAATCCTCCTAGGTATAAATATGTCATCCCTTGAGAGGAAGCCTCTGCTTTGATGACTTCATTATCAGTTATGCTTCTTTGGTGACTTCACCATCAATAACAGACATTAATTAACCAATTTTTATAGGTCTATGGAGAATGCACTGTTGTACATTGTAAAGGTATAAGACACTGTCCAAGAGAGAATTGCAGTTTACCAATGTTTTGAGGTGAGAGCATGCATGTGTGCATGTAGCAGTGTACAATGCTCCATGAACTTAAGGGTAAATAAGACTCGTGTTTACTATATGACACTGGAGACTAGGAGAGAAGATTTATCTGGGGCTTGGGACTGTTGGGGAGATGAACAAGAGAGAATGTTGAAAGAGAGGATGGATCCTCAGTTGGGCATTGGAGACAGAGTAGGAAGCAGAATAAAGCCTTTTAAGTAGGATAAATAGTGTCAACAAAGATACATAAGAATGAAAACTCATGAATTAATAAAAATTTACCAGAGACATTATGAAACATAAAGTTTTCTCCAGGGAATATTTAAGGCTCTGGAGATTCTGGCTATTAGTACCAAAATATAATAACATCTTCCTAGTATTTAGACACATTTTCCCAAATCTAAGGGATAATTTCTGAGGAAACTAACTGTATTGTAATGGCGATAGTCACTTGAGTCAGAAACAGATCTATCATCCCAAGTCAGAATTAAATTGGACCTAGTTTTCCTTTTGCTCCATAACACTTGATATACACTGGAACTGTGTTTATTTATATTATATATGTATATAATATATATAGAAAGTTTATTCATCTTATTTGTATTTACATTAAAAACTGAAAGGAAATTCCCTCCTTTCAAAATCATGATAAAACTTATTTTAAAATGGTGACATTTAATAAATCAATTTCAGATCACCTACAATTAAAATAAAATTCCCTGGCTTACGCAGCTGGCTCTTACGCTCCAGGGAATCAGCCAGAAATAGACAGATAGAGAGAGATAAAGAGATAAAAAGAAAGAAAGAAAGAAAGACATGGGGACCGAAGCTCTGATGGAGCAAAGGTGTTTTAATCAACATGGTGTGGGCATATATACTGTCTTACAAGGTAGTTATTCTCAGCAAAGATAACAATTAAAATTCCAGACTTACAAAACATAAGGCGATCCTTATCAAAGAGCAAGAGTCACAAACAATCACTTTTACCGTATGGTTCATAAAAAGGAAGAGGGTTCTTATTACCGTATTGAAAAACTAACGAAGGACATGCCTGGATTCCTCAGCCCAGGGAAAGGCTGTGCCTCTCCTCTTAATTCCTGAATGTCCAGGAATTAATAAGGACCAGAGGATTCCTGACAGATCCAAAACAGCACACAGGAAGCCTCCTGTTAAATGCTTCCTGACAATTAAGTACTCTTAGAATTTTTTAATTTATTTTCAATAATATGTGGATTTATATATCAGCTTGCAAAATATATTGAAACTTACAAACTATTACCCTTAATTGTAAATAAATAGAATTACTTAGGCAAAAACAAACAAACAAAAAAGTGCTGTTAATGTTCACATTCCTTATATTTCTGTTGAAGAATGAAGAACTCAGATTTTTTTTCTTTTTTCCTTCCATGGAGTCACAGTGAAATAGGTAATTTTTAAAATAAATTTAATTCATGTGGATACTTTCTGATTAGCCATTTGTAGCTCAGATCAGCAAATTATAGACTATCTAAATATCTCATTTATTCTTTATATTCACTATATTTTAAGTTAATAATAATACCGCATAATACTAAAATTAAACAACTATTTATCCTAGCAAGTGATTAGGGTTATTTCCAGGAAATATCCTAAAGAGTAAGGAAATCTCTCCAAGACATTCAGATTCAAAGGCATAGTTTCCCTGAGGATCTTTGGTGTGTTAGTAAACAATAAGCCAAAGAGATGTCAATATGGATACAGACTTTTTCCCCATCTCCTTTAACTACATTCTCAGGAGTTTCTCAACAAAAAACACTATATTGAAGTCACCATGCACTCCTTTTACCTTCATTTATTTATAAATTTATTTATTCCTTCCTTGAATACATATTTGTCATGTGCTTGAAATGTGTCAAGCATGCTTCTATGTAATGGGCATAAAACCATAATTAAGATACATGAATATAAATGTGAGTATATGAAGGGTTAAGAATTAGGTTCAGAGCACACCTGGAGGATTTTCAGTTTTAATTCAACATGTAAAGATCTGAGAAGTCATCACTCACATCTGTATTACCAGAAAAAGCAGAAAAAAATTGAAGATCAATGGCTTTCTTGTACCTATTAGAGAACTGAGGTAGCAAGGCAAACCACCACAGCAAAATCAGGAGAAACAGACCCACCCAAAGAGAGGGAGCCAAGACCTGCTTATTTGGACCCAAAGCCATAAGCTGACAGGAATGTTTCAGTGCTTCAAATTGATAAATTGATACATGCTGAATGTCTACATATGGCAGAGAGTGAAGAGGAACTAAAAAGCCTCTTGATGAAAGTGAAAGAGGAGAGTGAAAAAGTTGGCTTAAAGCTCAACATTCAGAAAACTAAGATCATGGCATCTGGTCTCATCACCTCATGGGAAATAGATGGGGAGACAGTGGAAACAGTGTCAGAATTTATTTTTTGGGCTCCAAAATCACTGCAGATGGTAACTGCAGTCATGAAATTAAAAGACGTTTACTCCTTGGAAGGAAAGTTATGACCAACCTAGATAGCATATTAAAAAGCAGAGACATTACTTTGGCAACAAAGGTCCATCTAGTCAAAACTATGGTTTTTCCAGTGGTGATGTAGGGATATGAGAGTTGGGCTGTAAAGAAAGCTGAGCACCAAAGAATTGATGCTTTTGAACTGTGGTGATGGAGAAGACTCTTGAGAGTCCCTTGGACTGCAAGGAGATCCAACCAGTCCATCCTAAAGAAGATCAGTCCTGGGTGTTCATTGGAAAGACTGATACTGAAGCTGAAACTCCAGTACTTTGGCCACCTGATGTGAAGAGCTGACTCACTGGAAAAGACCCTGATCCTGGGAAAGATTGAGGGCAGGAGGAGAAGGAGATGACAGAGGATGAAATAGTTGGATGGCATCACCAACTCAATGGACATGGGTTTGGGTGGACTCCGGGAGTCCAGGGACAGGGAGGCCTGGTGTGCTGTGGTTCATGGGGTCGCAAAGAGTCAGACATGACTGAGCGACTGAACTGAACTGAATGGGTAACTTGAACATTTATTAATTTTGAAGAACCAATGGCTTCAAAGTTCCTGCATTTGAAGAACAGCATATATTTACATAATCAAAATTCAAACTAATCCCAAGTATAATAAAAGACCTAAGAACCTCATGATCCAACTACTAAACACCATAGATAATGAGAAAATATTTAATGTGGCCAGAAAAGAAAGACTAATTACATACTATGAACACTGGGAAACAATGGCATAAAAAATTTCTAACTTCACAAACACTGGAGGCCAGAAAACAAAAGGGAATCTTTATAGAGTTCTGAAAGAAAAAAAAAAAAAAAAAAAAATTGTCAACCCAGAATTCTGTACAGTGAAACTACCCTTCAAAAATGAAGGGAAAATAAAGATATTTTCAGATAAAATAAAACTAAGAGTATTTTCCATTAACGCATTTGCTCTCCAAGAAGCTGTCAACAGTATAAATTATGCATGGGACTTTTCAACAGACTCCAAATTGGTTTAGAACTGAAGTGTGTAACAGAGACTTGGTAGGGTATGAGAAAGACAAATATTACAGCAGTTTAGACAAAAAAAATAATTTATTTTTGTCCCTTTTAAATGTTCAGACTGGTAGGATGAAAATATTCAATGAAGTCTTTCAGTTTCTAATCTAATATCCCTGCAGTGCTGTCAGGAAGCTGGATGAGTTCTATCAATATCTTGTTTATTCACCATTCCTACTGTAATCACTCATCATCAATGTGCCAAATAGCTAGCCATCACATCTGCATAACAACTGTGAGATAGGGTAGAGAGGAGGAAAAGGAACACTGTTTATCAAAGACTAATTCCTGGAATTTGCACAAAGTATCTTGATTTACATCCTTCGGACAGAATTTATTCACTGGGTCACAAGTTGCAAGGAAGTCTGGCGAGAGACATAAATAAATATTCCATTAACACAGAAGAAGTGGAGAATGTTTAGTTACTAGGAACTATCAATTTAAGACCCAATAAAAAATAACACAAACACTAATGAAAGGAAGCTTTTAGAATAGAAATGGAATTGCATAAAGAACATGAAACATCTAGAGAATTAATAATGGTGCATTCAGTATGAGGTACAACTTTTTTCTATGACAGGCTAAATTCTTACACTGTCTTACATGGTCACTTTTTATTACCAATGCGAATGATTTTTTTTTTTTTTCTGTTTCTGTTTCCAAGACATTATCTATGTATTTAGGATTTCAAAACATGAATATGCAGGAGGGCAAATATATTAGAGGAATCAAAACTGAATTCTCTGGAGACATAGTTTAAAGTAGCATAAGAAAATAAAAAATATATATATACATAATTATATTTTTTCAAATATTTAGTGCATGGAGAGAACTCTTGTATAACATATAAATTTGTGATCCTTTGGGAATGGGTTTCTTAGATTTCATATCCTCAAAAGATTTCTTCACAATTATTCATTATTTTCCTTCAGGGCACAGAAAGTATAAATATTCCATGGGATCAAATGTTGAATAATTTTATATGGCATAGTATATAATGCTTCAAAATATATTCAATACATATATAAACAAATTGTAATGGGGAAATGCAATACACTAGTCAAAAACCGTGAAAACAAGTTTTAATTACAAAGCATTTACATTTACAAATTTGCCAAAAAAGAGATTATAAAAAACAATCATTCACTGAGGGGTGGAGTGAGATCCACTCAGAGAAGAATAAAATACCAGCATGCTCTGTTCAGTATGATGATAAAAAAATTAAATATTGAAGCAGAGATAACTTTTTCTGAATAAATCTGTGTATATATCTTTTCTGAAAAATACTTAAGTTTTTAAGTGATTTTGGCAGACTACTTGAGTCCAAACAGATGAAAATAATTGATATGCCTAAAAGGTGGCACTAGAGGTAAAGAAGCCATGTATCAATAAAGGAGATGCAAGAGACGCGGGCTTGATCCCTGGATCAGGAAGATCCCCTGGAGTAGGAACTGGCAACCTGCTCCAGTATTCTTGCCTGGAGCACTCCACGGACAGGAGTGTGGAGGGCTACGGTTCATCGGGCCACAGAGTCGGACGTGGTTGAGCGCCTGAGCACACAAATAAAATTTAAAAACCATATTTTCTTTTAGATACATTTTAACCTACTTTTGGTCTATTTTTACCATAAGTATTAACTTCTTTTTCTAAACCTCTTACAGTTTGATTTAGGGAAAATGGTAAAAGAAAACATATGGAATAGAGTGGTAATTTAGTACTAAAGAGATATTCCTTTAAAATTTATCTAATCTTCACAATATCTAACATAACTAGACATCATTGTATTCATTGGGCCAGCATCTAATGGTTTTGTAATGTCATCCTTGTAATTCTTTTACACTGTGTGTTGGGATTAGTTGGTGTGTGTGATTATTGAATTTCAAACAAGAAATGATTTGATGCAGTAAAATTCTGATTTAGGTGTTTTAGATATACATATTCCTATAATTGTTTCCACTGAATTGTGTCTGTAAATGAAGAAAACTTGCTTGCTCCATAATTATGTGACTATAAAAAGAATGTCTATGAAAAATAACATCATATCCTTTTTACCCATATCTGTCTACATTATCAACATGATTTTGTCAGCAGGTCATATTTTTTATTATAGACTCTTCCCACAAACTCCTTTAGCTACTATTTGGAAACAACTTTTATTTGTCCTTTTATGTTATTTTTATCTATAAAGATGCTTTTTAAATAATAATGTGTGTTTTAGAGGTTGGAAATAATAACTTTGACATCCTCCATACAGAAAAGCTTTAATCTAGTGACCATCACCAAACCTTAATCATTTTATGTGTTTGATGGTGAAAATATTGAGACAGGATTTTTTTCTTAGAGATACCATTAATCTTTCATTTTGTAAAAGAAATACACAATAATTTGTCCCATAATTACTTGTACAAGGTGTACTTTTAAGAGAAAAACTTTGGAAAATACAGTTTTTCAAACTTAATACTGATTTCCAATTTTCTGAAACGCGGTTGCTGAATGAAAAGACGCCGGGATTCTTGGCTTCTAGAGAATTCAATCCAGAGCCAGAGACGAGTCTGGATCACTCAGAGCTTTTGTGTAATAAAGTTTTATTAAAGTATAAAGGAGATAGAGAAAGCTTCTGACATAGGCATCAGAAGGGGGCAGAAAGAGTACCCCCCTGCTAGTCTTCAGCTGGACATTATATAGTCACTGGCAGTTAATGAAAAGAAAGGGATGTCTTAAAACTCAGAGTGGCACCAGGCCCCTCATCCGTAAGATGCATTTTGGGATAATCTTGGCACCAGATGATTCATCCCAGGCCATAAAATGGTTGACTTGAATCTTATAGAAGGGCAGATTACCATACAAACAGTTTTGTTTACATAGATTAGGGGAACAATATCTGAGTTTAACATACTGGTTTGTCAAGTAGGTTCTGAGCCATTAGGCAAACCAACTTGAAGACAGTCTGGGGTAAATTCATAGTACATTAACAGCTTAAGACAAACATTTCCATAAGAAAAATGCATTGGTTAACTCAAGGTTTGAGAATAGTTAACTTCAAGTGAAATCAGGTGTCATTATGGCAACACAGTATTTTAAGAGAAACCTCCTTTTAAATTTGTATAGAGAAGGAATTGCAAACCGTGTTACCCCGAACATTAGGGTGCGTGTATCTTCTCTAATTAGAATTTTCATTTTCCCCAGCTAATATATATGGCCTGGAGTGAATTGCCAGATTATATGGAAGCTCTAGTTTTCTGAGGAACATTCATACTGTTTTTCATATGGGCTGTACCAATTTACATCCCCACTTACAGTGTAGAAGGGTTCCATTTTCTCCACATCCTTTCCAACATTTGTGATTTGTGGACATTTCAATGATGGCCATTCAGACCTGTGTGAGATGGTTCCTCATTATAGTTTTAATTTTCATTTCTCTAGTGATTAGTGATATTGAGCATCTTTTCATTACTGTTGGCCTGCTGTATATCTTCCTTGCAGAAATGTCTATTAAGGACTTCTGCCTATTTTTCGATTGGGTTACTTTTTGCTGTTGTTGTTTAGTTGTATGAGCTACTTGTATATTTTGGTAATTAAGTATTTTTCAGTCACATCATTTGCAAATATTTCCTTCCAGTCAATAGGTTGTCTTCTCATTTTGTTTGCAGTCTCCTTTGCTGTACAAAAGCCTATAAGGTCTTTGGCCATCTGATGCCAGACACAACTGAGCACCTTCACTTTCTTTCTTTCTTAAAAAGGGTTGATTTTTACACTCTCCTTCTGATATTTCATTGTCGACATAAAGAAATGCAACTGATTCCTGTATGTTAATCTTGTATCCTGCTACCTTGCTGAATTCATTTTTTTTTTTTTTTTTTAGTTCTAATAGTTTTTCAGTTCTAATAGTTTCAGTTCTAATGTGAGATGCTGTGCAGTGGTTAGTCTTCAGTGATGTCTGACTCTTTTGCAACCCCACGGACTGTAGCCCACAAGGTTCCTCTGTTCATGGGGATTCCTCCAGGCAAGAATACTGAAGTGGGTCACCATTCCCTTCTACAAGGGATCCTCCCAACCCAGGAATCAAACCCAGGTCTCCCTCATTGCAGGTGGATTCTTTACCATCTGGACCACCAAGAAAGTCCAAGAGTACTGAAGTAGGTAGCTTACCCCTTCTCCAGGGGACCTTCCCAACCCAGGAATAGAACCGGGGTCTCCTGCATTGCAGGCAGATTCTTTACCTGCTGAGCTACCAGGGAAGTCCTTCAGTTCTAATAGTTCAGCTCTAATAGTTTAGGGTTTTCTGTATACAGTATCGTGTCATCTGCATCTAATGACAATTTTACTCCTTCCCTTCAAATTTTGGTAATTGTTACTGCTTTTTCTTGTCTGAGTGCTCTGGCTCAGCTTCCAATACTACATTGAATAGAAGTGGTGACAGTGGGCATCCTTGTTTTGTTCCAAATTTTATTGGGAAGGCTTTCAACTTTTCATTATTCAGTATTAGGTTGGCTATAGGTTTGTCATATATAGCATTTATTATGTTGAGATATGTACCCTCTATACTCACTTTGGTGAGAGGTTCTATCACAAACAGGCATTGAATTTTATTAAGTGGTTCTTCTGCATTTACTGAAATGATCATGTGGTTTTTATTATTTCTTTTGTTAACATGGTGTATCACATTGATTGATTTGTTTATGTTGAGCCATCCTTGTTACCTTGGGATGAATTCAACTTGATTGTGGTGTATGATTTTTTTTGTGTGTGTGTTGTTGGATTCATTTTGCTAATATTTTGTTGAGAATTTTTACATATATGTTCATCAAAGATATTTCTTTTGGTAGTGTCTTTCTTTGGTTTTGGTATCAGGGTGATGGTGGCTTTATAGAATGACTCTGAGAGTGTTCTTTATTTTTCAATCTTTTGGAAGAGTTTGAGAAGGAGATGATATACCCTTCATAGCAATTAAATTTTGGTTCTAATATGCAGATTTCCTTAATTGAACAAGAAAAGAAAGTCATCAATACTCTGGTAGATTATCAAGTGAGAAACGTTTTTCCGTGGATTTAAAGTCCAATATTCCTCTATGTTTTTCACATAAAAATAAACAATTACAATTATTGTATAGATTATTTTTAGCAAAACTGCAAATTAAAGATTAAATTCTCTGTCCATATACTCTGGAAATGCAAACTATTTTTCTTTCTGACATAACCATCTTTAAAACATGAATAAGCATAGTGTTATTCTAGCTGAAACATCTTTTTGCTTAACTTTACCTTAAACACTAATTATCACTGTTACTTTTCCATTGGGGTCATTATTTTCTTTCTTTCTTTTTTACTATGAAGACCTGGAAAAGTAGAGGACAATGATGGGAAATCATACACCAGTGAAAGTGTTTATTCTAGCAGGTTTGACTGATGACCCACGATTGAAAATTGTATTGTTCATCTTCTTACTTCTCACTTACTTACCAAGTATCACTGTAATTTGATCATCATCACACCTACCCTGGTGGATCCTCACCTCAAGACCCTAATGTATTTTTTCCTCCAGAATTTTTCTTTCTTAGAAGTCTCCAATACTACTACATGCATCCCTAAATTGCTGGCTACCATGGCAACTGGGGGCAAAACCATTTCTTATAATGGTTGTGCAGCTCAAGTGTTCTTTGCTTTCCTTCTTGGAGCATCTGAGTTTTACTTGCTGGCAGCTATGTCCTATGACCACTATGTTGCCATCTGTAAGCCCCTGTGTTACACAACCATCATGAACAATAAAATCTGCATTCAATTTGTCTTCTGTAGCTGGCTTGCCAGATTCTTTGTCATCTTTCCACCACTCCTCTTAGGCCTAAATCTTGACTTCTGTGCTTCCAACACTGTTGACCATTTCTACTGTGACACAACTCTCCTCCTGCAGATCTTCTGCTCAGACACAGAGATCTTTGAGATGATGGGCTACATCTCAGCTTTGTTGACACTTGTGGTCACATTGATAATATCATATACCTATATCACAAAAACAATTCTAAAAATCCTTTCCACTAATCAGAGGAAAGAAGCTTTTTCAACATGTTATTCTCACATGGTTGTGATAACTCTATACTATGGCAGCTGCATCTTCATATATGCTAAACCATCAATCAAACAAAGAATTTCCAAGGTAATTGCAGTGCTCAATACCTCTGTTGAGGTATTTTGAACCCTTTTATCTACACTTTACAGAACTAACAAGTGAAAAAAGCCTTTGTGAATATGATACACAGGATTCTTTCTTTGTCAAAGAAGTGAATAGGCTACTGCACTATACATAAAGAAAAGTAACAAGTGTCTCAATAATAACAGTGTGCTCAATAGTAGCTTCCCTATCCAGTGAAGTGAAAGTGAAAGTTGCTCAATTCTGTCTGACTCTGAGACTCCATGGAATTCTCCATGCCAGAATACTGCAGTGGGTAGCCCTTCCTTCTCCAGGGCATCTTCCCAACTCAGGGATTGAACCCAGGTCTCCCGCATTGCAGATGGATTCTTTACCAGCTGAGCCACAAAGGAAGCCCTCCCTATCCATAGTTACCCTCAGTTTTTCCCTTTAATTTCTATCATATTCATCTTAAATTTCTCCATGACTCATTAACAAAACTCTGTGTTCTGTGAAGTTAGTTTTCTTTATATATTTCAATAGACTTTCCCCCTCACCTCACTTCCTTTTCCTCTTAATATATAAAACAAATTGCACTAATTTTTCAATCTTTTTTCTTTGATTTTAAAATATTGTTTAACTTAATTACATTTAATGTAGCATACAATCCAAAGGTTAATATTCTATTTGTGATCAGTGACAATATACTTAAAACTAATATTCATTTATATTATTTGTCATACTAACCAACTTTTTGGTGCACATTCTACTCAAAGTAATTAAAAGAAAATTTCTGAGATTAGTCATCAATGTTGATGCACATCTTTGAAATGTCTATTTAAAATGTATGGCTGTTTTACTAAAATACTTTCTGTAGTAACTCAGTATTTAGGATAAAGTACATTTGAAAAATACTATCTAAAGAAGCAGAATAAAATATAGGCAGGAAGAAACATGTAATATACAATTGATTGGACAATTTTACATGCTCCTGTACAATTTGTAGAATTTACTGGATCTTAAAATTGTTTGGTTTATAAATATGATTTTAGAAAATATGGCTATTTAAACAAATTGTTACTTTTTTTCCCCTGATAATTTAGCTTTTTTTCCCCTCATTATCAGAAAGTGATCCTGAAGCATTATCTAGCTTTCAGAAATCTTTCAGAAATTCTCCAGGCAAGAATACTGGAGTGGGTTGCCATGCCCTCCTCCAGGGGATCTTCTTGACCCAGGGATCAAACCTGCATCTCTTTTGTCTCCTGCACTGGCAGGCAGGTTCTGTATCACTAGTGCCATGTATATATATGTATATATATACATGGCTTCCCTGGTGGTTCAGCTGCAATGTGGGAGACCTGGGATTGATCCCTGGGTTGGGAAGATCCCCTGGAGGAGGGCATGGCAGCTCACTCCAGTATTCTTGCCTGGAGAATCCCCATGGACAGAGGAGCCAGGTGGGCTACAGTTCATGGGGTTGCAAAGAGTCAGACACGACTTAACCACAAGGCACAGCACATACATATATATATACACATACACACACACATCTATATGCATGTATGCATGTGTGCTCAGCCATGTCCAACTCTTTGTGACCCCACAGACTATGTAAGTAAAGCCTAAGGCTCTCAAATTCTGATCATTTTTAATTTTATTAATGAGATCCTTCCATCCCCTCTCCTCTAGCAACTTGTATCTATGATTCTTTATGTTTAGTTACGTTTCAAATATAAGTAAAATCATATGCATTTTTTTTCTGTCTGATTTATTTAACATAGCATAGTACCCTCTAGGTTCATCCAAGTTGTCACAAATGGAAAGATTTTGTTCTATTATATGACTGAGTAATATTCCATTCCCACATGGTGCAGTGGTAAAGAACCTGCTTGCCAAGGCAGGAGACATGAGAGATGCAGGTTCTATCCCTAGGTTAGCAAAATCCCCTGAGGTAGGAAATCGCAACCTACTACAGTATTCTTGCATGGAAAATTCCATGGACAGAGGAGTCTGGCAGGCTACAGTCCAGGAGGTCATAAAAAATCAGACACAACTGAGCAACTAAGCACAGACAGACAGATAATATTCCAGAATCTGCCTGCAATGCAGAGATTCAGTTTTGATCACTGGGTCAGGAAGATCCCCTGGAGAAAGAATGGTGAACACACTCTAGCATTCTTGCCTAGAGAATTCCATGAACAGAGGAGACTGGTGGGCTACAGTCCATGGGGTCCCAAAGAGTTGGACATGACTGAGTGACTAACACATACTGCTATTTTACAGGCAAAGCTTTTAAATATTTGTCAATTGGTGAAATATTACTGGTTGAGGAATGCTAAAATCCTCTTTTATTGACTTCTTAGCAGAATGTTTCGCTTTTGTTGTTGTTATTGTTCAATCTCCAAGTCATATCTGACCAAGTCATATCTTTGCAACCCCACGGACTGCAGCACACCAGGACTCCCTGTCCTTCACTGTTTCCTGGAGTTGCTCAAACTCATGTCCATTGAGTCATCCAATCATCTCATCCTCTGTTGCCCCCTTCTCCTCCCGCCCTCAAAATATCCCAGCATCAGGGTCTTTTCCAACGAATCAGCTCTTCCCATCAGGTGACCAAAATATTGGGACTTCGGTTACAGCATCAGTCCTTCCAATGAATATTCAGGGTTAATTTCCTTTAGGACTGACTGATTTGATCTCCCGTCTGTCCAAGGAACTCTCAAGAGTCTTCTCCAGCACCATAGTTTGAAAGCATCAGTTCTCTGGCACTCTGCCTTCTTTCTGGTCCAACTCTCACATTCATACCTGACTACTGAAAAGACCATAGCTTTGACTATATATGGACCTTTGTCAGCAAAGTGATGTCTTTTCTTTTTAATACTCTGTCTAGGTTTTTCATAGCTATCCTTCCAAGAAGCAATTGTCTTCTAATTTCAAGGCTGCAGTCACCGTCCACAGTGACCTTAGAGCCTAAAAAGAGGAAATCTGTCACTTCTTTTACCTTTTCCCCTTCTATTTGCCATGATGTGATGGGACTGGATGCCATGATCTTAGTTTTTTTTTTTTTTTTTTTTTTAATACTGAGTTTTAAGCCAGCTTTTTTATTCTCCTCTTTCACTTTCATCAAAAGACTCTCTAGTTCCTCTTTGCTTTCTTCCATTAAAGAGACATCATCTGCTATCTGAGGTTGTGGATATTTCTCCCAGTAACCTTGATTTCAGCTTGGAACTCATCCAGCCTGACATTTCTCATGATGTGCTCTCCATATAAGTTAAATAAACAGGGTAACAATATAAAGCCTTGTTGTCATACTCGTTTCTCAATTTTGAACCAGTCAGCTGTTCCATATAAGGTTCTAACTGTTGCTTCTTGACCTCCATACATGTTTCTCAGGAGACAGGAAAGATGATCTCTTATTTCTGTATCTTTAGGAGTTTTCCACAGTTTATGATTCACACAGTCAAAGGTTTTAGCACAGTCATTGAAACAGAAGTAAATGTTTTTCTGGAATTTTGTTGCTTTCGCTATGATCCACTGAATGTTGGCAATTTGATCTCTGGTTCCTTTGCTTTTTCTAAACTGAGCTTGTACATCTGGATTTTTTTTTTTTTTTTTTTTTGGAAGTTCTTGATTCAAGTACTGCTGAAGCTTAGCTTGAAGGATTTTGAGCATAACCTTACTAGCATGGGAAGTGAGTGCATTATCCAGTAGTTTGAACATTCTTTGGTACTGCCCTTCTCGGGAACTGGGATGAAGATTTACCTTCCCCAGTTCTGTGGCCACTGCTGGGTTTTCCAAATTTGCTGACATATTGAGTGCAGCACTTTAACAGCATCATCTTTTAGGATTTTAAATAGCTCTGCTGGAATTTCAGCACCTTCAGTAGCTTTATTAGCAGCACTACTTCTGAAGGCCCACTTGACTTCACACTCCAGGATCTCTGACTTTAAGTGAGAGACCACACCATCGTGATTATCTGAGTCATTAAGAGGTTTTTTTTGTACAATTTTTCTGGGTATTCTTGCCACCTCTTCTTAATCTCCTCTGCTTCTGTTAGGCCCATACTGTTTCTGTCCTTTATTGTGCCTATCTTTGCACAAAATGTTTCCTTGGTATTTCCAATTTTCTTAAAGAGAAATCTAGTCTTTCCCATTTTATTGTTTTCCTATATTTCTTTTCATTGTTCACTTAAGAAGGCTTTCTTATGTCTCCTTGCTATTCTTTGGAACTCTGAATTCAGTTGGGTATATCTTTTCCTTTTTACTATGTCTTTTTCTTTTTTCTTTTTTCCCCCCAGCTATTTGTAAAGCCTCCTCAGACAACCATTTTGCCTTCTTGCATTTCTTTTTCTTTGGGATGGTTTTGATCACCACCTCCTGTACAATGTTATGCACCTCCATCCATAGTTCTTCTGCACTCTATCAGATCTAATCCCTTGAATTGATTTATCACTTCCACTGTATAATAGTCAGGGACTTGATTTAGGTCATACCTGATTGGTCAAGTGGTTTTCCCCACTTTATTTTTAGCCTGAATTTTGGTATAAGGAGTTGATGATCTGAGCCACAGTCATCTCCAAGTCTTGCTTTTGCTGACTGTATAGAGCTTCCCCAGTATCCTGGCCTGGAGAATTCCATGGACTGTATAGTCCAGGGGGTCCCAAAGTGTCGGGCATGACTGAGCAACTTGCAGTTGCATAGAGCTTCTTCATCTTTGGCTGCACAGAAATATAATCAATCTGATTTCATTGTTGACTATTTGGTGATGTCCATGTAAATTCATCTCTTGAGTTATTGAAAAAGGGTGTTTTCTATGACCAGTGTATTTTAGTTTACTGATTCCTAAGATGTCAGTGTTCAGTCTTACCATCTCCTGCTTGACCACATCTACTTTACCTTGATACATGGACCTAACATTTCAGGTTCCTTGCAATATTGTTCTTTACAGCATTAGATGTTACTTTCACCACCAGTCACATCCACAACTGAGTGTCATTTCTGCTTTGGCCCAACCACTTCATCCTTTCTGGAGCTACAAGTAACTGCCCTCCACTCTTTCCCAGTAGCATATTGGACACCTTCCAACTAGGGGGCTCATTTTCTGGTGTCACATATTTTTGCCTTTTCATACCATTTATGGGGTTCTCATGGCAAGGATACCAGAGTGGCTTGCCATTCCCTCCTCCAGTGGACCATGTTTTGTCAGAACTCTCCATTATGACCCATCTGTCTTGGGTGGTTCTGCATGGCATGGCTCATAGCTTTATTGAGTTATGCAAGCCCCTTCGTCATGACAAGCTGTGATACATGAAGAAGCAAAAATGAGATACTAAACATTAAACCTCTAATAAGTATTCTTATATTTTTCCTGAATTTTATATGCATGTAATTTTGAATATCATTTATATTACTGGTTTTTAGATTAAGAATCTTTGGTTCAGAGAGATTTCAGGTAGATATATTACTATGCTAATTCATGTTTTGTGCAATTTTTGTTAGTTACCAATTTTCTTCCAGAAAAATATCCGGACTGAGTTTCTGAATTGTCTACTTAAATTTTGCATCTATATTTGTATTTGCATGGTTTAAAAGAAATTATCTCTGTCAATCTAAGTTTAGCTACATGTCATATATATTTCTGAAAACAAGCAACCACCACAGGGTAAGCAAATGTACTGAATGACTATGATTAATGGACTGCTGATGATGTTTAAAACAACAAATGAGTCAACTAATGAGTCATTACCTGTTGATATAAATAACCAATGAAGTAACAAGTTAACTCACTTGTTAACATCAATTGTGTGTTTGGTATTTAGGCATTTTGATGTAATCATGACAAGGTGTATAAAAACTGACAAGTTCTACATTTTCAATCATTTTTCTCCTTCATGATTTCCCAAGGCACTCTTTTAGTATCTCTCCTACTGGGTAGATTCATCATTATTAAATGGATAAACAAGGAATTCAAGAGTACAAAATTGGCACTAAGTAACTATGTACTTTAGTAAAAGTTTGTTAATATTTCTTGAACTCAATTTTTTCACCTGTATATTAAAGGGATTATAATAGAAGTATCTGGAGTTTCTTTAAATTTCAAAATTACTCATGCTATGAATCTGATCCATGCATTCTGAAAAAGTTAACACGGTCAAGAAATGATGAGAAAATGTCAGTTTTCACTTGTGGAGACTTTGTCTAAGGATATCAGATTATCAAGATTTAAAGTTTAGTATGCAATTTAGATGGAGAAGGCTCTTGCCTGGAAAATCTCATGGATGGAGGAGCCTGGTAGGCTACAGTCCATGGGGTCGCTAAGAGTCGGACACTACTGAGTGACTTCACTTTCATTTTCACTTTCATGCATTGGAGAAGGAAATGGCAACCCACTCCAGTGGTCTGGCCTGGAGAATCCCAGGGATGGGGGAGCCTGGTGGGCTGCCATCTATGGGGTCGCACAGAGTCGGACATGACTGAAGCGATTTAGCAGCAGCAGCAGCAGCTTGCAATTTAGAAAGAGCATGAGTAAAGACTATAAAATCATTAATATGATAGACAATGCTAACATAGTTTTATATTTTTGTAAGTGAGAAGAAGAACAATAACTGTGCAGGACACTAAATTATATGAAATTTGCTATAAAGACATTTTTAATTAGCTTAAATTTGAAATATTCTTCTACCTCTTTCATGGGTTTATTCAAAGAGTTTGTGTACAAATCCTCATTAAGCATTTCCCCATTGATGCTAAAACAAACATATGCTTATTTTCTCTTCTTCAGAAATGTTTTACCTCAACTACTGAGTAATGCTTAGGTTCTCATTAAAAAATCATTGTAGAAAGACTAAGTTTAAATCTGAATAACTTGAAAATAACCAACTTTATATCAGTCCACTAATATATTGATTACACTATTGTCAACAAGCCAATATAAATTTCTTTGATGTAAGTATAATTCAGGTACAAGTATAAAGATTGATGACTACACGGTAATGGGCAAGACAAGAAAAAATTCATTTGTAAAAAGCAAACTATTAGAAATCATATTCCCAATTTGACTTTTGTCAAATCTTCTTTTTCCTTTTAAGTGAAATACAGATGAAGAAAAAAGAACACAAGTGTTAGAGGACACATACACACACAGAGAAAGACCTTTAAAGTTTTAAGAACATAAAGAGGTGATAAAGTCAGCTTAATTAAACAAGTAGTTATGCTGTTTCAGTGTTTGGATAGGAATATTAACAATATAGAAAATACTTTTAAATTAAGATAACCTACGTCTATGGTCTTCCAAACATTTATTATATAATAATGAAACTCAATTTTACTTTTTTGAAAAGGTTATTAACTTACTGACCAAACATTTGAAGGCTATTTTCACTTGCTTGTTCCTTAGTGCATAGATGAAAGGGTTCAAGAGAGGGGCAACTGAGGTATTTAACACAGCCACTCCCCTATTATAAGTCGCAGCATCCTCCACGGAGGGATTTATATACAGGAAGATACAGCTTCCATAAGAAAGTGAGACCACAGTCATGTGAGAAGAACATGTAGAAAAAGCTTTTTTTCTTTATTGAGCAGATGGGATTCTCAGAATTGTCCTGGTAATGTATGTATAGGAAAGAATCACCAGCATCAAGGTGAAGATGAGGGTAACGGCAGCAAAGACAAACTCAATCACTTCTATGAAACGTGTGTCTGAACAGGATAAATGCAACAGTACCGTATAGTCACAACAATAATGATTGACGGAGTTGCAGAAAGGCAGCTGGAGAGTCATTACATGGGGCACAATGACAACTAAAAAGCCAGAGACCCAGGAACATAGGACAAGTTGAATGCAGAGTCTTCTGCTCATTAGAGTCGTGTAATGTAGCGGTTTGCAAATGGCAGCGTAGCGATCAAAGGACATGGCAGCTAAAAGGCAAAATTCCGTTGCTCCCAAAAGCATGGCAAAAAAGTACTGAGTGAAACAACCAGCAAAGGAGATAGTCTTGTCTCCAGTTCCAATATTGACTAACAATTTGGGAACAAAGACAGATAAAAGATATTTCCCAAACAGAGAAATTCCGGAGGAAGAACATAGGAGTCTGAAGGCGATAGTCCAGCAGGGTCACAATGATGATTGTCAAGTTTCCCATGATACTTAAGACATAGGTTAACAGCAGAAAAGGGAAAAACACAGCTTGAAGATTGGCATCACTTGTCAGTACAAGAAGGCTGAACTCTTTATCACTGATGTTTGGTTTCCCATAGTTAACGTCTGACAAGTTAAGGAAGAATAAAATAAAAATGATAATGGTTGGAATAAAAGTTATCAGGTTTTACTGAAAAATAAAATCAAACTCCAAACAATTAGAAGTAAAATTTAAAACTCGGAATCTTTCTCATCCCTTTATTTTTTCAAAGTCAGATCTTTTAATGAAACAATTAACACATTTTCTATTTTGATTCATAAATAACAAAGATACTGCTTCTTAGAGACATTTCAATAGATTCTTCTAAAATGTATCAATATTAGTTTTTCATCATTGTCCCACCTGTTTGCACTTTTCTTTGTATTCTTTCTAATTTTCTTCTCTAAACTATTGGATGCTGTCACACATACATACACAAATATAAAGAAAATTTAGAGAGTAGGTTTTATTTGGGATTTCTTAAATTAGCCTTTTAACTCAGTTTATTAGCCAACAAATATATATAATCCAAGATATGAGCTCTAGGAATAAAATTGGACTTGCTCACTCTTTTTTTTTTTTGCTGTTTTGCATCTTCTCTTATTTCAGATTTCTCATTTTGAACAATAATTCTGTGCCCCTACTGAAGTTCAAAGAGTGGGTAGATTTTTCTTTTAGTTCTGAAGTGTTTGGAACTTACAATACTGACAGTTTCAGTGTCATGAAAAGTGTTCAATAAATGACATCACCATTTAATATAGATATATGGATTAATCCATCCTTGGTGAAATATTAAATTTTAAAAAAATATTGTGCTTTCTTGCTATTAGCAGAATCTTCCCATCAATCTATTACAGTTCCTTAAAAGTCAGTTCAAGTTCTGCTCTCCGTATAATTTTATCTGACAAACACAATTAGCAATAATTGTTTCTCTTCTTCTTTATAAAAATTTATCAAAAAGTAACACTGGGTCAAAAAGTCAAATTATTTTCTAATTATACCAAATGTGTACACTTTATCCAACTTTTACATAAACCTATAGCCCACAAGAACAGGCTCCAGTTTTCTTTATATCTTTTTTAGAGAGGCTAGAAAATTGCACAGATTTGGTAAAAATTTCAATGCAAAATATGTTTTTTTACTTCTCTTTAGATTCATGGGGCTTCCCAGGTGGCACTAGTTGTAAAGAACCCACCTGCTAATGCAGGGGATGTAAGAGACGCAGGTTCAATTCCTGGGCTGGGAAGATCCCATGGAGGAGGAAATGGCAACCCACTCCAGTATTCTTGCCTGGAAGATCCCATGAATGGGGGAGCCTGGCAGCCTACAGTCCATTCATAGACCTATTTAATTGAATACTATAGACTTTTATGCAAATAGAAACTCCAACTAAGTTTGTGCATACAGTTTCTCAGATTTCTCTTTTAATATTTTCCACAATCAGACATGAAAAAAAAATATTACAAGAATGATTTTCCTATGCAGAACATTATGAGGTTTCTTTTTCATTTACCTATTGTTTCACTACTTATGTTGACATATGTTCACATGATGATATACACTAAGGCAGTGAGAGTAATACATTACATCCTTATCAAGGTAAAACTTCCAGAAATATTTGATACACATAAGAAGGTAACTTTGCAGGGAAGATTTATTGTATGATAGAATTATGTCTGGAAAACTTGAAGATTCATGTCTCCTGATATTATAACTATAATCAATTTGCACTTTTGTACAGAATTGTCTCTTTGTTAACTACCTCTATTTAATGTATTAACATGAAGTTATAACATACTATGCAGTTATATAGTATTAGTGTATTAAAAATCCTGTTATGCTAATAATGGATAAATGTACCAATAATGTAAATTTAAATGTTAATTGATTATGGTTATCTATGTCAGAATATATTATCTTGACTACTTTGTAATGAGTACAGATAAATGACTGTGAGAAATTAAAAATTATGCACAAATAATGAATTTCACAGAAATATTTTACATTCAGAGACATACTAGGATAATACTTCCATTATCAAAAGCTAGCTCATTAAATTGTAATATTGCCACAACTACCTTAAATAAATCTTGAGATTTGAACAATGAGTAGTGATTTTCTCCTTTCTACATAAAAATATCTAGTGTATAATATAATTTGAATATATTGATGTTAATCTACTGGTTTGAGGTCCTAGCTATTAAGTTTCAAAATTCTACTTTGGAAATTCATTAAACAATCAATTATATTCACTAAACAACAAAAATACTATGAAATTTTCATTGTTTAGCATTTTTGACAAAATAAAAACTTTGTAAATAATTTCCACATAATAGAAACACTTTACTGAATGAATAAAAGATTTTTAAAATTACAGCAAAAACACTTTTATATAAGTGATCTCATCTACTAAATAAAAGATGAACAAAATGATATTTTTATATAAGAAGAAAATTTTATAGCAAACATTTTAGCATAATAAAAGATGATAATCCTTTAAGATTAAAATTAGTGTTATTTCCAGAAAAAGAATATATATACTCATATATAAAATCACATCTATATATCATCAAATAACAAATATTTCATTCAAACAAGATTTATTTAGCAAAAGATATATTTGTCATTAAAAGGCATACTGCAAAGACACTGCTTTTAAAAAAGATAAGGCTTATTTGTAGTTGAAAAGAGGTTGATAAACTTTCCCAGACTTTTATGTATATCATTAGTTTTGAATCCCTTCAGAATGAATTATATATAACTCTCAAGTTTAGAGAGTCATACTCTGAGATATATTAGAGAGATATTTTGTCTCTTTCTGCAGTGGACCCTAAGCATTAGAAACCTCTATCCCTTTATGAAACATTGTTCTCGATTACATTTAGGAGGAATGTTAAGAAAATTGAATCCATGAAAAGTAGGAATTAGAATAGTCGAAAAACAGGAACATGGTTATTTATTTTACCACTTCAAGCTCTAATTCTATGAGTGTGGCATAACATTTTTTTGGCTTGAAAATACCTTTTACTTTTAAAATATAGAGCTTTGAAAATTTTTACCTTTATTTAAGTCAATCAAAATTTTATGAAAAAGAATGTGTGTGCAGTTATGTCAACAAGTGAACATGAAAGGTATACAAACAAAACAATAATGAGACATATCTCCACACATCTTTAGTTAAATGCTGCAGTCATCAGCCCTCGCCTACCTCAAATGGGTAAATCAGTTCTACCTTCACTTCAAATCAGCTCCTTATGTGGCTGAAAGAGAGAATATAAAGTTTTAGAACACATTGGGAAACCCTCCCTGGGCCATGAGAATTTGTCTGCTTCAAAACACTCAGGATGAGCCTGGTTTTCTCTCCTAACAAAGGTGGGTCAAATTAGAAGGTAGGAGAAGAAATGTGTAGAGCGTATACCCAGGCTGCAATCCCCTGCCAAGTCTTCCCTACAATTTCATTGCTTTCTTCCCTACAATTTCATTGCTCTTAGAAATTATCTATCACTCTTTTTCATATTCACTTTGCTCTGAGTGTATATATTGCTGTTTCCTGGTCAAGTAAGAGCATTACCAACTCGATGTTCTTCCATCTTTCTGCATTCTTTCTCCAGCCATCTCAAGACGAGCTCCCTCTCCTCACTCAGATCTCAGAAGTGGGCATGCCTCACAGAAGCCTCCCTGACCACACTACACAGGACAGTCACTACTCAGTCACGTCTGACACCTTAGCTTGCTTGATATTTAATACAGAGTAGATTTTTTTTGTTGTTAACATCACTCCTAAATTCTGTTCTTTTGTGATTTGCTTTCATGTTTATTGCATATCATCCTCACTAAAATGTAAGCTCCACTAAGTGAAGGACTTTTATTAATGCTAGGTCGTAAGTAACTAGGTGTTATGAAAGTGACCAGTACATATTTAAAATTCATTAATATATATGAATTGCATCTTTTTTACCTGAATCTTATTTAATATCAATTTTCTCTAGGTTTGAGCTATTCTAGCATATCATATTACTTTAAATTTTCATGAGAGATCAATAGTCTTTAAATTCCTTTTCTCTAAATCAACCCAAAGATACTTCAACATAGAAAAAAATAAGGTTGACAGATGAAAAACAGAGCAAATTTCAAATAAATATTTGGTTTATATCAAGTACTTGAAATATACTGATCTGAAAGGATCTCTGAAGTATTCATTTAAGAAAATATATTTCACTCTAACATTTCCTATTTAAGGAATAACAAGAGAAATTTGTCATCTCTGTCTAAAAAATCATTCTGATAAATATTTCTAATTGAATCATATGAAAACACATACAAACATCAAAATAAAATATTAATATTTTTATAAGCAAAGTGAGTGCAAGAAAAATGGAATGGAATGTCAGGATTATACAGGTAAATAAAATATTTTTATAAGCAAAGTGAGTGCAAGAAAAATGAAATGGAATGTCAGGATTATACAGGTAAATAAAATAAATAAAATTATACAGGTAAATAAAACAAACATTTATGATTATCTTCCTAACTCCATTCTATTTTTTATAAATTAATTGATGAATTATAATTAAAGAATTATATAGATGATTCTTCTAATCTCCAATATACATGTGTATATCTTCAGTATAAATTCAATTTAGTGATGAGAAATACATTCAACTAAGCATATGCTTAAAAATAATCAGGTCTATAAGATAAATAGTGTATGAAATAAACACCTATAAAATATAATAGATTATTAGTACATATGAGATATATATAAATATATAAATACCTATAGGTGGATAAAGCATATATATATATATACACATAATATATATACTAAATATATCCATGACTCAAAATGATTATAATCAATGAAAAATATCTATATACAAAACAGAAATATGAAAAAAATATTGTATGCAATTTGAACTTCTTCCAAATACAGTAACTTATTGCTTGCCTGACACAACTTTCTCACACACATGCTAATGTAATGATTTCAATATTTTCTCAGGGAAACATCAGTTTCACTCTTGAACTTCCCTTGATTAATCTATGCATAAATAGCATACTTTCCTCCTTTTATGTATTATCTCTGTGTATGACTTCTTTAGCACTAAATCTAGTATTGCAAAATAACAAGTGAATCACTCAAATGATAACTTATCATTCCATGTTCTCTTGGACCTTTCTTTCAGTATATGTCACATGGATGCTGCCAAGCATTTTTTGCACATCTCTTTCATTGAACCCCTTTTCTGTTTGAAATTCTGTTTCAACATCAATATTCTGTGTAATATCCTATATAAGAAATATTTACTACCTTCTCTGTATACCTATGGAAGTTTTTGGCAACTACTAGTTTTTTGTTTGTTTGTTTGTTTTATTTTATGATCTGTGTGTGTGTGTGTGCTGTGCAGAAGGGCATACAGCATGATAGCTTCTAAATTTAAGCCCAGTTAAGTTACTCTTTTACTGAGGTATACCTGATTTATAATAAATTTCACATATTTAAGATATACAAATTTATTAAGTTTTCAGATTATATCTGTGCAAACTCCACCATAATCAAGATAACAAATGTATCCATGGAATATTTAATTTCCTCACACTCCTTTTTAATTTTTTCCAGGCATTCCACTCATTCCCACACAACTAACTTATTGTTATAGCTATAAAACAATGCATATTTCTAAAATTTTATGTAAATGTAATTATATATTTAGTTCTTAAGTGTAGGTCTTTGAACCATTTTGAGTTAATTTTTATACACAGTATGAGGTGTGGGGCCAACTTCATTCTGTTGCATGTGGCTATCCAGGTTTTCTTGTACCATTTCTTGAAAAGACTGTCTTAGCACCTTAGAAAATAAGTTAACCATATATATGAAGGTTTATTTCTGGGATCCCTTTTCTGTTCCATTGCCTTCTATATATATCTTTTATGCCAGTTCTACAACTGTTTTTGATTATTGTGGCTTTCTAGTATGTTCTGAAACCAAAAAGTGTGAGACTTCCAGCTTTGTTCTTCTTTTATATGATTGTTTTTTTTTGCTATTTGGGATCCTTTGAAGTTACACATGAGTTTGAGGGTAGGTTTTCCGTATCAAAAAAGAAAAACAAGCTGAAGCTGAAGCTCCAATACTTTGGCTGCCTGATGAGAAGAACTGACTTGGAAAAGACCCTGATACTGGGAAAGATGGAAGGCATGAGAAAGGGACAACAGAGGTTGAGGTGGTTGGATGGCATCACCGACTCAATGAACATGAGCTTGAGCAAGCCCCAGGAGTTGGTGATGGACAGGGAGGCCTGGCGTGCTGCAGTCCATGGGGTTGCGAAGAGTCGGACATGACTGAGTGACTAAACTGAACTGAATCATAAATTTTGTCTAATTTCCTTTATGCAGCACAGTGAGGCTTTCATGTAATTCTGCGAACCAATTGTTTCCTTCTATTTCTGAATGTTATTGCATGTTATGTATATACCATTATTTCTTTAGTCTTTTCTTACATAGCATGCATTTGAACATTTCCAGGACATTTTCATTTCACAAGTGAAACTATTATAAATATTTTTGCAAGTTTTGTTTACAGTTCAGTTCAGTCGCTCAGTCATGTCCGATTCTTTGCGACCCCATGAATCGCAGCATGCCAGACCTCCCTGTCCATCACCAACTCCTGGAGTCCACCCAAACCCACGTCTATCGAGTCGGTGATGTCATCCAGCCATCTCATCCTCCGTCATTCCCTTCTCCTCCTGCCCCCGATCCTTCCCAGCATTAGGGTCTTTTGCAATGAGTCAACTCTTCTCATGAGATGGCCAAAGTATTGGAGTTTCAGCTTCAGCATCAGTCCTTCCAATGAACACCCAGGACTGATCTCCTTTAGGATGAGCTTGTTGGATCTCCTTGCAGTCCAAGGGACTCTCAAGAGGCTTCTGCAACACCACAGTTCAAAAGCATCAATTCTTCAGTGCTCAGCTTTCTTCACAGTCCAATTCTCACATCCATACATGACTACTGGAAAAACCATACGCTTGACTAGATGGACCTTTGTAGGCAAAGTAATATCTCTGCTTTTTAATATGCTATCCAGGATGCTCATAACTTTCCTTTCAAGGAGTAAGCATCTTTTAATTTCATGGCTGCAATCACCATCTGCAGTGGTTTTGGAGCCCAAAAAAATAAAGTCTGACACTATTTGCACTGTTTCCCCATCTATTTGCCATTAAGTGATGGGACCAGATGCCATGATCTTAGTTTTCTGAATGTTGAGCTTTAAGCCAACCTTTTCACTCTTCTTCACTTTTATCAAGAGGTTTTATAGTTCCTCTTCACTTTCTGCCATAAGGGTGGTGTCGTATGCATGTCTGAGGTTATTGATATTTCTCCCTGCAATCTTGATTACAGCTTGTGCTTCTTCCAGCCCAGCGTTTCTTATGATGTACTCTGCATATAAGTTAAAAAAGCAGGGTGACAATACACAGCCTCGATGTACTCCTTTTCCTATTTGGAACCAGCCTGTTCCATGTCCAGTTCTAACTGTTGCTTCATGACCTGCATACAGCTTTCTCAAGAGACAGGTCAGATGGTCTGGTATCCCTATCTCTTTAAGAATTTTCCACAGTTTATTGTGACCCACACAGTCAAAGTCTTTGGCATAGTCAATAAAGCAGAAATAGATGTTTTACTAGAACTCTCTTGATTTTTTGATGGCCCAGCAGATGTTGGCAATTTGATCTCTGGTTCCTCTGCCTTTTCGAAAACCAGCTTGAACATCTGGAAGTTCATGGTTCATGTATTGCTGAAGCCTGGCTTGGAGAATTTTGAGCATTACTTTACTAGTGTGTGAGATGAGTGCAGTTGTGCCATAGTTTGAGCATTCTTTGGCATTGCCTTTCTTAGGGATTGGAATGAAAACTGACCTTTTCCAGTCCTGTGGCCACTGCTGGGTTTTCCCAATTTGCTGGCATATTGAGTGCAGCACTTTCAAAGCATCACCTTTCAGGATTTGAAATAGCTCAACTGGAATTCCATTACCTCCACTAGCTTTGTGCGTAGTCATGCTTTCGAAGGCCCACTTGAGTTCACATTCCAGGATGTCTGGCTCTAGGTGAGTGATCACACCATCGTGATTATCTGGTTAGTGAAGATCTTTTTTGTACACTTCTTCTGTGTATTCTTGCCACCTCTTCTTAATATCTTCTGCTTCTGTTCGGTCCATACCATTTCTGTCCTTTATCGAGCCTATCTTTGCATGAAATATTCCCTTGGTATCTCTAATTTTCTTGAAGAGATCTCTAATCTTTCCTATCCTGCTGTTTTCCTCTATTTCTTTGCATTGATCACTGAGGAAAGCTTTCTTATCTCTCCTTGCTATTCTTCAGAACTCTGCATTCAGATGAGATTATCTTTCCTTTTCTCCTTTGATGCTTTAATTTCTCTTGGGCAAATATCTAAAAGTAAAATGACTGTTTAACTTTTTAAAGAAACCACAAAACTGTTTCCAGAGAGGTCATAATATTTTATATTGGCCACAACTTTGTGCAGGACTTTCATTTAACCCACATCCACACTAAAATTAGGTACAGTCATTCATTTTAAATTTTAGTCATCCTATTGAGTTTGTAATGGTATCTAAGTGTTATTTTAATTTACATTTTCCTAAAGAATAAGATGTCAAAAATTTTCCCATGTGATTATTTATTATGGGTACATGTTTTTCGGTGAGGTGTCTGTTTAAATCTTCTGCCCATTTATATTGAGTTACTCATTTCATTATTATGTTGTGAAAGTTCTTCATATATTTTATAAAAAAAAGTCCTTCATCTATTTAACAACCATTTTCTTCAGTTTTAGCCTAACATTTCACTTTCATTATAATGTCTTTTGAACAGCAAACTTTTTGTTTTTAAAGTCCAATTTATATGGGACTTTCCTATATTTTTGTGCTTTAAGAAATCTTTGCCAAATAATTATCACTAAGATTTCTCCAAAACAGAAATATCCTTTGTTTTCTTTCAAAGTTTTATAGTTTGAAGACTTACATTTAAACCTATGATCCATTACAAGTTAATTTTTATAAAAAGGTGTGATACAAGGAACAAGGTATTTGACTTGTATATTATCATTATTTTGTATATGACTAAAAATAGTTCTAACACATTTATAGAAATAATAATCTGGTAATGCTTTCCCTCTTTAATTGTTTGGCACTTCTATTTTGAAATATCAATAGACCTATCTTGTGGGTCTATTTCTGGACTCTTTCTTTTTTTTTTTTTTTTTTATTTGAGGTATAATTGATTTGGGGCTGACAAGGTGGTTCTAATGGTAAAGAACCTGCCTGCCAATTCAGAGACATAAGAGACATGGGTTTGATCCCTTAGTTGGGAAGATCCTCTAGAGGAGGGCATGGCAACCCACTCCAGTATTCTTGCCTGCAGAATCCGATGGACAGAGGAGCCTGGAGGGCTACAGTACATGGGTTTGCAGAGTTGGACACGACTTAAGCAACTTAACATGTGTATTTTGGTCTTCCCAGGTGGCCCTCATGGCAAAGAACCCATCTGCCAATGCGGGAGTTGTAAGAGAGGTGGTTCGATCCCTAGGTCAGGAAGATCCCTTGGAAGAGGACAAGGCAACTGACACCAGTATTCCTGCCTGGAGAAACCCATGGACCAGCTGTAGTAGGCTATAGTCTATAGGGTTGCAAAGAGTTGGACATGACTGAAACGACTTACCATGCATGCATAGTTGACTTAGAAAATTGTAATAGTTTCAGTTGTACAACATTGTAATTCAACATTTTTATAGATTATCCGTTTAAAATAATTGCATAAGAATGGCTATGTTTCCCTTTGTCATGCAATATATCCTTGCTGCTTACCTATTCTATACATAGTAGCTTGTATCTCTTAGTCCTATAACCCTATCTTAGTCTCTTAGTCCTATAACTCTATCTTGTACCTCGTCCCTTCCTTTTCCCAATGGGTAACCACTAGCTTGTTCTCTACATCTATAAGCCTATTTCTGTTTTGCTAAATACATTCATTTTACTTTTAGATTCCACATATAAGAGGTAATGTGTAGTGTTTGTCTTTGTCTGACTAATTTTACTATGTATAGTAAGTTCTAGGCCCATCTGCATTGTTGCAAATGGCAGAATTCTAAGAATTTCTATAGAAGTTTATATATACATATATAAAGTTTATATATATGTGTATATATATATATACACACACACATACTCATACATATATCCCCAATCTTCTTTATCTATTCATCTGTTGTTGAACATTTAGGTTGCTTCCATATCTTGGCTATTATAAATAATGCTGCTATGAATATTGCACTATATGTATCTCAGGAGACAGATCAAAAAAATGATTGCTACAACTTACATCAAAGTGTTCTGCCTATGTTCTCTTCTAGGAGTTTTATGGTTTCAGTTAGGTCTTTAATCCATTATTTTGAGTTTAATTTTGTATATGGTGTGAGGAAATGTTCTAATCTCATTCTTTAACATGTAGCTGCCCATTGTATATTCTTGCCTCCTTTATCACAGATTAGTTGATCATAAATGCATGGGTTTATTTCTGGACTCTGTATTCTGTGCCATTAATCTCTGTGTCCTCTCTCTCTCTCTCTCTCTCTCTCTCTCTCTCTCTCTCTTGCCTGTGCCAAGCAGCTTACAGATCTTAGTTCCCCAGCCAGGGACCAAACCCAGGGCCCTGCAGTGAAAGTGTGAGTCCCACCCACTGGACTACCAGGAAATTCCCACCATACTGTTTAAGTTACTGTAGTCTAAAGTCTGGGACAGTTATGCTTCCAGTTTTTATTTTTTTTCTGAAGATTATATAGCAATTTGGGATCTTCTGTGGTTCCATATAAATTTTAGGAGTATCAGTTCTAGTTTGCAGGAAAATGTCAGGGGTATTTTGATAGCATTGCATTATTCCTTTAGACTGGGTAGTCTAAAAACTTGTATTATATTTTAAGACTATTAATTCTTCCAATCCAAGAACACAGGATATCTTTCCTTCTTTTATCATTTTCAAATACCTTCATCAGTTTTTTACAGTTCTCAAAGTATAGTATAGTAACCACTTCCTTGATTAATTTTATTCCTAGGTATTTTTTATTGGAATTTCATTGAAACAGTTTTTGGTTGAACTGACATTATAACAACATTGAGTCTTCCAATTCATGAACATAGTAATAAATATGAGAATAGAACAAGGAAAAAATCCCACAGTACAGAGTTTATATTATGCATTTAATAAGAAAAAGTCGTGAGTATGTATATATATATATAAGTGTGCATATATATATATATATATATATATAATATATATATATATATAGACATGCATATATTGGCACTATTAGTAAAGACCCCCCCTGTCAATGAAGGGGACATAAGAAATGTGGGTTCGATCCCTGAGTCAGAAGGATCCGCTGGAGGAGGGCATGGCAACCCACCTCAGTATTCTCGCCATGAGAATCCCATGGACAGAGGATCCTGACAGGCCGCAATCTATAGGGTCATAGACAGTTGGACACATCTGAAGTGACTTAGCCCAGCACATATATGTATCCAAAGAAGTAGGCTAGCTTTATGTAAAGATATTAATGGATACAAAATCCCATGATTATAAGCCTCATCATATGTGCTGTCCTTCCAACTGCTGCCTATCCTCTGTTCTCCAAATCCTTATAATCTGTTACTAACTCCACTACTTTCCTAGCCTCTAAAATATACTTGTTATTCTTTTTCTCTTGCCTTGCAAAGTCAAGGGATTATCAATATCTTCTTTGTGATTTCTTTTTCATGCTGCTTTTTATTTTCAGTCTCCCCTATTGCTATAACCTGGAGTTGACATCACACACTTGATGTGCTCGTGTGTGCTAAGTCACTTCAGCCGTGTCTGACTTTGCGACCTTATGGACTGTAGCATGCCAGGCACCTCTGTCTGTGGGATTCTCCAGGCAAGATTACTGAAGTGGGTTGCCATTTCCTTTTCCAGGGTATCTTCCCAACCCAGGAATCAAACCTGCATCTCCTATGTCTCCTGCATTGGCAGGCAGGTTCTTTATCACTAGTGCCATCTGCTACAGTAATATCCTAATTGGTTTCTCTGAATCAAGCCTGTGTTTTGCACCACATTTCTCCCATTTTAAAGTTCACATGTGTACCACATTTAATGTTCATATATTTGTACCACATGTAATGTTAACATTTGTACCACATTTAATGATCACATATTCACATCTCTCTCATTTTAATGTTGTAATTATCTTTTTTGAAAACCACCCCATTAACCACACATGATTTCTAATATAACAGCTGGCATCCAATTCTTCTGCACTATGGCATAAATACACATTTCAAATCTTTTTTTTTTTTTTTTTTTGTCAATAATTAACTTCAAACATTTTAGCATCTCAAACTAGCAAACCTACAGCCCTCTGATCATGATGTAAACATTCTCAAGTACAAGATATGCCTCAGGACACCTTCCATACCACTTCCCATAACTGTAGCGGGATGAGAGGTGAAAATAATTGCTATTTTCACTAGCTAACATTGTTTCTTTTTAGAGAACAAACTAAATGTATTTAATAAGAAAGTTTGGTATCACTCATGAAAGAAGATAAGGTCATAAGGGTGTGGGTTGAAAGGTAGGTCAAGGAAGTGATTGATAGGTAATTTGCCATAAAAAAGTGAGTAAGAAAATAACAATTACATTTCTAACATCTATGCTGCAGTTTCCTCATCTGTAAAATGAAGATTATATTAGCATTTACTTTAGTTTACTGGAATATATAAGCACATATTCAGTGCTATATAAGTGTTAAGTTCTAATATTATTCTATTCTGAGCCAGCTTTCACATAATAGACAGGTTCACTAGGAAAAGTGAAAGTGAAAGTTGCTCAGTCATGTCCGACTGTTTGTGACCCCAGGCCAGAATACTAGAGTGGGCAGCCTTTCCCTTCTCCAGGGGATCTTCCCAATGCAGGGATTGAACCCAGGTCTCCCACATTGCAGGAAGATTCTTTACCAGCTGAGCCACAAGGGAAGCCTAAGAACAGTGGAGTGAGTAGCCTATCCTTTCTCCAGAGATCTTCCCGACCTAGGAATCCGGCCGGGGTCTCTTGCATTGCAGGTGGATTCTTTATCAGCTGAGCTATCAGGGAACTATCAGCTTCGCAACTGTGCTGCTGCTGCTGCTAAGTCGCTTCAGTCATGTCCGACTCTTAGCGACCCCATGGACTGCAGCCCACCAGGCTCCTCCATCCATGGGATTTTCCAGGCAAGAGTACTGGAGTAGGGTGCCATCGCCTTCTCCTCGCAACTGTGCAGTTAAGTGTTATTCAGAAGGAAATGGATAGAGGACCTATGTTTATCAACTGCCAACTCTAATTTCTTCAATTACATATAATAAGCATAAAGGAGGATGTTTTGATATTCTGTTTCTTTGCATATTTTCCATGAATACCCCAGTATCAGAGTACAACCCTTGTTTTCTTGTCTATAGTTTTTAAATATATAGTATATAGTGACTAACACTAATTAACTAAATGCTATCTATGGTTAGTTATTATCAATCACTTTTTAGTATAAACCTCAGTAAATGAGTATTTTCTTTTCTAAAAAGTAATTTACAATACAGACTATACTAAGAATAGTAGTATTTGTGGGTTAATGAGATTGTTGTATTTCCTAACTACAGCTGTTGTTCATGCCATGATCAACGTAAAGTCAGACCCAGATTGTAAAAGAGTCCAAGTAGAAGACAGAAAAAAATATTTGAAGCTTGAAGATGGGGTTAATATTCAGAGACAGACAGATGAAGGGAGGTAGATTTCAATAAATCAGGTGGGTAGTATTAAGGTAAGTATAGGAAATAGGCTCTGCTACAAATAGGCTCTGCTATAAGGGCTTCCCTCGGAGAAGGCAATGGCACCCCACTCCAGTACTCTTGCTTGGAAAATCCCATGGATGGAGGAGCCTGGTAGGCTGCAGTCCATGGGGTCGCACAGAGTCGGACACGACTGAAGTGACTTAGCAGCAGCATAAGGGCTTCCCTGGTGGCTTAGCAGTAAAGAATCTGCCTGCATTGCAGGAGACCTGGGTTCAGTCCCTGGTGGGAGAAGATCCCCTGGAGGAGGGCATGGCAACTCACTTCAGTATGCTTGACTGGAGAATTCCATGGACAGAGGAGCCTGGTGCGGGCTACAGTCCTTGAGTCACAAAGAGTCGGACAGGACTGAAGCCGCTGAGCATGCATGCACACACAGTGGCTGTAGATGCTAACGTTTATAGCTTCTCTGTGCCATGGTGCACAGCACAAGCAATTTTCAGTGGTAGTTATGGGTGGCTCTGACAGATGTTTTCATAATTTCATTATCTGAAATTAGTTATGCATCTTTTATCACTTTGCCATTTCTACATAACAAATTTTTCCTAAACTTAGTGTCTGAAAACAACAAACTTCTATTTTTGCTTATGAGTCTACGGTTCAGCTAGGAGGTTCTGCTGATCTGGTCAGGATTTTCCCACATTTGGGGGGATCAATTGGCTATAAGCTGACCTAGAATGCTTCAGTTGGGATAAAGAAGCTCTCCTTAAGTATATCTTTCATTATTCAGTAGGTTAGCCTTGTCTTGTTTCTCGTGAGAATCACATGGTCCAAGAGCTATGCGTGCTTGGTTTCTTGACTCTTATGCCTTAGCACATTTCTTTAGTCACATTCTTTTCGCAAGAGCAAGTCACAGGTCTAGACTAGATTCAAAGGAAAAAATAGGCATTTCTCCAATGGGGATGAAGAAGCACATTCTAAAGAATATGACCATCTGTCTATTCATCACCACACAGGAATTAAATGAGGAATTACCTAATTACTTTCAAAATTGTGATGTGTATTAGTACATCCTAGGGCTTTTGCAATCAAATTACCACAAAGGAAGTGGCTTAAAACAATTGAAATTTACTCTCTCACAGATCAAGAGGCAAGAAGTCTGAAACCAAGCTGTGGGCAGGATGGGAACTTGCCAACAATCCTGGTGTTCCTGGCATATAGCTACATCTCTTCAGCTCCTGCCTCCATCTTCACATGGCTGTTTCCTACAGGTCTGTATATCTCTGTGTCTCTAAATCTTTCCTTATGTAATGACACTAGTCATTGGATTTATCACACACTCTAATCCATTAGAGCTTCCCTTGTGGCTCAGCTGGTAAAGAATCTGCCTGCAAAGGAGACTTGGATTCAATCCCTGGGTTGGGAAGATCCCCTGTAGAAGGTAAAGGCTACCCACTTCAATATTCTGGTCTAGAGATTTCCATGGACTATATAGTCCATGGGGTTGCAAAGAGTTGGACATGACTGAGTGACTTTCACTTTCAATCCATTATAACCTCATCTTCATATGATTATAAACACTCTATTTCCAAATAAGGTAGGTCTTCAGCATATCTTTTGGGGGACACAAGTCAGTCCATAAGAGTGATCATATATATTCTATCAAAAGTGCTTAAGAGAAATCAAATTCTCTTATATATAATTGTTATATATGTATATATATATATATATGCAAAAATGTTTGCTTCTCATTTAAAAATGTTCATTCCATAGGCTTCTGTGTAAGATATTTTGATGGAACTTACAAATAAATTCAGTCAAATAACATTTGCTTCCTGAATTGTTTGATTTTTTATTCATTAGAATTTTTCATTTTTAAAAAACAAACTGACTTTTGATGATTTACATAGGAGAAATATTAAAAACATATTTAGAAGTCTACTACATACAAATGGAAAGGAAAATGTAAGAAAAAGCAGGATCGTTGTGAAAATTTAAATTAATACTCCAGAATCAGTTGTGTAAATACCCTGCTGTGGCACAGCTATAATCTGAATGCCATGGCTTAGGCTTGCAGCCTGAGTACTGGACGCTGTGCCCTGCCACGGTCACTGTAGTCTCCTTTGTTCCTGGGCACTGGGAGCCACTGGCTTCATGTGGATCCCCACTGTCCCATCTCTTTACATGGTTAAATTGCAGTCCAAAATATTAATTAAGCTTAAGTTACATAAGTTCAAAGTAGCCATAAGGGAGTCTGGTAAAACATGGTCTATCCGGCCTTCATCTCTTCTCCATGGCAGACGGTTTCATCCTTGCCCTTAGAACCATAAAATGAGGAGTCCAGAGGCTAAGTGATCCATAGATAACTCCTGCCCCCTCTTTTCTGAATATATTAAATTGTAATAGCACAATAAAAACTCAAATGACTTTGCCAAAAACATGGACAGAAATGAAAATTCATGGAGGATAAATACTCAGTATTGGGTTCTGAATTCAAATTAGTGATTATCTGACTATCAAGTCTGTAGGTTTTATTTCACAGTGAATCATCATGTTACATACATTTTGTTCTCTCTACTACCTGAACTTTCACAGAACTCACTATCAGTATTTATAATAAGCTTATAAATGTGCATGAATTTGTTATTGTAATATTGACTTTGGGGGTTAAGAATTTTGCTTTATGTCATCATTAGATAATTGTATTTTTACTAGCAAATTGTTCTTAAGTTATGTCTCTTAACCAAATCTAAAATTCTTTTAGGACAATTTTATTTATTTCACATTAAAATATAAATATAAACTATGATATACATTGGATTGGATGCATTAGTCTGACTAGAGTGCCACTGAAATAAACCACACAAACTTTTTAAGCTATACTGAAATAAGAAATATGTTTGATCACTTATTCTTCTTACCTCAGCTCCCATATATATGTAACAGGATTGCATACTATAAAACTAATAAATCTAGCTAATTCTTTTCTCATGTGTACCAGGTTTGGCATTGGAGGACACCCTCTAATACTCAAACTAGAGGACATTTAAAGGAAATATTTCCAGAATTGCTTGTAAATAACAATGTGGGGACATATATTTGAAAGCCATCTATGAAACTGAAAACAAAGGAAGGAATCAATGCAAAATGTTTTCTGCAAAAAGTCAATGATATCACCATAGTAACAATGATAAAAATATATGGCTCGAAATAAACCCTGGGGCTTCCCTTGTAGCTCAGTCGGTAAAGAATCCACCTGCAATTCAGGAGACCCGGGTTTGATTCCTGGGTTGGGAAGATTCCACTGGAGAAGGAAATGGCAACCCACTCCAGTATTCTTGCCTAGGAAATCTCATGGACAGAGGAGTCTGGTGAGCTACAATCCAAGGGGTTGCAAGAGTCAGACACAACTGAGAGAATAAACCACTACCACAAATCCTGGAATCACGGTTAGTAAAGAAAACATTAGATGGCACTGGTTTGAGAGAAAAGCTCATCAAATCAACCTTTTCAATCATAACTCCAGATATAATAATGGCTTTGTTAATTAGCTTTTGGAACTTTAAAGAAACAAAATCTAACGCCCCTGGTGGCGAAGTGGATAAGAATTCTCCTGCCAATGCAGGGAAGATGAGACTCCATCCCTGGTTCAGGAAGATTCCACATCCTGTGGAACAACTGAGCCCATGCTCCATAGCTCCTCTAGGGCCCACAGACAGCAACAAGAGAAACCGCCACAATGAGAAGCCCACGTAGCACGAGGAGGAACAGTCCCCACTTCATGCAACTAGAGAAAACACATGAGCAGCAGCATAGACACAGTGCAGCCAAAATAAATAAATAAAAATTTATAAAAACAGAAAAAAATAAACCTGTAAATTGAGGCTGAGAAGTTTTTTTTAAAACATCTGCATGAAGACCTTGCAGTTAAGAGACTTTTATCAATTTTAATAAAACTATTTGAAACATAATAATTATAAATTCTCTGTAAAAACTTATAGACTATCAATCTTACAAAATATGCAATAGGTATATGATTATGAGCATTTTTGCTTTCGTCTTATAGAAGAAATTAATTTGCATTTCAATCAGAATGGAATATATGCATAACTAAAACATACCCTATAATATGTGGGGTCCATTCCATGTTTCTGTTATTCTAACAATAATATTATCAAACAACCAGATAGTGTTTACCATGTATCAGATGCTCTCATAAATTATTTTCATATATTGCTTATTTTATTCTTCTCTATATTTGATTATGCTAATTTATTAAATGCATACACATGTACTACTCAATATTTTTAACAATCTCACAATCTACTTCTGAGTCACATAAAGCTAGTAGGAAACCACTGCAATAGAGTCTTGCCAAAGGGTCACTGAACTTAGTAACTTTAATTTTAAAATATTTGAGTTAGGCTTAAGAAATTAAAAGGCCACTGGAAGAGAAATATTTAAAAGAACTGATATTTCCTGCCCCAAATTCCCATTACATTCAATGGATATAAAATTCAGGGAAACACAATTAAAGTAAAATAGTCAACACAAGTTGGAAATTTGAGATGACTTTTAAATTTTCTTGAAAATTGACAAATAATGATTAAGAGTTGTTACTGCCTAAAGAAAAAATTGTAAAATTAAAAAAAAAAGAAAAAAAAAAAAAAACGCTGACTAACTAAGACTCAGAGCAACTGATATCATTATATATAAATTGCATATTCAAAGTCAATATATGCTTATGCTAGTGGAAATAAGAGATTTTTCAAAAATTAAATTATTCATCTTGTTCTTCTATGCTGTCTCAAAGTGCTTTCATGCCTGAAAGGCCAAATTACCATGTAAGTGGGGACTTTATCATGATGAAAATGTGACTAGAGACTTTTAAGTGGTTAAGATATTGGACTTCAAATTCAAAAGAGTATGAATTCAAATTCTCAGGACCACCTCTGCATAACTCTTTGCCTTTTCAAATTAATTTTCTGATCCTAATTTTTCTTTTACAAAAACATAAATGCAAAAGAACATCTATCTCTTGGTTGTTGCAGGTGCATTTGTTAAAGGCAGTGACTTGAAAAATCATGTTCAGTTCAGTTCAGTTTAGTTCAGTCACTCTCGTGTCTGACTCTTTGCAACCCCATGAATCGCAGCATGCCAGACCTCCCTGCCCATCACCAACTCCCGGAGTTTGCTCAAACTCATGCCCATCGAGTCGGTGATGCCATCCAGCCATCTCATCCTCTGCTGTCCCCTTCTCCTCCTGCCCCCAACCCCTCCCAGCATTAGGGTCTTTTCCAATGAGTCAGCTGTTTGCATGAGGTGGCCAAAGTATTGGAGTTTCAGCTTCAACATCAGTCCTTCCAATGAACATGCAGGACTGATCTTTAGGATGGACTGGTTGGATCTCCTTGCAGTCCAAGGGACTGTCAAGAGGCTTCTTCTATACCATAGTTCAAAAGCATCAATTTTTCGGTGCTCAGCTTTCCTCACAGTCCAACCCTCGCATCCATACATGACCACTGGAAAAACCATAGCCTTGACCAGATGGACCTTTGTTGGCAAAGTAATGTCTCTGCTTTTTAATATGCTATTTAGGTTGGTCATAACTTTTCTTCCAAGGGGTAAGTGTCTTTTAATTTCATGGCTGCAATCACCATCTGCAGTGGTTTTGGAGTCCAAAAAATAAAGTCTGGCACTGTTTCCACTGTCTCCCCATCTATTTGCCATGAAGTGATGGAAATAGATGTCATGATCTTAGTTTTCTGAATGTTGAGCTTTAAGCCAACTTTTTCACTCTCCTCTTTCACCTTCATCAAGAGGCTTTTTAGTTCCTCTTCACTTTCTGCCATAAGGGTGGTGTCATCTGCATATCTGAGGTTATTGATATTTCTCCCGGCAATCTTGATTCCAGCTTGTGCTTCTTCCAGCCCACCATTTCTCATGATGTACTCGGCATATAAGTTAAATAAGCAGGTGACAATATACAGCCTCAATGTACTCCTTTTCCTATTTGGAACCAGTCTGTTGTTCCACATCCAGTTCATGTTAGCTATTAGTAACTTTACTCTTTTTCATTTACAATATTGTCAAGCAAAGATTGTTGTTTAGATTCTAATAGCTGATTGTGGTGCTGGAGAACTCTTGAGAGTCCCTTAGACTCCAAGGAGTTCAAATCAGTCAATCCTAAAGGAAATCAATCCTGAATATTCATTGGAAAGACTGATGCTGAAGTTGAAGCTCCAATACTTTGGCTACGATATGAAGAGCTAACTCATTGGAAAAGATCCTGATGCTGGAAAAGAATGAAGGAAAATGAGAAGGGAGCAGCAGAGGATGAGATGATTAGACATCCGTCACCAGCTCAATGAATATGATCTGAGCAACTTCTGGAATATAGTGAAAGACAGGGAGACCTGGCACTCATGGGGTCACAAGGAGTCAGACACAACAACTGAACAATAACAGCAACAAATAGCTGATTAATCCAAATTAATAGCAGATTTAGCCAATGATCAAAGAAGTCCAAAGTATGTTGACAAATATTAAAACTAAGGTAATTTTTTTTAAGTAACCTCATTCAAACCCACCACACTTATAAAGAATTTACACCATGAATTTTTGGCAACTACAAATCTCTACCTTTTATTATCTTTTAAAAATTAACTTAAAACACATTACATGAGAGTCTTTGCATCACATTAAATGCAGAATATATAGCGGTTTGTGGCAGATATTTTCATTTACCCTTCATAATTTTTTCCATTCTGATCTGTGCTCCAGAAGACTGTTCATTATATTGTACCAATGGACACTCTTGCCCTCTGTCTCAAATTGGTTTGATCAAGAAAAGATACCAGCAATAGATGTAAGAGAGTCAGAGCAGAATTAGGCTGACATGGTTGCCTTTCTCTACTAAAGAAAAAAGCTTCCAATGAGCAGCTTTTTCTTAGAGTTTTAAGACTCTCTAAAGTGCCAGTTAATACCTCTTCTCTTTGCCTTTCAGGTCAAGAGACATGGAATTTCCATCATATGAGCTGCCCCACAATTTGTGAATAATCCCTTCATAAAAGAACTTGGTTATCCCAGTCTGAGCTGGGGCTCTGACTGAGACACTGAGATTCACCCATCATAGTAAGTGACCCTGACAAAGTAAGAGCAAATCTTCCACTCCTTCAAAGCTTTTGTTCATGGGTTCTGGTGCTCCTACTTTGTTTAGAAAAACTTGACACAATTGAATTTAAAGCACATTTAACTTCTGCAAGACTTTTCAAGTGATCGTCCTCTTGACTGCCCCCTTCAATTCATTGTTCCCTAGGCTGTAGATGATGGGGTTTAACATAGGTGTGATGACAGTGTAGGAAGGACAATGACACTAGCTTCTTGCTCTCAGGAGACTGGTTGGATTTGGGCCGTATGTAGATCAAGCTGGCTGTTCCATAGAAAAGGGATACCACAATGAGGTGAGATGAACAAGTGGAGAATGCCTTCTGGTGACCAGTAGCAGAGGGCATCATCAGGATGGTTTTAATAATGTGAGTGTAGGAGACCAAAATGAGGGAAAAGGGAAACATAATAAATAACAGTGTGGAGGCAAGTGCTTGAAATGCAAGGTGACTAGTTTCAACACTGGGGAACCATCACAAAAGAAGTGGTCTATGGTGCTTGGTCCACAGAAAGGATGGGCAATCAACCAAGCTGTCTGTAGCATAGACACGGGAATACCAGACATCCAAGAACCTACAGCCATCCACAAACATAGGGACCTATTCATTATGACTGAAAAGCAGAGAGGATTACAGATGGCCACAAAGTAATCATAAGCCGTCATAGAGAGGAGGAAACATTCGGAACTGCCAAAGAAGAAAAAGAAGTACATCTAGGTACCATAGTCTACAAAAGAGATGCTTTTCCTTGGGGATACTAGATCTACCAACATATTTGGCACCATGACCAAGGTGAAACAGACTTCAAGAAGTGACAAGTTCCTGAGAAAGAAGTACATGGCTGTTTGAAGAGCAGGATCCATACTGGTAACTGTGGCAATAAGGAAGTTACCCAATAAAGTGACTGTATGTATAGATGACCAGGAACAAAGCAAAGAGGGAAACTGTCATCTCGGGGTTGTTTGTAAAACCATGAAGAATAAATTCAGTCACTTGGGTGTGATTTTCACAGATCATACATTAGACCAGTTTCTCTCTAATAATCAAAGTATATGTGTCAAAGGATCAAAGAATATTCTTTAAATATATATAATATCAAATATAATAGTAAAATCCATAAATGTATCTTTATCTTTGTTCTCAGTTGTCTTACCATTCTATTTCTCTGAAACAGAATATCTAAAATAAGATTAAATCAGAGCAAAGAAATAATTTGCATGAATACCACTAATTGCTTGTCACCTAGGTGCAGTTTGTCTCTCACCAGTGATGATGGTCTGCAGCTCATGTTCTTCATCAGAGGCATGCTATTTTTCAGGATGAAGTAGAAAGAGTTTGGGCAGCTAATAACTAAAATAGAATCACTTGATAATTTTAAAAAATATATCCAAGAGGTATCCAAGAGGCAAAAAGATAAAAGTTGGGCTAGTTTGACTTTTTTAATCTTAGATTATAAATGATATATTTCTACCAAAAAATGGAGTGCACTTTATACAATACACTACCCCATCCAGTATATATACACATATATACATCTTATACTTATATACACATACAAATTATATACACATGTAGATACATATATATGTATATATGAGGGAACCTTAGTAAATAAACATAGGTAAACAAACATAACAGGTACTTATGATTTTAGTACTTTGTGCAGTCCTCACAGGACTGCTAATTTATGTGATTTTTCATGGTGCTTCTTGAACCATAATTTCACATCACTGGACCCCAGTTCTTACTATGCACAAAGGTATAGTCATATAATTTGAATTGGGCTTTTTAAAAATAGCAAACTTCTGAACAAACATAACCTGCAATCCAGAAGTCCTCCTTCCAGCACTCATCTCAATTCCAATCCATCAAAATAGTTCTGCTTCCTACTGTGTTGTGACTTTGTTAAATTAACATATGTTAAATGGAGCTCAGGGGGTGTAGGATGGTGAGCCCTGATTCAACAAAAGATCACAAAGGAAAGTGAAATGAAGTTTATTACTCTCAGATTCTGGAGGAGGAGCTATATGAGGAAGACAAGGCAAGCGTGCAGGCATAAAGAAAGGCCGAATGTGGGGTATATGCATTTATCATGGTCCAAAGGTGGAGTATTTTGAAGTTCCTTGGCCAGATTGGTTAATTCAAACAAAAAAAAATGCACAATTTTGGTATGCTTCCCATGTTTTTTTTTTTTTTTTCCCCACCCTAAGGGGGCACAAGGAAAAGGCCCTCCCTGGGAAATAGCGGCGACTGTTTATAACAAAGACATTTGGGGTATCATGCCAGAAATTTACATTTACTTATGACTCTTGGGCTGTTATCTAAGGTATGTGTTCAGGGGAGGGGTTAATATCAGTTTAAAGTCCCTGCAAATCAGGGACCGATAATGACTTAGCAGTATTATGAATTAATTTACCTAAATTCTCAATAGACTGTCAGTCTTCTCCAAAACTGCATGGACAAAGTGGGAGCTAGTCCCTTACTATTGTGTATCCACTAAAAGTCCACTCATGGAATTACTAATTCAATTAGTATTATCTCAAACACAATATCTTCTTTAGAGTAGAACATTTTGATTGAAAGTAGAATTATATAAATATTTTCTATACAGATCTTACTCAACAACAGCATATCAAATGTTAGGGATCACAAAAATATATGTTGGAAAACACCTATTTATAAAGCTACATTGGAGCTGAGCTGAACAATGTTTCCATTTTTTTCAGATATTGGGGTTACATAAGTATTAAGTATTAGATCAGTTATATTGATCTAATATTGATATTAAGTCAAATTGATAAGCAATTGATCTAAGTATCAGAACAATTATTTTATAAAACATTTTTCAAACTTAATTTTAAAATCTTAGTTTATTTTATAGTCAGATCATGTTTAACACAGATTTCTCTGAAAGTAAGGAGTTGAAAATACAAACTATTTGAAGAATTCTGTTTTAATTCTACTGCAGTGATATATGTACTTTGATAATATCTCACCTATTTTGCATACCACGAGTTCTCAAACCAATATCCTCTACAACAGAAAGAAAGGAACTGGTCATCCCAGGCTGCCCATACTGATGGTACTTCAGAATAATAGGTCGAGACACGACAGTGATTGTGACCACTACCTTTCACCACTATTGCAAATTCTGCTTCAATATCATTCACATCATCAGTAACAATAACAACAACATTATTCCTGATATATTTAGAAAAACTTATAAATAGCTTCGGCAGCTTCCCAAGTGGCTCACTGGTAAGGAATCCACCTGCCAAAGCTGGAGAAGTGAGTTCGATCCCTGGGTCAGGAAGATCATTTGGAGAAGGAAATGACAACCCACTCTAGTAATCTTGCCTGGGAAATCCCATGGACAGCAGAGCCAGGTGGGCTACAGTCCATGGGGTTGCAAAGAGTCAGACAGGACTGAGAAACTATGAACCAGCAACAGCATAAATAGTTTCAGATGCATTATCATGTTCACCAGCATTTTGTAACAATTCTAAATTCACTGTGACTCTAAATATACTCCATAATTTGTCTGAGGAAAAAAATTATGAGAATTGAATAAGGTATCAAGACTTTATAATAGTCCAACAATTTGTAGTATATCTCTAAAATACCTCAACCATTACTGCCTCTCAGATTTCTAATACTGAAGTGGCAGAAAACAATAACAGGTTTAATATATAGTCCTGGAGTGACCAAGGTCTATAATGTGACATCCACGGTCTCCACTGTGAAATAGGAATAAGGCAAGCCAAGAAGATTATCAGTTCCTTTATTTGATAATCAATGATATACATATCCTACCTTGTGTAGGCATATTTAAATTCAATAAAGTTTTGGAGAACTAGAGATTTTTACTGTAACAAAATATACCTCCAAATATCCCTCCCCCATTTCTATATCCTAAAAAACAACAACAAAAAACACTGTTTACATTGCATATATCTTCTAAAAATCAAAAGATTCATCAGCAGTGATGCTGCAATAACTACCACAAAATTATAGTGATACCTTTTTTAAAAACTTGTAAACTATAGATGAGTTATCAGGATTGCTACATAGCTCTAGAGAATGTATTATTTTATTTATTGCATGGAATTCTAAAAATTTAATGACATTTACTTAAGTCCACTAATTTTTGGACTATGTTTTGAGACCAAAGAGTTTCTCACTTGCTATTAAGCAGGCCAGCTTCAAAATTTTCTGGAAAATATGCCAGCTTTCTCATATATATATGTTTTGTCATAAAAATCTTTACAAATCATTCTGCTTCTTTAACTGGAACAGCACTTCTAAGAACCTAAAATATAAATTAGTAAAAATTGGAGAGCAAATAACCCTCATACCTGAATTTAAAATACATTGCTTGGTTATAATGCACAGCATTTCTTAAATAGCCAACCATTGTTTTCTTATTATCTTCCTCAGAATTCTGTAGCTTTCTAGACAGAAAAAACACTCTATTGTTTTTTGTTTTACTTAATAAAGCATCAAGCTATTCCTTTTTTCGTGTCTAAATAAGCTTATAGGTTTATTTTTCTTAAGATGATTTTGTTGTGTATAGATGCACAGATAAAAGTCTTTTGGGGGGAAATGAGGAAAAAAATAAATCATACAGAAATATCTGGATATATCTTCCCCAATAAAACTACATATTTCTTAATTAGAAGTTTAATAATTTTTCAAAGATAAGTAATATCTTGTGAGAATTGTAAACTGATCTTAAAATCTGTCACATTTCAAATTTTCAGAATTAAGCAAATAACTTTGACAGGTTAACCATTTTGCATTGGCACTAAATGGTTGATATACTCCTGTAATGGTATTTAAGTGTGATTGGCCTTAGGGAAAATGATCCTTGGGATATTAGAAGGGATTGCTGCTAATTAAATAATGGTTTTAACTTATAGGGGAGAATATCGAATTTTCAAGAAATTGTTTATATTTTAAGTCACAATGGCTGCAATTCCATATGTATTTCTCAGTAATAGCTATTTGTGGTGGGTTTGTAGGGCACCCTGGTCAATCCCTTGGGATTACAATTATTAATACACTAAGACTGTGTGAGGAACATAAATTTTAGCTTTCCCTGTAGAATATTTTGTGGGATAGATTTTGGCCACAAAATGATAGACTATATTTGTACCACATCCTTGAAATTTAAATGATTTAAAATTTTATTTTTTTAATTCATTTTTAAAATTTTATTTTTAAATATATTTTTAGTAATAACCTTTTTAAGTGATTAAACTGTGCAAGTTAAAATGATTATTGGTATGCATTTATTGTTTTATACATCAAATAGTTTGCCTACAGCTTTGTTTAACCATGAGAAACCTGTAAACAGTTCCAGGATGAAAGCAATATCTTATAATAACTAATATGGTTATTGTCATAAAGTGATAAGCATTTCTTTCTTTCTTTTTTTAATCCTTAGAATGTATTCTTGGAATTTCAAAAGCTATTTTAATTTAGTGGGCAGAGACATAACATTATTATTTGAAGTGTTTTCAATGAGCTAACAAAGCTGTATTTTATTATATTTGTTGTAGAACCAACTTATAATAAAGTTAAAATAGTCACAAATTAGCACAGCAAAAATTATTCCCCAAAATTTTAACAAAATGTGTGGCAGTAAAAAAGCCTTGAAAAAGCCCCAGGAGTTTAAATTTTATGCATGAGCAGGAAACATAACAAATAGCTAAATAGGAAACTTTACCACTTCCAATTTTACTTCCTTCTTGAAAAGTAAAAGGGAAGCTTTGTGTATTTGGATTTAATCTTACATAAGGATTAAATTCTTAATCAGTCATTAATTTAAAAAAAAAAAAAACACTAAATAACAATGCTATAATAGCTTAAAATTCTTTTTCTGAAATCTTCAATTGGAAACACCTACCTTTAAAATAAGTAAAATAAAGCTATAACAACATCAAAGGAAAAGTTATAAAATATATTTAATCTGTTTTAATTCATACCTGTACCAAATAAATAACTATAGAATATATGAAAGATACATTTGTAACACTGGGCAAGAAAAATCAAATAAAAATGGTGCATTACTGGCTAATGTTTGTTTTGTACCAGCTTTTGTTTTGTTTTCAAATTTTTTAAACAAAAGGTTTATTAGATATCAACAGGATTACTATGAAAACCCTCTCATACAAAGATGATACAAACTTCAATGAGGTTATTTTTTTACTTCTCTGTTTCTAATTAATATCACCTCTCCAAGAAAAAGAAATTCAGATAAAATATAGTTCCTCGTGTAGGTGTTCTAACTGCCACTTTCGAGTACCTCAGTTCCTTATTAATAATTCCTAAAACCATTATACAATGCATTCACTGGTTACATATCACTGCCATCTTGTGGGTAGTTCACTTTAATTATTTTAGCTGAAAATTCTTGATGCAGTTATAATTTAGGATTTGCCTGGAAACAAATCAGTGATTCTTTTCCTATAGGTTTCTTAGTTTGGCTACTAAGTGGCGGGCACAGTAGGTTTGAAAGGTAAAACAAACACAGATTTCCATCTCAGAAAGATTATACTGTTTGTAATTCTCATTTGATGAAATTTGATGAAATTCATGTGCCGGGAGGCAGCACATGAGATCCCACCCATGACAAGGTCTTGAGGAGGAGACCTGACAAGCAAGGCAGATCAGGACTCCAGGGATTTCGAAAAGCTGCCCCGGCGCTCACCTTCAAGATGATCTCTGTCTTTCTGATGCTTGCTATATTAGACTACTCCCTAATTTCTGTGACACAGTAGAAGGCCTTCCCCGATCTCTTTCCAAACAGAATCAACTTAGAACTTTAATTAATATGTCCCCCGGATGGTGGTATCCTATAAGATTATCCAGGATGAAAGGAGTGTTTCAATTTAGACCCCTTTGCTGGCATTCTAGCCTGCTTGGCAAATGCATACTAATGCCCATGACTGCTCACAACACCTTAATCATAAATAGCATAAAGAACCTGATCACACAAAAGGCCCTAATAGGCACAGAGCCCTTCAGGGGGGTGAGGAAGCCCTATTAGAGAACAAAAAATATTATTCTAAAAGTGGTTATAGTTAAATATTTAGAAAAAATAAGAGTTTAGAATTGTTAATTTTAACCAGGAATGCTAAACAGGGGCTGCCTCACCGGAGCTGCAGAGTCTTTGTGTGGTAAACCTTTTAGATAAATTGAACTGATAACTTCTGCAAAAGGACTGACCTTTGTGTTCAACAACAAAGAATAGATTATGGAAAACAGCTTTGCATTCACCTAGGTCAAAAAATGTCATTAGCCCCCAAGGCCAGAAGATAATGTACAAGACTCTCACAAAGAAGTATGCAGAAAACACCCTGGTTCGTGAAGGACAAGCGATGTAATATTAAACTATCTTCCCCTTAAAAAATGTACTAACTTAAAATATAAAAGCTACGGTAAAAAATAAAGATTTGCCAGACTCTGCTGCACACCCCCAGTCTGGTCTCTCTCTCTCTCTCTCTCTCTCTCTCCCCGATGTCGTTCATCCTGAGGGTACCCCTGGGTCCTGCCGAGGCTGGACCCCGGCATTCAGGTAACCACTTTTTATACTGTTCATGGGGTTCTCAAGGCAAGAAAGCTAAAGTGGTTTGTCATTCCTTTCTCCAGAAGACCTATCCAAAAAAGATCTTAATGACTCATAAACTATGATGATGTGATCAATCACCTAGCGCCAAACCTTCAGGAGCATGAAATCAAGTGGGCCTTAGGAAGCACCACTATGAACAAAGCTAGTGAAGGTGATGGAATTTCAGCCAAGCTATTTCAAATCCTAAAAGATGATGCTGTTAAAGGGCTGCATTCAATATCTGGAAAACTCAGCAGTAGCCACAGGACTGGAAAGGACAGTTTTCATTCCAAACCCAAAGAAAGGCAACACCAAACAGTGTTCAACTACCACACGATTGCACTCATTTGCTAGCAAAGCAATGCTCAAAATTCTCCAAGCTAGGCTTCAACAGTATGTGAACCAAGAACTTCCAGATGTTAAAGGTGGATTTGGAAAATGAAGAGGACCCAGAGATCAAGTTGCCAACATCCACTGAATCATAGAAAAAGCTAGATAATTCCAGAAAAACATCTACTTCTGCTTTGACTACACTAAAGCCTTTGACTGTATGGATCACAACAAACTGTGGAAAATTCTTAAAGAGATGGGAATACCAGACCACCTGACCTGCCCCCTGAGAAATTTGTATGCAGGTCAAGAAGCAACAGTTAGAATCAGACATGGAATGGGCTGGTTCCAAACTGGGAAAGGAGTACCTCAAGTGTGTATAGTGTCATGTCACCCTGTTTATTTCACTGATATGCAGAGTACATCATGAGTACATCATGCCAGGCTAGATGAAGCACAAGCTGGAATCAAGATTGCAGGGAGAAATATCAATAACCTCAGATATACAGATAACACCACCCTTATGGCAGAAAGTAAAGAGGAACTAAAGAGTCTCTTGATGAAGGTGAATGAGGAAAGTGGAAAATAGTACTTAAAACTCAAAAACCTAAGATCATGGCATCCAGTCCATGGCAAAGAAATGGGGGAACAGTGGAAACAGTGACAAACTTTATTTTCTTGGGATCCAAAAATCACTGCAGATGGAGACTGCAGATATGAAATTCAGAGGCTTGCTCCTTAGAAGAAAAGCTATGACCAACCTAGACAGCATATTAAAAAGTAGAGACATTACTTTGACAAGAAAGTCTGCGTAGTCATAGCTATGGTTTTTCCAGTAGTCATATATGGATGTGAGAGTTGGACCATAAAGAAGGCTGAGCACCAAAGAATTGATTCTTTTGAACTGTGTGTTGGAGAAGACTCTTGAGAGTCCCTTGGACTGCAAGGAGATCAAACTACTCAATATTAAAGGAAATCAGTCCTGAATATTTGTTCATTGGAAGGACTGATGCTGAAGCTCCAAAACTTTGACCAGCTGAAGGAAAGAGCGGACTCATTAGAAAAGGCCCTGATGCTGGGAAAGATCGAAGGCGGGAGGAAAAGGGGACAACAGAGGATGAAATGGTTAGATAGCATCACCAACTCAATGGACATGAGTTTGAGCAATCTCCAGGACATGGTGAAGGAGAGGGAAGCCTGGCATGCTGTAGTTCATGGGGTTGCAAAGAGTTGAACACGAGCGAGCAACTGAACAACAACATGTAACCACATACCTCAATACTTAAAGCAGTAATAAATATTCATTATCTTACAATTTCTGTAGTTGGTTCTGGAATTCAGGAAGTTTATCTGCAGAGTTTGGCTCAGAGCTTTTAACAAGGTGCAATCAAGATATGATATCACTTATATGTGGAATCTAAAAAAAGTCAAATTTATAGAAACAGAAATAATTTCCAGAGGCAGGATGTGGGTGGGAGGAATGGAGAGATGCTGGTCAAAAGATACAAACTTTCAGATAAAAGATGAGTAAAATCTGAGGATCTAGTATACCATCTACCAGATCCAGTGGCTATACAAGCACACCTAATTTTACTGTGCTTTGCAGATACTGGGTTTTTTAGAAATTAAACATTTGGGGCAATTGTGCTTTGCGCAAGTCTATCAGCACCATTTTTTTCCAACAGCATTTGCTCAAGTTGTGTCTCTGTCATATTTTGGCTATTTTCACAATATCTCAGACTTTTTCATTGTTATTAAGTTTCTTATGGTGACCTGTTTGGTGATCTCTGAAGTTACTATTGTGATTGTTTGGGGATGCCACAACCACAACTGTATAAGATGGCAAGCTTAAAAAATGTGCCAGTTACACAGGTCAACTGTTCCTTCCCTCCTCTCCACAGGCCTCCCTGTTCTCTAAGAACAACAATATTGAAACTAGGTAAATAAATAACCCTAAAATTAAGGCTATATTATTCTATTTTCAAAATGTATGTGCAGGGGAGATGGGGAGCTACACTGTTTAGTAAAACTCCTTCACAATGGTGAACAAGATGTGAAGGAAGCCTTTCAAAGAATAACACTAAGGAGCACTCACAGACAAATGACCTAAATCTGTTTATTACTAAACTATTTAGAGACCCATGTATCTGCCAGAAGTATTTTCTGGATATTTTCCTCCTCTAATTTTCCTGGATTCCAGAATAAGGGTGATATCCTGGAAGAGAGATGAAAGAAATCCCTTTTCTAAACTTGTGTGACATTTTATTCTGGAGCTTCACAGCAGCTCCTCCACATGTAAAAATTTAAAAAGTCTTTTCTTCATATATCATGAGAGAAATATCAGTACTGACTCTTCATTTAGTAGAATGAGGAGAGGCTCCAAAACAGAAACATAAAAAATGCCTTTTGTATAATGTATGAAAGGAAAAAAGTTTGAACAGATCTTGAGTTTAAGTAATAGAAAGTTGTGGACACCAATGAGATGCTTTCCCATGCACGACTGCTTCTAGGAGACATGCCCCACATAGCTCTCTCATATTAAGACTACTTGACATCTCTTCCAAGGCCCAACCTGTTTCTTTAACCAGAAACAGAAATCTTCAGTAGTTAGTACCTCCACGTACCTCCAAAATGATAAAAACCTGATATCACATCTATTACTCTATGCTTTTCAGATATTAAAGCATTTTAAAATCATGTAATAAATTTAATATTATATTTGCTGTATCTATTGTTTTACATATGTGGCATGAGGGCAGTGGAGCTTGGTTTACTCATTAAGCCATTTCAGAAGTGGCCAAAGCTGAAGTAAAGAGGCACTTTAAGTTCTAAATAAGATGGCAACTGAGTCAAAAATAATTGCATTTATTAAAAACATAGAAAATCACCCTAGGCACCTCCATGTATCCACCCATATGTGTGGCAGACTGTGGAGGGTGAAGCAAGTTGGAAATGTTGCTCTTATAAAACTGTGGGTTCTCAAGGAGATCTTCCTTCTATCTCTCACAGTAGATGGGAAGGGAGAGTGCAAGCATATGCAATCATATTCAGGGCGGGAGGGTGTTAAGAGTGCCTCAAAGATAATTACTGTAGAAACTGGAAGGTCTATTAAAAGGAGAAATTGGATAAAAGTCTCCACTCTGAAGCTTGCTGAAATGTAGCATGTGGGGCAGCTGAACTACTTCCATCTGACAGGAACTTCAGATGACTAAATGTTAAAGACAGACTTTGGTTGTATCCCCTGGAGCTTGGGTCGGGGGAGGGTGTGGATATAGAAACATAAATGTGAGGGCTGCTTCACATACAATTACTGCTATCCTTTGTATTGAGGTTCACTGTAGGAATCTTTAAAAAGCAGAGTTAGAAACGAATAAAGAATACTTGAAAAAATAACCAACTTAGGTATAAATTTACAAAATATGCTAATATCTATATAAGGAAAACTACAAAGCTTTGATGGAAGATATCAAAGAACCAGAAAAATGGAAACCTAATAGCTTTGTACATCAACAACTGAACCACGTGGTGTATTACATCCTATAACTTCCTGGCCCTCACCCAGTAAGGAAATTTGCCCTTTTCCTCTCTCTCATTTCTAACTTACCAATTCACCAGACCACACAGGGTCTAGAATCTGTAAGGTATTGGATGAGTTCTGAACTTAAAATATGATAAACTTTTTCAAATTCAAATTCACTATATTTCAATAATTTAAAAATCTGCAAGTTATAGTAACTGACAGAGCTAGTTCAGGGACATAAAAGGGAGAATCAAAAGAGCAAAATTAAACAGTTATTGGAAAAAGTAAAACCATTTCATAGTTGTGTTCCTAAAGAATTGAGCATTCTGTTACAAATATTTGATTTTTTACATGAAAGCCAGTGACACACATAGCATTGTTATGTTATATGCTATGCCCAGGGTATATGTTATACCCTGGCTTATGAAGAAATTTAAATGGAATCATCTATCATCTTATTATTTTCCAAGTTTGAGAATTTAGCAAAAATATGGAGCACCTTATCAATGGCAAACTGGTAATCTCCTTTATAATTAAATTTGATCTATAAATTCATAAAATATGTATACAGAACTTATTCACTTTATGTTCAAAGGTCTTCTTTCACTACTACTTTGGAAATTTCCAGTTATATTAATAAAAAAGCTTCTAATGCAGACTAGAAATATTAAAGTCAAATTTTACTTCTTAGAAGATGTTCGCATCTGAGACCACACATAAGGAAACATCAGTATTGGAAGAAGCTGCCATTTCAAAGCAACGGAAAAACAACAGAGGAAGAACAAGTATTGGACATATTTGAAGTGTGTCTTTTTGGTAAAAGTTTATTAGCAAAAAGTATCCTTTAAAGCTCTTGAAGACAGTTATCATTTTTAAGCTTATTTTGTCCTGAAAAAAATCATGTTTAGCCATCTCCAGTAAATGATCAATAAGAACACAAAGAACAACTTCTGAAGCTGGCTGATAATATGCAATATATACGGTTCAATGGCACTTAAAATATGCCTTTGTTTCATCCTAATTTCAATGCATTAACCACTGACACTCCATGGAATCAATCTGAAATTTGAAATCAAGTTTCTAGTTGATATCTCGCTCAGAAATCCAAGGTATCTCAATTGGACATGCCGAAAGCAAACTTATGAATGAACTTACCCTGAAAAACATGTCAAAAATTTCCATTCTATCTTAGCACAAACTACTACACCATCCATTCTGTATGGAAGACAGGAGTCTTAGGATTGTCCTTGTAACATAGCTCTCTTTGTCACTATATTCAATCTGTCACAAAATAATGGCAATTACACACAGGAAATGTATGAAAATCCTTCACTTCTTATTTTTCTTGGCATAGTCCAAACTGTCATCATTTTGACCTTTAATTGACCTCTCTGGTGGTTCAGTGGTAAAGAATCTGCCCGCCAAGATGCGGATTCATTCCCTGGGTCGGGAAGATTTCCTTGAGAAGGGCATGGCAACCCACTCCAGTATTCTTGCCTGGGAAATCATGGACAGAGAAGCCTGGAAGGCTATAGTCCATGGGATTGCAAAAGAGTCAGATAACATCTTAGTGACTAAAGAACACATCTACTAGGAAGGACTGACCTTATTCAGTATGTTCCAAACTACAGTCATGGTGATAGTTGCAAATTAAAATTTTCAGTAAACCATAACCATGTCTGAGTGTATACAGTAGGCTCATAACTTAGAATAGAGACTAACATGAAGAACATAGCCAAAAAAGATCCAGCTCCTTTTTGCTCTCACAGACCTCATCTAGCTCCATGCTCTCTCTGTTCTAATTTCAATGACTTTCTTTCAGTTTCTTGAATATCATCTCACCATGTAGACAACGCACATGTTGCTTTCTCTCCCTAGAATCTCTCTCTCCAATAAATATGTTGTCGTTGTAACTATTCTCTTCATCTAATTAATACAAGTTCTTCAAATCTCAAATCAATAACCACTTATTTATGAAATCTTCATCTCCATAATTACATATTTTCTCCCTATTACATATTTTATGACACTGTTTAACTTTCTTTGGGTCTCAAGTTTGCTTTCCACATTTATGGTGCTTCAGTTGTTTATTTTTATTTATTTTATTATTAACTCATTTGAGATATTCAAATTTATATTCCTTCTCCAAACTGCTTGATATTACCCCTACATACCTTGTTCTTTTCAGATATTTTTATATAGTTAGACAATTAACCATTCTGAAAATGTACTATAGACCTTCACCCTGAGCTACCTCTCCCTGAAAGAGAGGGAATACTAATAATTAGATCAAATATACATTTGGCACCTAATCTATGCCAGGCATTGTCCTGAGTGTTTTACAAAGTATACCTCCCTTATACCTCACAACACTGCAATTGGGGTATTATTATTTCTATTATAAAAATGAAAAGGTTGATGCATAGAGAATTTAAGAAACTTGCCAATGGTAACTAACAGCATTTGTAAATGATAAATTCTTTATCTTAAATATTATACTACTATATATTTTAATTTATCTATTTTTTAATTGAAGGATAATTGCTTTACATAATTTTTTTGTTTGTTTTCTGTCAAGCCTCAACATGATCAGCTACAGGTATACATATGTCTCCTCTCTCTTGATATCTTTTTTCTTCAAATTACACACTTCTATTCAGTATAACACTTAAACTTAGAGGTGCCTGAATGGTGCAGCAGTTCACTTCCTGCTTGTTGCAGATATGAAGAAAAAGTATTTATAGAACATGCTCAGATTTTTCAGTCAATTGTTCATAGGACATCCCCCACGTTATCTTAAGCCAGATGTAGCAATGGGACCTGCAGGTACACTGGCAGAGTGCATAACTTGTTCTCAGAAAAATCTAAATACTTAGGACCTGGTCCCAAATATGAACTTTTTGTTGATAAAGGAAACACAGGATTTAGGAGGTTTAAACTTGAAGAATGAACTGGATAGGGTGAAAAAGTTTCTTGAGCATAAAAGGCAGTAAATGAAGAGGCTGAAGAGAAAATCTAGATATGGATTGTTAATTCAGTCATATGGTATCCCCAAAGCAAATGAGTCAATTTATATTTATAACTTCAAAAATTTGATAGGAAATTAGACATGCATAAAATAGCCTGTGTATTTTCATCACAGTCCACTGACCATGGGCACAGTTCAGTTCAGTCATTCAGTCATGTCCTACTCTTTGCTACCCCTTGGACTGCACCATGCTGGGCTTTCATGTCCATCACCAACAACCGAAGCTTGCTCAAACTCATGACTTTGAATCAATGATGCCACCCAACCATTTCATCCTCTGTCGTCCCCTTCTCCTCTTGCCTTCAATCTTTCCCAGCATCAGGGTCTTTTCAAAGGAGTCAATTCTTCGCATCAGGTGGCCAAAGTATTGGAGTTTCAGCTTCAGCATCAGTCCTTCCAATGAATATTCAGGACTGACTTCCTTTAGGATTGATTGGTTGGGTCTCCTTGCAGTCCAGGGTACTCTTACAAGTCTTGTCCAACACCACAGTTTAAAAGTATCAATTCTTTGGCACTCAGCTTTCTTTAAAGTCCAACTCTCATATCCATACATGGCTACTAGAAAAACCATAGCTTCGACTAGATGGACCTTTGTTGGCAAAGTAATGTCTCTGCTTTTTAATATACTATCTAGGTTGGTCATAGCTTTTCTTCCAAGGAGCAAGCATATTTTAATTTCATGGGCGCAGTCACCGTTGGCAGTGATTTTGGAGCTGAAAAAAGTAAAGTCTGTCACTGTTTCCATTGTTTCCCCATCGATTAGTTTTCTGAATGCTGAGTTTTAAAGCCAGCTTTTTCACTCTCCTCTTTCACTTTCATCAAGAGGCTCTTTAGTTCTTTGCTTTCTGCCATAAAGATGGTGTCGTCTGCATATCTGAGGTTATTGATATTTCTTCCGGCAATCTTGATTCCAGCTTGTGCTTCATCCAGTCCAGCATTTCACATGATATGTTCTGTTTATAAGTTAAATAAGCAGGGTGACAATATATAGCCTTGATATACTCCTTTCCCAATTTTGAACCAGTCTGTTGTCCCATGTCCTAACTGTTGCTTCTTGACCTGCATACAGATTTTTCATGAGGCAGGTGAGGTGGCCTGGTATTCCCATTTCTTGAAGTATTTTCCACAGTTTATTGTGATCTATATAATCAAAGGCTTTGGTGTAGTCAATAAAGCAGAAGTAGATGCCTTTCTGGAACTCTCTTGCTTTTTCAATGATCCAACGGATGTTGGCAATTTGATCTCTGGTTCATCTACCTTTTCTAAATCCAGCTTGAACATCTGGAAGTTCATGGGTTGGAGGAAAGAAATCTGTTTTAAATACATTTCACTATCCTTTCCTTTCTTCATCCTTTATTAACTTTAATGCATATGAGACATCTTTTGAATTTTATCTCCTTAGCAATCATTGGCTCTTTCCCTTCTTTTTCATTGGAATACCACACCTTCCTGATTCTCAGACTACATGTTACCACTACAGAATATGGAAGGGTTGTGACCAAGGCCTCAGAAGATATTAACTCAAAATCTGATACACGATCTTGAAAGGTTCAATCAAACTAACTCTTGAGTTTTTATTTAAGCAAACAAGGAAGTGATATCTCTTTTTATTAGACTTGAACTTGGGAATATAGAACTCTGGAGTACCCAAGGACTATAGCACAAGCAAAGAAAATATTGTGATTATGATGTCAATGAGAGGAAAACACTGCCTAGATATGCATATTCTTGAGTCATGATGACTTATAGGCAAGTGACTCTAGCTTTAGTAAAACATATAATTTTCTACTGTGGACAATAATGCCCTTCCCTTCTTTTACCATTTTCTTACATCATTCTGAGATGAGGTATTACTTACCAGTAACTGAAAAATGCAATAGCTCCAAAGCCATTATAACTGAAGTTCTAGAGACATCTCTTTTTGTTCTTCAGTCACCAAATCATGTCCAACTCTTCATGACCCCATGGACTGCAGCCCACCAGGCTTTCCTGTCCCTCACCATTTCTCAGAGCTTACTTAAGTTCATGTTCACTGAATCAGTGATGTCATCCAACCATCTCATCCTGTTGCCCTCTTCTTCTGCTTTCAATCTTTCCCAGCATATCAGCATCTTTTCCAATGAGTCAGCTGTTTGCATAGATGGCCAAATTATTAGAGCTTCAGCTTCAGCATCAGTCCTTCCAAAGAGTGTTCAGGGTTGATTTCCTTTAAGATTGGTTTGAAATCCTTGCTTTCTAAGTTGCTCTCAAGAGTCTTCTCCAGCACCATAGTTGGAAAGTGTCAATTCTTTGGTGCTCTGCCTTCTTTATTGTCCAGCTCTCACATCAGTAAATGACTACTGGAAAGACAATAGCCTTGACTATATGGACCTTTGTCAGCAAAGTGACATCTTTATTTTTTAACACACAGTTTAGGTTTGTCATAGCTTTACTGTCAAGAAGTAATTGCCTTCTAATTTCGTGGCTATAGTCACCATCCACAGGGATTTTAAAGACATGGATATTGCTATTTTTTAATTCTCTCTTTTTACTCCCCTAGGAAAGATTATTTCCATGCATTCTTTTTTCTAGCTTTACATATCTTTAATGGTTTTCCCTACAAATTTCATGAATTAAAATAGATTTTAACAATTCCATTATTTAATCAAATATAACATGCATATATTCTTTAAGAGTTATTCAAGAATAATGTAGCTTTATTCAATAAATATCACTTACATAATATAGGTAAACAATTCATAGGTCTCCATTTTGCAAGATTCCTGAGACATCTAATTTTATGAGGTTTTTCCATTTACCTCAGAAGGAAAAAGTTGAACAAATTATATCATGCAAAAGTAATCTTTGTGACCAGATCACTTGACTCAAGAGAAACTTCCCACACAGACCAAAGTATATAATCAATGTCTAGACCCTTTCCTAGACAGAGATACTTGTGATATCTTTTGTAGCTAATTTTTGAATTTTTAAAAATAATAATTAGCTAAGAGTCAAAAAATGACATTTTATCAGTTCCTATATACAGTTGCCACTAGGGAAAAGCAGATGCCTAGTGTTTATTAATAATTATTGATTAAGCTAGCAACATTGACCAATCTGGTAACAAGGATAAAAACCTAGAATAGGATTTTGTATACATAGAAATTTTTACCAAATTATGTGTTTGCAATATAAACAATACAATCAGTTCAAGCTACTAATTGCCAAAAATGTCTTGCAAGGAAGGAAATATACCTATACTCACATCCTACCAGTTAGCTTAAATTAACAGGCGGTTTATTTCACTGTATAGATTTAGGAAGACTATGTATTTGGCCATGAAAAGGTCTCTAGCAGTGCCATCTTAGTGAACAGAATCTACAATGCTTGTACCTGAACGTAGGTAAAGTCTAAAAATTTTTGCTTAAAAAAAACAAAAAACAAAAAACTGACTCTCTGTGACATTTTAGTTCTCAAGATAATGTGACATATACAATTTCACTAAAATTATTATATTTAATAAAATTATTCTTAAAAATTCACCCAAAGAAATAGAATCATTCCCTCTTTGCTTCTTCAGTCAATTTTATGTGTATGTCCAAGGAAGAGTGACCTACAACTCATTTTATGTCACTTAACTCTGTTATTCTCAATAGCATTCACAACTCCCTGGAATCCTCCAAAATAATTTACATGCTGCTAGAGAGGAGAATGGCTACTGACAGAGCCATTAATGATTTACAAAATATTCAATTCAAGAAGTCCACAGATCTATTTTTCAAGGAGCAAGCACTGAATAAATAATTTTAAATAAATAAGTATTCTGTTCAATTCTAAATGTTACTGCCTATGAAATACCCCTGTGAAATAATAGAGCAAGAACATAAAGGTGGACAGGATTGCTATGTTTGGTCATGATAGACAAGGATTAACTGAAGTCGTCAGGGAAACTGAATATTATACAAGAAAACTGGAGTCATTATCATTACACATGTAAAAGGACAACAGGTTTGATTTATTCTCAAAGACGAAAATGGTAGCATTTATAAACGATAGGAGGAACTGACAGGAAAGCATCTTTCTGCTTAGTATGGAAAAAAAAAACTGTTTTAAGAAGCAGAGCCTTTTAAAAATGAAATAGACTGCCTTCAAAAATATGAAACTTTCAATTGATGAAACTATTCAAGTATATAATTGGTTATTCATTTCCCCACCCTCTATCTTTAGGTAGAATATGATTTCCAATATTTGGGGGGATTATTTATATACATGAATTCTATAAGTTCAACAACTATATTAAATATGTCATTAACCATTAATAATAATAAATTTATGTACCACAATCATCTGATAGCCTATCATTAAAACTGAAATTCTTAACTAAAAATGATAACAAGAATATCTTTCTATTTTAGGGATAATCTTTAAAATTTAAAATATTACCTCTTTTACTTAAAATGATAAATCCCCCGCCTCTAATAGATATAAGGTCCTGGGAAATGTAAAAGAAAAACATTTGATTTATAGCTTAACTATTGTATTTAGTGTCTGGAATTAGCCTCAATCAAAAGCTATAAAGTGTTTTATTTTTTATTAACAGCTAATATAGTGCCTTGCTTTCATTTCCAATTATTCTGAAAAATATAAGTAGAAAGACCCTTTGCATTGTTTTATGTAGATTATAGATAGACACTTACACCATTTCACCCTCTCCTTTCATATTTACCAATTTTAATCATCACAGTCAGTGAGTCCCTCCCCATAATCACCTTCCTATAGTTATTCTGAACTCTTGATGGTTGATAGGATGAAAATTCTTTTAAAATGGCTGAGAATAACAGATGTTTTTGAGGAGATTTAGGCAAGGATTATTTTGGTAGCCATTCGTCAGATCCTGTACATACTTGTTATTACACATTGCTTGTTATATGATTTTGATACTTAGTTGATATCAAAACCTAAATCATGAATGATGAAATTAATTCTTTATTCTCTTGTGTGGCTGTTCTGGTTAAAAGGACTAGCTGAGAATATTGCTAGAGCATCATACTACGATAGTTTCTAATGTAGCTCAAGGCAGCTGCTCAATCTAATCAAACAAACAATAATCTAAGGAGATTTTATATGTATAAATATACACGCACACACACACACATACATACATATGTTAATATATGTTTTGTTATAGAATATGTTACAGAAAAATCGAAACAAACTTTTTGGCCAACCCTATATATAATCTATTATATAAATATAAATATAAATAAATATATATATATACATACATATATATATTATATATATGTGACCTTGAAGGGCATACAAATGAGTATATTAATTCACTTAAATAAAGATTGTAATATGTTTATTTGACTAACAGAAATATCTTCATTCATTCTCCAATAATAGCATCTCAAGAGAAATGGTTTAACTGCATTTTACTATTCAAACTGATTTTTTAAATACAAATGTAAATATATATTTAAAGTGCCAAGAAATTGGGTAAAATGTTATTTTACATGTGTGTTAGAAGTAAGAGAAAGAGTGAATAAATTTGTCCATATGTTAAATAAAGTCTTAGAAAAACTATTTTTTTCCCAATTTATTCTAGATATTTATTCAACCTGATGAATAATACGTTTATTTCCACTAGAGGAAAAATAACTGTAAATAAATTCTAAACTAACTTCCAGACGTTAAGAAGTATAAAATAAATTTAAACATGAAGTTACAAATCACTCTTTCAAATATATATATATTTTTAAATAAGATGTGATCAAGAGCAGATATAAATCCTCACAAAAGAAGTCAGAAAATAATAGTGCTTGCATATACTAAAATGATTTTTAACACGTTGACTCTTTGGAAACTACTCCAATAATGTTAACATTCACCCAAGAGATTCTTGTGAGTGTGTGTGTGTGTGTGTGTGTGTGTGTGTGTGTGTGTGTGGCAAGTATGAAAACTTAAGTAAACACTTGTCTCTGTCTCTATTATTTTTAAACATGTATGTAATATACCACTTAAAACTGTTTCAAGCTTATCTTGCCCTATAATCACCTATTTAGAGGTTTCTTAAAGTTCTTTATAATTTTGCTCTTTGACTAAATTTACTTTTTAATAGGGCCCGATGAGACTGATTAAAATTGTGAGTTATTTTACATGGGCTTTATATAAGATAATTCATAGTAGAATACAAAAGTTTCTTTCCACCAGTGGGGATCATTCAGTCACCCTGGTGCATCCTATAGCTAATTATGATACAACAGATCAATTTGTTAGAGGAAGTTTGAGAAATTAGTTACCAAACACCCCCAGCTGTACTTTGAGACCAGTGGAGTCCCATTTTCTTATTAACTTTCTCAAAGCCATGATTCCAACTCTCTTACCTACCTCTCTAATTGGCACACTTAACTATGAAAATGCAGTGTTATTTTAGACACCCATTGGGAATAACACTATCTGGAAACTATCCGAGTAGAACTGGATTCAAATATGCTACCCTGAGGATGACTTCATCTTTAATTAAAAATATTTGTATAAATACTCTCCAAGGACAAAGATGATTAATGGCAACAATAGAAGAGTGCCTTGTGAGTTTTTTATTGTTCTCCAGGGTTTGCTGCATTAAAGACATAAATTTCTTTTAACTTTAACTCCAGAATGCACATTAGACAATTTAAATTAAAAGGATAATTTAGAGGAATTCTGTCGTCTTGCACAATTAAGATGGTACTCTCCTCAAAAAAAAAAGAGTTAACCAGAAAATGTCCTTACCAATTACACAAATCCTTAGGATTATGTGGAATAAAACATACTTGTTGTTATCTATTCTAGGTTTGGGTAAGGTATTATGAAAAAATATGGAATTAGGAATAAAAAGAGCTGGATTCTAGTGGTGAATTGGTACCAGCAAGAAATGTGCACATAGGATATTCATTCTACATTTTAAATTCTCAAGAATTTTATATGCCTCAGATTATTTTTAAGTCTAAATTTAAAAATCTATACAGACGAATTATCCTCCATTTCCTGGTCTATTCCCCTGACTGAATCATATGCAACACAAATGACCAGATATATATCATATTTTACAGAAAATAAAGCAAACATCTAAAACGGGAGACTTGTCAGTTTCTTTAAATTACTCAGCCTAGGTTTCATAATTCTACTTGTCATGCACAAGATGTCATAGTTAAATGAGTCTTCAGAAATTGCCATGGTTTGCTTCTTCAACTATTTCTTGGTCCAATTGATAATAAAGATTATAATATAAAAAGCATAGCAAAATATATTTTTAAAAATTTAATGATTATACATGATTGATTAAATTGACTATATTGAAAACTGTATTAGAGAATATCTATATACTTCAAAAACCAGCAACAGACTAGGTGGAAGAATACATAAAATATGGAAAATAAGAAACTTTGATAAATTTTTGTTACCTATATATTAAACAATTTATCATTCAAACATAAAACATTTCCCCAAAATATTCATAGAAAATGATTAATTTGATAACATTAAGTTAAAACTAACATTTATGACATATAGGACAAGAAATTTTCAGAAAAATTATAGTAAAAGATGAAAATAATTTTAAAAAGAGAAAAAAGGAAAGGGACCTAACTGATTTTGGAAATGAAGCTAACAGAAGTATTAGCTTTGAATGGATACTTCACCAGAAGTATTAGCTTTGTATGAATACTTCACCAGAAGTATTCATTCTAATAGGAAATTAAACTTGCAATTTGAGATAATAGAAAGTAATTTTATGTAGAACTAGTAGTACTATAAAGTTATAAAATGAAAATATACTAATATTGAAGATATTATGATTCTTAAATACTTTCATTCTACAAAAATAAAAATAAATAAAGATTGAATTAAAAAAATAATAAAGGCAAGAGTAGAGAATTACCATGGTTGTCATTAATGAACCATTTATTTCTCACAAGTGTATGCATATTATAAACTTATGGAATCGTGTATGTACATATGCATTTCTTTACTGAATTATTAACATATTTATGAACTTATGCTAGAAAGTAAGTACATAAAGATCAATAGGAACATTACAGAATGACATGGAAGCCAGCCTTCAAACACAGCACAGTTTGAGCATCAAGATTAATAGTAAAATGGTGCAACCGACTAAATAATATAGTGTGGCTCAGATGGTAAAGAATCTGCCTGCAATAAAGGAGACTCGGGTTTGATCCCTGGGTGAGGAAGATATCCTGGAGAAGGGAATGGCTAACCATTCCAGTGTTCTTGCCTGGAGAATACCATGGAGAGAAGAGCTTGACGGGCTACAGTAATGGACCAGAAAGAGTCAAACGTGACTGAGTGACAGAGCACACTCTGAATCTATAGTGATTTATTAATCAAATATGCATGTACACATGTATGTATGTATTTCAGCTTCCCTGATAGCTCAGTTGGTAAAGAATCCACTGCAACGCAGGAGACCCTGGTTTGATTCCTGGGTCAGGAAGATCAGCTGGAGAAGGGAAAGGCTACCCACTCCAGTATTCTTGAGCTTCCCTTGTTGTTCAGCTGGTAAAGAATCTGCCCACAATGCAGGAGACCTAGGTTCGATCCCTGGGTTGGCAAGATCCCCTGGAGAAGGGAAAGGCTACCCGCTCCAGTATTCTGGCTGGAGAATTCCATGGATTGTATAGTCCATGGGGTCGCAAAGAGTCAAACAGGACTGAGTGACTTTCACTTTCATATATGTATTTCAAATTGAACAACGCTTAGCTTTAAAGAGAAGGCTAGAAGAGACTTTTGTGTAAATGATTAAAGCAAAAATTATCAGGAACATGACCAAATGAATTCATCTGCCACCAACTTGACACAATGAGAAGACAGCATCACTTCTGTGATATTCCTATTTCACACTGAAAGAGACTAAGAATGCAGGACAACAAATGTAGGCAATCTCTGCTTCTAATAGAGACCTTCTGCTATAAACGTTATCACTGGGAAAACTGGTACCAATATATGTGTATATCTAATTTTATTGATATATCCTTCAGATATATACCCAGAAGTGGAATTGGTTGATCATATGGTAGTTCTATTTTTAATTTTTTGAGGAACCATAAAAGTGTTTTCCAAAGTAGTCTACCAATTTACAACACCACTAACAATGCACTAGTGTTCCCTTTCTCTATATTCTCACCAACACTTTTTACTTCTTGTCTTTTTTATAATAGCCAGCCTAACAGGGTGAGGTGGTTTTGATCTGCATTTCTCTGATGACTAGTGATGCTTAAGAAATTTTCATATACATGTTTTCTTTGTTCAATGTCTATTTGGGTCTTCTGCCCATTTTTAAATTAGATTATTTGCGTTTTTGCTACTGAGTTGTAAGGATTTCTTATTATATATTTTATATTTTTATTACTTACCAGATATGTGGTTTGGAAATAAGTTGCCTCTGATTGTTTTTTTTTGCTACGCAGAAACTCTATAGTTTCATAGAGTCCCACTTTTCTTTTCTTGCTTGTGCTTTTGGTGTCATATCTACAAATCATTGCTGAGATCAACATCAAGGAGCTTTTCCCCTACCTTTTCTTCTAGGAATTTTAGAGTTTCAAGTCTTACATTTGAGTCTTTAATCTATTTTAAGTTACTTTTTGTAGGTGGTATAAGGATCCAGTTTTTTTCTTTTGCAAGTGCATATCCAGTTTTCCCAGCACCATGTATTCCCTATTGATTATTCTTGATTCTGTTGTCAAAAAATTTGTCTAAATATGCATGGGTTCACTTCTAGGTTCTCAATTCTATTCCACTGGTCTATGAATCCCTTTTTTTGCTAGTAAATCCTACTGTTCTGAATTCTCTAGCTTTTTGGTATAGTTTGAAATCAGCAAGTGTGATGTCAAATACATTTTTAAAACTCTGATTTTGATTGGGGTTTTATATGAAAATTGTAGGTGACTGAAAATATGCTACATTTGTTCGTCAATATGCAAGGGCTGATAATTCGATATTTTCATGAGCAGCCCTCAATTTATTTAATAAACTGCTTATGAGTCTTTGTCCAAAAGTTTCCCTTGTGGCTCAGCTGGTAAAGGATCTGCCTGCAAAGCGGGAGACCTGGGTTTGAACCCTGGGTTGGCAAGATCCCCTGGAGAAGGGAAAGGCTACCCACTCCAGTATTCTGGCCTGGAGAATTCCAAGGACTGTATAGTCCATGGGGTCGCAAAGAGTCAGACATGACTGAGCAGCTTTCACTTTCACCTATAGGTCTTTGTCCAAAATAATGTGATGCCTCCAGTTTTAATCTTTCTTTTTTTTTTTTTTTTTAATTGGTCTGCAGAGTCTTTTGTGGTTCCATACCATTTTTTTTCTTCAATTGAGGGAATTTAATAAGTACTATATAAACAGTTTGTACACACAGCAGATTCCATATCAATTTTAAGATTGTGTTCTTCTATTTTTGTAAAAAATGACATTGGAATTTTCAGAGATTTTATACTGGGTCTATAAATGGCTTCGTATATTATAACATTTTAACAATATGAATTTCTCCAACACATGAAAACAGGGTATATTTCCATTATCTGTCTTCTTCAATTTCTTAGTTTTCTAAGAATAGATCTTTCACTTCATTGGTTAAACAAAAAGACTGTAGAAGCCAAAACATTGTATTAATGGGGGAAAAAACTAAACCAATAATTCAATAAGCAATTATGCAGAAACCAATAATGGCAATATTTAAATAAGCTGATCTACAACATTTAGATGTATTATGTATAACAAATAGCACTAAAGAAGGAGGGAAGTGATAAGTTAACTGAGAAAACAAATATATGAAAGTAAAAAAACTGGAAAAAAAATAACTAAACATGCACTATGTAAGGATAAGAATGCTCGGTCAGCAATATTAGTATCAGAGAAGTCAGATTCCAAAACAAAGTATTTAACAAAGGATAAACATTATTGGCCCACTTATTAAAGTGATAAATAGGTCGATAACACAGTAAAAATCAACAATTATAAATGTGGATGTCCGCACTAACAAAACATCAAATATGTGAAGTAAAAACCAATAAATGCAAATGGGAACATAATGAAAATCAGAATTATAGATGGTGAATATAAATAAGCATCTTTTGATAAAATATAAAGCAAATATAAAAAATCAATAAAAACATAGAAGACAAGTGATATTATCAACTATCTTAATCTAATTGATATTTTTTGAGAATTACATTCAACATTCTTTAAACATTTCTTGCAACAGCAATCTTTTAAATTGTACATAAAATCTTGACCAAATAGATAATATCCTGGGCCATATAAAATTCTCAGTATATTTTAAAATAATTGAATCACTCAGAATGTGTTCCCTTACCACAATATTTAATTAGGAATAAAAAAAAATAAGGCTTCTAGAAAGTCTCCAAATGACTGGAATAACATCTAAAAATCCATGGGTCAAAGCAAGAATAAATAAAAATTTAAAAAATTAACTGAATGATTTACATTGAATGTTATTGAAAAAAACTTACCAGAATTACTGAGATTAAGCTAAAGTAGGCCTGCAGGAAAATATATAGAAACTAATGTATAAATAGGATAACAAAACAGTATGAAATAACTACTTAAGCTTCTACCTTAAGAAAATAATAAAATAAGAAAAACCAAGATGCAAAATAATCTGAAGAAAGGAAGTAATAAAGATAAGAAGAGGAAGCAGTAAAATTTAGGAAAAAAAAAATGGGAAAAAAGAAAAGTAAATCATTATATATAAAAAGTTTCCAAGAAAACATAAATAAATACGATAAACTTTAGCCAACTAATAATTAGAAAATTTGACACATATTAACCGATGTCAGGAATAAGAGGATGTCTATTACTATTAGGGAATTAAAAGACTATTAGGGAATATTATGAACAATGTAGTGTGAAAATTTTTAATAACATAAATGAAAAAATTCCTTAAAGGACAAAAATATCCCATTTACTCAAAAATATTTAAAAATCAAAATTTTCAATAAAATGTGAGCAAACAGAATTTTGCTAAAGGATTTTAATAAGAATGATAAAGTGCGATTTATTTCTGGAATGCAAGGATAGTTCTACACATGAAAATGGATCAACATAACACACCACTTTAAACAAATGAAGAGGGCAAAAAGCATTTTTTTGCTTTTTGATGTCGAAAAAGCATTAAATTATCTAAATTGATGTCGAAACAGCATTTAACAAAAATCAATACACTTTCATGGCAAAAACATTCAACAAACTATGATAGAAGGAAAGGACCTCATCATAATAAAGGCCATATATGAAAAACCCACAGCAAACATCATATTTAATGATAAAAGACTGAAACTTTCCCCCTAGGTTAAGAAACAAGGCAAGGATGCCCACTTTTGACAATAGTTTTTAACACAGTGCTATAGTTCTAGAAAGAGCATTTATGACAAGAAGAAGAAAAAAAAAAATCCAAACTGGAAAGAAGGTAAATTATATCTGTTTGGAGATAATATGATTTTATACATAGAAAACTTCAACTATCACATACACACACACACACATACACACACTCACACACAAAATAAACTCTTAGAACAAATAAATTCAGCAAAGTAGCAGAATACAAAGTTACACAAAAATCAGCTGCATTTCCATATATTAATAATGAACAACTAAAAAGAAACCTATATTCAGGTCAGGAAGCAACAGAACAGGACATGGAACAACAGGCTGGTTCCAAATAGGAAAAGGAGTACGTCAAGGCTGTATATTGTCACCCTTTCATTTAACTTATATGCACAGTACATCATGAGAAACGCTGGGCTGGAGGAAGCACAATCTGGAATCAAGATTGCCAGGAGAAATATCAATAACCTCAGACATGCAGATGACACCAGCTTTATGGCAGAAAGTGAAGAAGAGCCTCTTGATGAAAGTGAAAGAGGAGAGTGAAAAAGTTGGCTTAAAGCTCAGCATTCAGAAAACTAAGATCATGGCATCTGGTCCCATCACTTCATTGGAAATAGATGGTGAAACAGTGGAAACTGTGTCAGACTTTATTTTTGGGGGCTCCAAAATCACTGCAGATGGTGATTGCAGCCATGAAATTAAAAGATGCTTACTCCTTGGAAGAAAAGTTATGACCAAGCTAGATAGCATATTTAAAAGCAAAGACATTACTTTGCCAACAAAGGTCCATCTGGTCAAGGCTATGGTTTTCCCAGTGGTCATGTATGGATGTGAGAGTTGGACTGTGAAGAAAGCTGAGCGCCGAAGAATTGTTACTTTTCAACTGTGGTGTTGGAGAAGACTCTTGAGAGTCCCTTGGACAGCAAGGAGATCCAACCAGTCCATCCTAAAGGAGATCAGTCCTGGGTGTTCATTGGAAGGACTGATGTTAAAGCTGAAACTCCAACATTTTGGCCACCTGATGCAAAGAGCTGACTCACTGGAAAAGACCCTGATGCTGGGAAAGATTGAGGGCAGGAGGAGAAGGAGACGACAGAGGATGAGATCATTGGGTGGCATCACCGACTCAATGGACATGGGTTTGGGTGGACTCCAGGAGTTTGTGATGGACAGGGAGGCCTGGCGTGCTTTGGTTCATGGGGTCAGAAAGAGTAGGACAAAACTGAGTGACTGAACTGAACTGAACTGAAAAAGAAAAAATTAAGAAAAGTATTCTAAGAGTAAAAATAGTAACTACAATAATAAAATATTTAGGGATTAACCAAGGAGCTAAGACTACAAAACATTAACAAAAGATTAAAGACATAAATAAATGGAAACATATAGCATGTATATGGATTGGAAAAATGAAAATTCTTAGGATGTTAACACTACCAAAAGCAATCTACAGATTCAATGCATTCAATATCAAAATCCCAATGAAGCTATTTTTTTTTTTGCAGGAATAGAAAAACCCATCCTAAAATTTATATGGAATCTCAGTGAATCTCAAATAGTCAAAACTGAAAATACTGAAAAAGGAAGAATAAATTTCTCCTTTTTTCAATAGTGAAATAAGAATAACAAAGCTGATGAAATAACACTTCCTGATTTCAAAACTCACTACAAATCTGTAATACTCAAGAGTGTGGAGTTGGCATAAAGACCAGTTGATAAGAAAAGAGAGTTCACAAAAAAATTTTCATACATATTGGTCAATGGTTTGTTAGAAGATGCCAAGACTTTTCAATGGAGAAAAGGCAGTCCCTTCAACAAATGGTGTGGGAAAACTGGATATCCACATGGACAAGAATAAATTTGACTCATTACCTAACAACAGATACAAAGTTTTCACTCAAAATAGATGCATACCTAAAGGGAAGACCTAAAATAATAAAACTCTCAGGAAATAAAAAGGATGAAACTTCACAACTTTAAATTTGCCTATTATTTTTTGGATATAACACCAATAGAATGGTGTATCTATATTTATATATGTATATATATACAAATTGACCCTCACAAAAATGTAAAAATGCTTTTCATCAAAAGATATTATCAATAGAATAAATTGTAGCCACCTAAAGAATGGGAAAAATTATTTTCAAATCATATATTTGATAAGGTTTTAGTACTCATAGTATATAGGAACCTCCTAAACAAAAAAAAAAAGAAAGAAAATCAGATTCAAAAGTAGTCAAAGATACCACCTTATAAACAATTAGGATGGCTACTATCAAATAAAACAAACAACTTTTATGAAGATGTGGAGAAATTCAAACCTTTATACACTGTTGGTGGGAATGCAAAATGGTGCTGTTGTGGAAAGCAGTACAGCAGTATCTCAAAAAAATAAAAAACAACTAGCTTATGATCCAGCAATTCCACTTTTAGGTGTATACTCAATGGAATTGCCATTAGGGTGTCAAAGAAATATTTGTACACCATGTTACTAACAGCTTAATTTATAATACCTAGTATGGAAGCAACACAAGCATCCATTGATGGATGATTGAGTAAGCAAAATATAGTATATACATAGAATGGAATATTATTCACTATAAAAAGGAAAGAAATTCTGACATCTGCTACAACATACATGAAACTTGAAATATTGTATTAAGTAACATAAATGTTAGGTGCTCAGTCATGTCAGACTCTTTGTGACCCCATGGACTGTAACCAGCCAGGACCCTCAGTCCACGAGAATCTCGGGGCAAGAGTACTGGAGTGGGTTGCCATTTCTTCCTCCAAAGCAATATAAACCAGTAACCAAAAAGACATATCCTCTATGGTTCCATTTATATAAGGTAGTTAGGGAAGTCAAAATCATAGAGGCAAAAAGTACAATAGATGGTGGTTTCCAGCAGCTGAAAATCTGGGGAATGGGAAGCTATTGCTTTTATAGAGTTTCAGTTTTCCAAGGTGAAGAGAATTCTGGAGATAGATGATGATGATGGTTGCACAACAACATGAATGTACCTGCAATCAGTGAACTGTACAATTCAAATGCTTAAGATAATAAGTTTTACTTTTTAAATTTTTAAAATATTCTTTTTTTTTTTAATGTGTACCATTTATTTACTTATTTTTGGTCATGCTGGGTCTTTGTAGCTGCATGCGAGCTTTTCTCTAGCTGTGGTGAGCAAGGGTTACTCTTCGTGGTGGTGCCCAGGCTTCTTAGGGTGGCTTCTCTAGTTGCAGAGCACAGGCTCCAGGCACACAGGCTTCAGCTGTTGCAGTCCATGGGCTCAGGAGTTGCAGCTTGAGGGTTCTAGAGCACAGGCTCAGTAGTTGGGGCACATGGGCTTAGTTGCCCTGAGGCATGTGGTATCTTCCCAGACCAGGGATCCAACAGGTGTCCCCTGCATTGGCAGGTGGATTCTTATCCACTGAACCACAAGGGAAGTCCATAAGTCTTATTTTATGTATTTTACCACATTTTTAAAAATTGGACAAGAAAGAGATAACCTAAATCACCCTTTATCTATTAAAGATATTGAGTTTATAGCTAAAAGCTTCTCCACAAAGTAAAGTCTAGATTGAGATGGATTCAGTGGTGAATTCTTTCTAACATTTAAGAAGAGAATAATGCAAATTGTATAAAATAGCTTGCAGAAATTTTATGAGGTCAGTATTACTCAGATAAAAATTCCTAATATGGCCATTTGAAAAAAACAAAGAACAAGCAAACAACAACAACAAAAAAAACTATAGATAAACTTTCCTTACAAACAAAAAAGATAATCCTTAAAGATGTATTATTAATAGTATCCCAGACGATCTAAAAAAATAATAAACACATCATGACCAATTGGAACATACAGCAATGCCAGGTTATTTTAACATTTGAAAATCAAAGCTATTCACCATATTATCAAACATAAAGAGAAAATATGGGGGGGGGGAAGAGTTCAAAGGTACTCTTAACATATATGGTCTATTAATTCTTGACAAAGGTGAAAAGCTAATTCAATGGAGAGAAAATAGTCATTTCACCAAATCCTGCTAGAAAAATTGTACCTCATTATGCAAGAAAAAGGAGCAACACCTCTTAGCTCATGTCATATACAAATATTATTATGAGTACAATTTTAAAAATCTACAAGAAATATAGCATAAACATTCTTATAACCTCAGTCTAGGCAAATATGTCTTAGTTAAGATACATGAGAGAAAAAAATAAATTCCATCCTATTAAAAAATAGTTGGTCTTCAAAATATACTGTTAAGAAACTGAAAAGGCTAGCAATAAACTGGAAGAAAATATTTGAAAAAGGCTTGTCTATTAAAAGACAGTTATCCATAATAATTTTAAAACTTTTACAACTCAATAATTAATAGGCAAATTTTAACAGAAACATTATCAGGCAAGATATATGAGTGTTAAATAGCCAGGTGAAAAGATCCTTGACATCAATAGTCATCAGGCGTGTGCTCAATCGCTCACTCATGTCCAACACTTTTGCAGTGCCATGAACTGTAACTTGCTGGGCTCCTCTGTCCATAGGATTTCCCAGGCAAGAATACTGGAGTGGGTTGCCATTTCCTTCTCCAGGGGATCTTCCCAACCCAGGCATCAAACCCACAGCTCCTACATTGGGAGGCAGTTTCTTTACCACTGAGCCACCTGGGAATCCCCCAATTGTCATCAGGGAAATGTTAATTAAACTATGGTGAAATAATACCTATGCACTGGAATGGCTAAAATTACAAACACTGAGAATACCAAGCGCTGATAAGAATTTGAACACTCACACATTGCTGGCAGTACTGTAAAATGTATGGCCATTTTACAGTTACATATAAGTTAAGTGGGACCCCCTCATGGCTCAGACAGTAAAGAATCTGCCTGCAATGCAGGAGACCTGGGTTCCATCCCAGGGTGGGGAAGATTCCCTAGAGAAGGCGATGGCTACCTATTCCAGTATTCTTGTCTGGGAAATCCCATGGACAAAGCCTGGAAGGCTATAGTCTGTGGGGTTGCAAAGAGTCAGATAAGACTGAGGGACTAACACTTTCACTTTTACACTTATCTAAAGTAGCAATTTCACACAGTTATATCTCTGAGGGAAATGAGAATTCATTCCAATATTTTTATGGAAAGGCAAAAAATACATAACAGTCAAAAAAATGTTTTTAAAGAAAAAGTTGGAAGACTTATACTGCTTTGAAGATTTAATAGAATGCTATAGCAATCTGGAACCATTGTATTGACCTATGAATGTATCAGTATAGCATAAAAGAGAGTGAAAAAGACTGTACATGTATAATTTGCTGATTTTTGACTAAGATGAATTCATTGGGGAAAGATAAGTCTTTTCAACAGACAGTGCAATAACAACTAACCATAAGCAATAAAGAATACAATTCTTGATCACACTTTATATCATACCCCAAAACTGAATTAAAATGAATCATAGATAAAACTAAAATCATTAAACTTACAGAAAAAAACAAAAAACAAACAAAAAAAAAGAGTATCTTAGCAAACTTGAAGTAGGCAAGAATTCCTTATACATACAAAAAAAGTAAAAATAACACTATATTAGGATTCTAGAGAAAGTTAATAAGCACATACATGACACTACATTATAATTGTAATACATCTGGATTTCAAGTACAGAGAAAGGAATTAACAGTAAGCCTTGTTTCATGCTACAGTATCAACTTGGACCATATATGAACATTAACCAGGTCGTTTTCTCTTATCTCATACCGGCATCCTCCTAGCCTAAGGTAACATTCAGACTCCCTTGTTAATCATTCAGTTGATAACATCTAATATAACTTAAGTAATATTCCATCTTATTTTATTTTAGTTGTTTTTACTTTACTAAAAAGTATCACATAAAGAATTTCAAATAATTTATATCTTCACTCTCCCTTCAGGAAGGCAAAGCTTAATTCCTTCCCCCTTAAGTGGGAGCTATACTTAGTGACTGGCTTCCAAAGAGTACATTATGGACAAAAATAGTGTAACTCTATAGAGAAGAAATCGGATAAACACTGCCTCAGCCAGGTGAATATGACCAGGGATTAAATAATATGGATAGTCGTTCTTGTCCAGTCTTTCAGCGCTGTCCGAAACTCTGCGACCCCATGGACTGCAGCACTCCAGGCTTCCCTGTCTTTCACTGTCTTCCAGAGTTTGTTCAAACTCTTGTCCATTGAGTCAATGATGCCATACAACCATCTCATCCTCTGTCACCCCCTCCTCCTCCTGCCCTCAGTCTTTCCCAGCATCAGGCTCTTTTCCAATGAGTCAGCTCTTCACATCAGGTGGCCAAAGTATTGGAGATTCAGTTTCAGCATCAGTCCTTCCAGTGAATAATCAGGGTTGATGTCCTTTAGGATTAACTGGTTTGATCTTCTTGCTGCCCAAGGGACTCTCAAGAGTCTTCTCCAGTACCACCATCCAAAAGTAGTAATTCTTGGGCACTCAGACTTCTTTATGGTCCAACTCTCACATCCGTACATGAATACTGGAAAAACCACAGCTTTGACTATACAGATCTTTGTCATCAAAGTGATGTCTCTGCTTTTTAATCCAGTATCTAAGTTTGGCACAGCTTTTCTTCCAAGGACCACGCACCTTTTAATTCCATGGTTACAGTTACTATCCAAATTGATTTTAGATGAAGCACAAGCTGGAATCAAGATTGCTGGGGGAAATATCAGTAATCTCAGATATGCAGATAAAATTTTCCAAACAATTTTCCCATCACAAGCAAGAGAAAACCTTTGCTTCCTTAGGGACAATATCCCTCCTGTTGAGAAGGTATTCTGTAGACCACATGCTCTCATGCATGGACACAGACTTCTTACATTTATCCCAACTGAATGGGTATAAAAATGGTATTTTATTATAATCTTGATTTCCATTTATTTGATCACTATACAAATCCCAGTGATTGGTCATATCATTTGCCATTCTGTGAAATGTCTGCTAATACATTTTTCTTATTTCATATGGGTTAACTGTACCTTCTTTACAGATTTGTAAGAGCTCAGTATATAATCTTTCTGTTGTATGTATTGAAAACCTATTCTTTCTGGTTGTAGGTATTGAAAGCACATTCTTTAAGCCTGCATTTTGTCATTTGACAAAAACCCTTGGATGAGTCAAAATATTCTTAATTTTACTATATTTACAGGAAGATATATATCTGTAAATATATATTTATTTATATATATATTTATTATACTGTAAATATATTATATATATATATATATAAAATCTCTTATATGTTTGAAGCTCTTTGGATTTAAGTATGTATTCTTTGGAAAAATGTCAGTTCAGGTAATCTGCCCATTTTTAATCTGGTAATGTGTTGTTTTGCTGTAGAGTTTTATGTGGTCCTTTTAATTGTGGCTGCTAACTCTTTATATAATAAGTTCAGTTCAGTCACTCAGTTATGTCCGACTCTTTGCGACCCCATAAATCACAGCATGACAGGCCTCCCTGTCCATCACCAACTCCCAGAGTCCACCCAAACCCATGTCCATTGAGTCGGTGATGCCATCCAACCATCTCATCCTCTGTCTCCTTCTCCTTCTTCTCCTTCTGTCTTCTTCTGTCTCCTTCTCCTCCTGCCCCCAATCCCTCCAAGCATCAGGGTCTTTTCCAGTGAGTCAACTCTTCACATCAGGTGACCAAAGTATTGGAGTTTCAGCTTCAACATCAGTCCTTCCAATGAACACCCAGGACTGATCTCCTTTAGGATGGACTGGTTGGAACTCCTTGCAGTCCAAGGGACTCTCAAGAGGCTTCTCCAACACCACAGTTCAAAAGCATCAATTCTTCAGCACTCAGCTTTCTTTATAGTCCAACTCTCACATCCATACATGACCACTGGAAAAACCATAGCCTTGATTAGACGGACCTGTGTTGACAAAGTAATGTCTCTGCTTTTTAATATGCTATCTAGGGTGGTCATAACTTTCCTTCCAAGGAGTAAGTATATTTTACTTTCATGGCTGAAATCACCATCTGCAGTGATTTTGGAGCCCAGAAAAATAAAGTCAGCCACTGTTTCCACTGTTTCCCCCATCCATTTGCCATGAAGTGATGGGACCGGATGTCATGGTCTTAGTTTTCTGAATGTTGAGCTTTAAGCCAACTTTGTTAATCTCCTCTTTCACTTTCATCAAAAGGCTCTTTAGTTCTTCACTTTCTGCCATAAGGGTGGTGTCATCTGCATATCTGAGGTTATTGATATTTCTCGTGGTAATCTTGATTCCAGCTTGTGCTTCCTCCAGCCTAGCATTTCTCATGATTTACTGGGCATATAAGTTAAATAAGCAGGGTGACAATACATAGCCTTGACGTACTACTTTTCCTATTTGGAAACTGTCTGTTGTTCCATGTTAAGTTCTAACTGTTGCTTCCTGACCTGCATATAGGTTTCTCAAGAGGCAGGTCAGGTGGTTTGGTATTCCCATCTCTTTCAGAATTTTCCACAGTTTATTGTGATCCACACAGTCAAAATAAGTAGTTTGCAAATATTTTCTCCCATTCCATAGGTTCCCTCATTTTATGATTATTTCTTTGCTATGCAGAAGATTTTTAGTTTCATGTATTCCCATTTGCTTATTTTTGCTTTTGTTGCTTATGCTTTTGCTGTCATACCCAACAAATCAATGTCAAGACTGATGTCAAGGAATTTTTTCCCTACGTTTTCTTCTGGGAATGTTACAGTTTCAGGTCTTATGTTAAAGCCCTTAATCCATCTTGAGTTAATTTTCATGGTTGGTGTAAGATAGTCAGTTCAGTTTCATTCTTTACATGTGAATATCCAGTTTCCCCAACATCTTTCACTGAAAAGACTGTTCTTTTATCACTGAGCACTCTTGGCTCCCTTGTCAAATATTAATTGATAAGGTATGTATGGTTTATTTCTGGGCTTTCAATTCTAAAACATTGGTCTATGTATCTGTTTTAATACCAGGACCCTACTGTTCTGATTACCATAGCTTTGTAAAATAGTTTGGTATCAGGAAATAAAGGCTCTACTTTTGTTATTCTTTCTCAAGATTACCTTAGATATATCTGGTCTTTAGTGGTTCCACACAAACTTTAGAGCAGTTTTTCTTCTATGTTCATGAAAAGGAAAAAAAAAAATACATGCCATTGGGATTCTGATAGACATTCCATTAAATCTATAGATGAGTTTGGATAGTATGGACATTGTAATAGAATTAGTTTTTCCAATTCATGAAAAGAAGATATCTTTCCATTATTTTTCTCCTTCAATTTCTTTTATTAACATTACACTTTTTAGTAAATAGATCATTTATTTTCTTGGTTAAACTAACCAATCCAGAGTCATATTCACTCTCTCTGGCCTCACACCACAGCAGAAAATATCCCTCTGCTTAATCATCTCAAGGCCAGGAAACTAGGTACAGCCCCTATAACCCAAAACCCTCTGAAATTACTCAAAGTAGCCAGTCCTAACCTGTTCACCTTGCTCTGCCTTGCCTTTCTCACAGAGACCCTAACAAAGGCAGAGAGCTTTTTCCTTGCATTATTAGTCCTTTCTTGTGTCATGTGTGTCTGCTTCATTGTGATCTGTGAAGTCTTGAAAATGTGCCTGTGCATTTGAAGAAACAAACACATCTTTCAGTTTTTATTTCTGGGTTTTGGCAGGTAAAGTCTTTCCTCTGTGGGGACCCTGAGCTAATGGAATTACCTCTGATACACATATAAATAGAATAGTCTTTTAAATTAAATATTGTAATTGTTTACTGCTATTGTATGGACATGCAATTGATCTTCTGTGTTAATCCAGACACCTTCATAAATCCTTCTTTAGATTGTTTTTGTAAATTATCATATAAATGACAGTTTAGTCCTACATTTGATCCCCTATACATTAGATTTATGTTTATCATTGTATTGCATTTGTTAGATTTCTAATAGCATGTTGAACTGCATTTAGGGATAATGGGCACTGTGTCTTTTTTGCAATTTTAAAGAAAATGCTCCTAATATTTTCTCAATGAAACTGTGTGTTCATTCAGTTTGTAGCTATAATTTAGCAGCTTAATAAAATTTAGTTATTTTTCTAATTTTACTGCTTTTAAAATCATAAAATGCTGTTACAACTTACCAAATATTCCTTCTACACTTTTTGTGACAATTCTTTTTAAAATATTTCAGTCTGTTAATATGTCAAATATTTTTTGAGTTTTAATGTTGCTTTAAACCACCACAATATTTAAGGTAATTATCATCCAATTAAATTAATTAATTAAAATTAAATAATATGTCAAATTTAATTCTGCATTGTCTGACATTGAACCATCAATGCCTACCTGCTATATTCACAACTTAGCCATAATGATCACCTTTTATCATATTCAATATGCTTAAAATCCAATTTGATAATGCATATTAGGACAACATAGTTTCCTTAAATTGTGGAATATTTACAAGTTTAATAGCTAACTAAATGTGCCCCAGAAATTCCACCATAAAGGTTTTTACGGTTTAAATCCTCTGAACTTAAGACAATAAAACTAGAAATCAACAATAAAAATATATTGTCTAAATAAATCTACTATGCTGAAAGAACAAACCTCATCTACATAACCCTTTAATAAAAAGAATATTAAAATGAAAAATTATTTATATTGAATATATAATAATGAAAGCAAAGGAAAATTATATTGAAAACTATATAAAAGTCTTAAACACTTTCTATTAAAGCAAAAACAAAATAAATCAATCAAGCCTTCAACTAATGCATTCAGAAACAAAAGATTAACAAAACCAGAAAAACCTTAGGTATATTAAAATAATCATGGAGGTATGCAAATGTTCATGCAGGTATTGATTAATGAACATAATGTGTGTATTTATCGATTAATTTAAATAGCACAATATTTATGAGTTGCAGTTTGGAATATATCTAAACAAAACAAAACTAGAACAGGAAACCTATGTAACACCTATGTCACATCATAAACTACTTTGAAAATAATTATATGGAACTCAAAATTCTAATGGTATAAAGTCAAATTCATGGCAGCTTTAATTAAGGAACTAAAATGGAATAAAATCCTAAGAATTAAAAATAAAAATGTATAATTACAGACATTAAAAGAATTACATTACTATAAGACACTATTTTATGTCACTCCATGCCAATGTTTTTTTTTTTCAAATCTAGAGGAAAATAAGAATTTTCAATCAATATATAGATTACAAACATTACAAGAAAGAAAGCAATGAGATCAATAAGTATGTGTTTAGTCCCTAAGTCATGTCCGACTCTTTTGTGACCCCATTGAATGTAGCCCACCAGGCTGCTCTGTACTTGGGATTTCCCAGGCAAGAACACTGAAGTGGGTTGCCATTTTCTTCTCCAGGGGAATCTTCCCAACCCAGAGATCGAATCCTCATCTCCTGTATTAGCAGGCAGATTCTTTACTATTGAGCCACCAGGGAAGCCCTCAATAAACACAAGTAATACTAAAAATATTACCAAACATTTATTATTAAGACTCCCCATTACAAATAGGTTTACAGAAACCATACCACATTTATTTATTTGTTCCTTGATGAAATCATTAATGTTTGGACTATTAAGGATATTATAGGTGTAATACTTTGTACCACTCCTTCATATAATTGTTTGAGCAAGGCCAATGATTTATATTACTGTGGCACTTTCAACTCTCATTTGCAAAGATTGGATACTGGCAAACTCAATCATGATTTGGAGAAAACAAATTCCATAGAAACTTTAACAGTGTCTCTTTCTTTTTCCCACAGATATATAGATGGATATATAGATATTCATATAATCATATATATTTTCAGATATTATATTAATACATTTAGTGTGCGTACTTATTTAGCAGTACTGTATTCATGAGTTGTAATTTTGAATATACTTAAGCAAAATGTCGGACACGACTGAGTGACTGAAGTGAACTGAAGCAAAACAAACAGAAACAAACCTCTGTAACAAACAGATATCATACCATAAAATAACTATGAAGAAATATAAAATATCTATATTGATTTTCATTCATTTTTAAAAAAATCCATTCATGCTAAAAATAAATTCAAATATTCAAAAACATAGATGATTAGAATTATCCCATAACAAATTATTACATATATTGATTTTAGTCTAGTCTACAGTTTTACAGATGGCCAGAGGTCAATGAAAAGATTTTTTTCTCAACAATATCCTTTTCACAGAATTTTTTACCTCCCTATTCCTTAGACTATAAATCAGAGGATTCAACATAGGGATGATAAGAGTGTAGAATACAGCTATAATCTTGTTTTTCTCTGGTGAAGAGATGGCTCCAGGCTGGGCATACATGAAGAATACAGTTCCATAGAACAAACTCACCACAGTGATATGAGAGCTACAAGTGGAGAAGGTCTTACTCCTGCCATGAGTTGAGGGGATCTTTAGAACAGTGGACAGGATACATGCATAAGAAACCAGAATGACAGTTGTGGTAGTGATGATGATGAAGGCAGACAGAATAAACAGTACAATCTCATTCACCAAGGTGTCCACACAGGATATCTTGATCAGGGCTGGGACATCACAGAAAAAGTGGTCCAATCTGTTTTCTCCACAGAAACGCAAACTGAAAGTGAAACCTGTTTGGATCATGGAGTTGATGCAGCCACAGATGTAGGAGGCAATCACCAAACGAACACAAGCCTGCTGGGACATACGGACAGCGTAGAGGAAGGGCGAGCAAATGGCTGAGAAGCGATCGTATGCCATCACAGCTAGAAGAAAGCCTTCAGTCCCAACAAAGAGAGCAAAGAAAAAGAACTGGGTTGCACAGCCATTGTAAGAAATTCTCTTGTCTTTGGATAAGAAAGTGGCCAGAGTTTTGGGAGCAATGACAGAGGAGTAGCACAGATCTAAATAAGACAGATTTCTGAGAAAGAAATACATAGGGGTATGAAGTCTGGAGTTGATTTTAATGACAACTAACATGCTGATATTTCCCACCACAATGACCATATAGATAAGCAAGAAGAGTGAAAATAAGAGAATCTGTATATCTGGAGATGTTCGGAATCCCAGCAGAATAAACTCCATCACTTCTGAGTAATTCTTATTCAGTTCATTCTTCATAGCTGAGACCTATATGAGAAAATCAGTGGATGATCACGAATCCTATGGAATGCCTTATCAACTTTCCATTTTTTTTTTAAATTGAAATATAGATCATGTACAATATTAAATGTCATAGGTATATAATATAGTGATTAACAATTTTGAAGTTGTACTCAATTTATAGTTATTATAAAATATTGGCTATATTCCTTGTGTTGTACAATATATCCTTGTAGCTTATTTTATATATAACAGTTTGTACCTTTTACTCCCCATCCCTATATTTCTCCTTCCCCCCAACCTCACCCCAATGGCAACCACTAGATTGTTCTCTATATCTGTGAGCCTGCTGCTTTTTTTGTTATAGCCACCAGTTTGTTGTATTCTTTAGATTCCACAGATAAGTGATATCATACAGTATTTGCCTTTCTCTGTTTGACTTATTTCACTTAGGATAATACCCTCCAGGTTCATCCATGTGGCTGCAAATGAGAGAAAAACACGCTATAGGAATATGAAGTTCTCTTGGCAACACATCTAACAGAATAACTTTACTTTTGGAAGGACCAGTAGCCAAATATATATATATATATATTTTTCTAATATATTCAATGTCAATGATATGAGAAATGTAGATGGGCAAAAGATGTCTGGGACAGTGATGCTACGAGTCATTTTATGCCGTTTGTTCAGAACTTTGGAATTAGATGGACTAAGTCCAAATTTCACCTCTTTCAATCTGAAGTAATCTAAAATCGCTACCTACATTTTCAATGTCTGAAGTCGTCTTCTGTGAAATGGGAGGTAATAATAATACCTACTTTATAGGATTATTGTGATAAAAATGTGAAACTGAGTATGAAAAGCAGTATTTGCAGTTACTGGAACATCTTAAATTCAAAACAAATATTAGTCAAATTAACAAGCAAATAGCCATGTTAAAAATTACTTTTGTTTTAGGAATGAATATCAGATGAAAAATTAGGTCAATTCTTTTTCCTGTCACAAAATGCAGTTAGTTGGACTGTCTTAAAACATCCTGCTATATAAAAGACATTAGGAAACATGGGATTACAGTTTCATGGGATGGAATGAAGCACCAGTCTTACAGTCATCTGAAATGATGAATGAACTCTTACCTCCTACACTAGCTACACACCCTTCAACCTCTACTCCTTTATGACTTAACTCTGACTGCTAGTAGGTCTGCTTCCTTTCTGCAGCCAGACTCCAGCACATCTTTTTCCTTTAATGTAAAGCATTAACATCTCAGTATATGAATCATTGTTTATACAGAAGCAAACTTTATGATACAAGAAGTACAAGATTAACTTTCCTAAGAAGTTTTTTTTCCTTGTCTATATTATTAATCAAACAGAAGACATTAATGGAAATACATAGAGCAAACAAAATCTGTGTTGCACACGTTTTGCTTTTTAAAATAACTATCAATGCTTAATATCAAACACTAAAGATGTATGTGGATAAAACATCAATAATTTTAATATATCTGAAAACTTAAATCCAAGTGGAAAAGATGAAATTTTATGTTATAAATTTGTGTCCATTTCTCTAATTTTGGAAATATAAAAAAAAAACTTCCCATCAATAAAATAAATGTCATATTTGAAGTCATTTTAATTTGGACATTTTTACAAAATCAAAATTATAATAGAGTCAGAAAAAGTGAAACCAATTTTGCTTCTGTTACTGTTTTTTTATGAAGTAAAAAATGTTTTATTAGCTAAAAGTGTGGCACATAATGCACACTTAGGTTAATGCACATAAACCTAAGTTTTAATCCAGGTCCTGACACTCACTGGATAAGTAATCTTGGGCAAATTGTTCATATTCTATGAACCTCTGTCTACTCATCAGCAAAATATATCTTAGAACATCTATCCCATAGGGTGGTATTGAAAGGATTAAAATAAGTGATGTATATAAATTAAAGAAAATATGTAGGACCTGGGAAATAGAAAGTGTTCATTAAGAGTGGATATATGAGAGATTGAACATATTTTTTTTCTAAATTAAGAAATCTATCTTTAAAAAAGTTATGATTTTTAAAAAATCAGGTACCTTACTTGAGATTCAGCAGATACCAAAAGAAGCTCATTGAAGAATTTTAATAGCCCCTTTTTCCATTAAAAGAAGCTTTGAAGAAAGTGCAGTTAATTGCAAACATGTTTAACAGTATACATTTGATCTATTCAAGTGAGGGCACCCAGAAAACAGACCTATTTATTTCTAAGTCTCATATACCTTAGTTTTACTTGCTAGAACCAAAAGAGGATCAGACTGACTCTTCAGTTTGACATCAGGAAATATCCTACTCTTTATATTATGCAAAGACTGAACCAAAAATTGCTCCTACATAAGTTCTAAATACTTTGATCTAACCATGTAGTTATTCTTGTAAAAAAGAAAGTAAATTAGATATAGATATATAGATATGTGGTCTTTCTGAAAAGTAAAAAAGGCCCTAGAGGTCAATTAGGTCAATATTTGCTAAATTTCCCATATGTTAGAATCAGCTGGGGAGGTTTTGTTTTGCTTCCCTTTTAATACTGATTCCTGGATCACACCTCCTTCTTAATTAGTCTCAATATTGAAAATTGTCTAGTGAGATGAGTGTGGAGAACATTCATTTATATTTTATAATTCTCAACTGATTGCAGTGAAGCCAGTCCGTACTTAGAAGTTCGAGGACAAGTGAATTGGTCTCCTTATTGCTTCCTGGCAGAATAGCAACATTCTCAATCAAAGTCAATCAAAGTTATCATTAATCATACATATTCTTCTGGAAGGATATTTCCACCCTTCATTGCATTGATTTACAAATATCCCTTCCAGGAATTTCTGTCTTTGTTCAACACAAATGCGTAATAAATATAATCCATTTCTTATTTTCTGATGCCAGTGGATATCAAAACTAGATCTCTAAATGCTGCATATATAAATCATGCTCCCCACCCCCGACAATTCTCAGGCATTCTTTTAGCTTCTTTACATTTATACCTACTTAAAATCACTGTGTTTCTACTACTTAGGTGGATTGGAAAAGAAGTTTAATTTGTTTTGCAAAATAAAGGAGTTGACTTCTGATTCTGGCAAAGAAAAAGTAAAAGAAACCAGATCTCTGCCTGAATCAGTAACAACAGTCTCTTTCACTCTCGCTCTGGATTTCTCTCCTCCTCTCTCCTTCTTCCCTCTGATACATATGCCACATAGACACACATATGCATATATATAGTTCAAAACTATCCCACAAAGAAAAACACTAGTTCAGTTTACTGGTGAATTTTACCAAATACATAAGTAAGACCTTAATAATAATTCTACATAAACGTTTCCATGGAATTTAAATGAGGGGATACCTCCTAATTTATTTAATGAAGCCAAGATAAAGGTGGTATTAAACCAGACAGACACAGAACAAGAGAAGAAAATACAGGTCAATATCTGTTGTGAACATTAATGTGAAATTTCTAAACAAAAATTTAGTAAATTTCAATCCAACAGAGGACCAAGGGATGTCAAAGGGATAAGACACTAGGATGAAACAGACACTATCCCAGGAATGCATAATGATTTATTGTTCAAAAATAATGTAATTTACTATATTAACAAAGTGGAAAGGAGAATATATACACACAAAAACAGACATTTAATTCTGATAACTCTCAGCAACTTTCCTCAGCCTGATAAAAGGCATCTGTGAAAAATCTAGGGGTAATAATATCACCCTTAATGATGAAAGTCTGAAAGACTTTATCTGAAGATCAGGAACAAGACAAGGAGATAGAAAACTGTAAATACAATTGATATTAGTTTAGCAGAAACCTGGCAAGGATTCAGCATTATAAACAATTTTGTTGAAAGAAGATTATATTTTTTCAAATATAACAACTGACAACTTTAAATTTAATGGGACAGCTAACTGTTGTAATGGTTTGGCCTGTCTAGTCCCCTCTGATAACCTTAGGGACAACTGTGGCTCAGACAGCATTTAGCGAAATATGTCGAACCAAAGTTTTCCCACAGCAATTTGTTTAAAAAAATCAATAAATTATTAGAAAATTTAGCGTTTATGTTAAAAATTTATTCACTAGTAATAACTTTAGCAAGAATACAAAAAGGACTATTTTGAATTATTGATTTACTTTGATATATAAGCACTTATATAAATGATTACTAAAAAAGATGTTAAATATTTTGATTATTACCCCTTTTGTTAACCACTGAAATAATTGAATCATAAGTCAAAACTCTTCCTATTATAAAAAATCCTTTGTCAGATGGCAACTCCCATTAATTCCTGGAAAGCTTGAAACAGTGAATAATTTCAATGTTATACAATCTCTTCAGGATTTTTAAAATTGAAGAAAAATCTGCCATCTTTTAATGATAAGACAAGTTTAAGTACAAAATGTGGCATTATTAGTATGAGGAAACCAAATAATGATCCATCTTGATGGTGAATATATATATACAACAATTCTAAATAATATCCAATAAAACACATGCAAAGGGATCTCAAGATAAAACAAATTCAGATATAATGTAATTGGAAAATATTTTCCATTTTCTGTTCATCTGTTTTTTGAAACAAGTGGTGAGATCTCAGAGGACTTATTTTTGGTGAGGGAAATAACAAAAGGAGGGGAGAGAAAACAAGACTCACAGCATCAGAGACAACTTTATCTTGGAAGACAGGGAGGTGTTTGGGGCTTTGCACATTGCTGGTTATTATTAGCCCAACTCCTTTCCTCAGGACTATCTGATGGGAATGGAAACCAGGTAACAAGGCCATAATTAGAATTCTTAATCATCATTCTGGAAGTTCCACTCTACCATAGTACCTAGAATCTTTGCCTTGGTATTTAGTCAGACAACAGCCACCAGATGGCAGCAAACTGCAGCTGGATCAAGCCTTTGCTTCTGGAGCCAGAATCCTCCAGAAATCCTTAACAGTCCTGCACATTCTTGCCTGCATCACGTCATTCTATTTCTTTTTTAACCTATTTCCTCATATTTTATAAACTCTTTTTCTTTATCAATTAACTGTTAAAAGAAAACAATTTTTTAGTCAAAGTGAGACTCTAAGCCTTTGGAAAGACTCACTGAAAATTTGGCATAGTCTTTGTTAAGGAGACATTCACTTGCTATGGCAGGAAACAAACAACAGACATAACTCATTTAAACGCAACAGAAAATGTGACTCAGCATAGAGAAATATATGATTCTCACAAGTGTGATCTGACTTTTAAGAATTAAATTAATAAACTTTTCTACATATGGACATATAAAGAATAATTTAAATATCTATAAAGTTAGTGACTTCTATTTCTTATCTGTTTAGTGATACAAAAATATTTTCTGGAAAAATTCTGTTACATTCCATATCATTTGTTTATATATAAGAATAAGTGACAGATATGTATAATCTAACAAGGCTCAGAACAATACTATCTCTAAAAGTAAAAGATGAGTTTGAATAATTTGTTGAATCTTAAAGGTTGAAAGGGAAAATGTGATACACTTGCTAATTACAGACATAAATGATGCAACATAGGCTTATACTTCTGAAAGATGGAAATAGCAGAAGTATTATTTTCCTCTAAAACAACATAAAAAATGGAACATACACAGAAAATACAAAAAATGACTTTAGTGAGTAAAGTAAAGTGAAGCAAAAATGAAGACTAGAGTGAAGTGAATAAATAGATTTTAAAAATGAATGTAAGTGAAATATACTACCTTCATTTAAGAGAATTACATTTGTGATAATGGAAAGAGAACTTGATTTATAAAAATCATAGCTATGAGATTTCATAGAAAAACTGAAATTCAAAGCATAATATATATTGTGGATGATATACCACAATGTAGGTAAATACAATAAATTTGAGTTTTCTAAATTATATTTGGTAGTTGAAAAATTACAATGCAGTCTTCTGTAGTTCTAAATGTATAATATATAGATTAAATATTTTAAAAATTGATTTTAAATGAGAGAGGGTAAACAAATATAAAGAGAGTAAATTCCTATAGGTAGACACAAATGATACATGCAATTTAAGGTTATATTTCTCAAAGTGAATTGGTAATTATTTATTTAATAGCATAATACCAAAAAAAAAGGAACACAGAACAAAGAATTTAAAATGGTAAAAGTAAAGAACAATAACAGATCTTTACAATTACTGCAAATGAGATTATCTCCCCTGTTTCAAAATATAGTGTCTACTGTATATGTGGAGTGGGAGGAGAAGTTTAAATTTTTCAAAGTCATGGCTATAAAATGCTATAGTAAAAAGTTTAAAATCAAAGTTTTTATAAGACACACCAGATAAAAATTTTAAATAAACACATAGCTCATCACAGAGGCGTAAGCATTTTCTTTATCTCTCTCCTTCAATCTACAATCAGTAAAGTGAAGTGAAAGTGAAAGTCACTCAGTTGTATCTGACTCTTTGCTACCCCATGGACTATAAAGTACATGGAATTCTCCAGGCCAGAATACTGGAGTGGGTAGACGTTCCCTTCTCCCGGGGATCTTCCCAACCCAGGGATTGAACCCAGGTCTCCCGCATTGCAGGTGGGTTCTAAAACATTCATAATTCAAAGGTGCCTCTGTCCAACACACTGGTACACACCAGAGAATTCCACACATCGGCACATCTAAAGATGGGTGGACTGGAAACACAGAGGAGGCAGAGCCAGGGCTAAGCAGGGTTGGTGCCCCCCAGCTAGGCTTGCAGTCCCAGAGAGCCCAGGAAAGGTGGCCCAGGACTCAGGCCTCCAGGATGCAAGAGCAACCGCATCCACAAGAAAACAGACAGCGGCGGAGCTGCGACCCCTTTTCTTTAGCCATAGAGGCATCCGTGACTCTGGCCCCTTGCCCACCCACAGCAGCCCCTGTGAGCTCAACGACTCCAGACGTCGCTGAGGAACCTGTGACCATAGCTCCCCCGACACTTCTGTCCTCTCCCTGGGGTGGTGGAGCTGCCATCCCAGGGGACCACAGAGGTAGCAGAGGGGACAGCCACACCAGAGCCCCGGGTGGCGACATCCACCGCAGCAGCGGCAACGCCAGCAGCAGTGGCGAGGCACCACTGGCCCCGGAGGCGCACGCGGTAACAATGAGGGCAGAGGTGGTGGAAGGCGGCAAGGGCCAATCCTATCACATAACCAGAGGCAGCCCAGGTGAGAGAGACGGAAGACTGGTGCTACGGGACCATCTACCGAACACAACAAGAGGAACACCTCTAATTACTGACCTGTTGAATCATTATAATCAGGTTACCCAAAAAAAGGCAGATTTACCTAAGGAAGAAAGATGTTCATTACTTCAACTGCACTAGCAGAGAATAACTCATCAAGCACCATGAAAAACCACAGTAACACAGAAGCACAAAATTAAAATGGCAATTCTCCAGAAACCCAACTCGAAGACACTTCATTTGTTACATGAACACATTTCTGGTTTCAACAGAGACATGTTTTTTAAAAGACATAAATGTAACTAAAAGCATCTAAAAGAAAAGAGAAAAAAACAAATGCTTATTTCGGAGAATAAATAAACATGAGACAGTCTCGTGAATGGATACGATTCCTTACATATTCCTTAGAATAGAGTAAACCCTTTAGCAACCATGAAATCAAGCAATTCATGAATAATCAACAGTATGGAAAGCAAACATTTGTTTAACAGGAAGTAATTCTGCAACATAGATCCTATGTCCTCACTGTTTAGATCATGATTTAAGCTTGCTAAGAACAAGTATTAGGGGGGCAGGGAATGCAGCGTCTCTCTCTAGTTCTTTGTACTTGTTAATTGATTAAACCAACAAACATAGCAGCGAAGGGTCCTGAGAGAAACTCTTTCCTGGGGAGAAAAATCAGAGCAGTAGTCATTCCCTCTGCAAGGGACCTAAATGTCTCTCTGACCAGTGTATTGCATCAGGAAGCAGAAAATGAAAATGAGAACAGTAATTCCTCACCAGACCTTCGGAAAACCAGCAAGGCTGGGGATCGGGCCCCTGGCTCAGCTCCTCCGATGCCTCCCGGACGGAGGAGCAGGCGGGCGCAGTGATGCCGCGCTCGGAGGCCCGGAAGGCGGGCCTTGTGCTAGAAGGAGCACGGCGGCCTGGTGCTGATGCTCAACGTGACCCGACAGCTGTGGCAGCTCCCGCCGAATATCTCGGCCTCCAGGACGCGAACCTGCGGCTGCAGGACGGCCAGCTGCAGCTGCGCGGGCTCTGCGGCTTCCTGGACGCCGCCGACCGGCGCAAGGGGGCAGCCCGCGACCTGTGGCGGCGTTGTGGGCGCCACCTTGCCTGCGCCTGCGGCACGAGGTGGCCCCGGGAGCCTCTGAAGCTGCGGGAACTCGAGGCGCGCCGGGAGGCCCTGCTGGGCGGGAACCTGGAGCTCATGGAGCCCTGCTGCTGCTGCTGCTGGACCAGGAGGAGCGGGGACGCGGGCGGCGGCCCCGGCTGCCACAGATCGAAGGACTGCCGGGCCGGCTTGAGCGGGCGGTAGGCGGGCGGCGTGGGCTAAGGCAGCAGGTCGACCGCCGCAGCGGCGGAGACCCAGGCCGCTACCCGCACTTCCCGGCCCTGCTGCTGACCCCTCAGGCCGCACAAGGACCCCCGGAAGACAAGGCCGTCATCCCGCACACGTCCCTGGAGGACCCGTTGGAGCCATCTCACCACTGAAGCGTGCCCTATGGCCTGTGCGGTAAGGACGGCACCAGCCGGGCAGCGCGGGTCTCTGGACCACGACCCCTGTCCCCACGGGTGGCCCCCATTCCAGACCCCTCCTCCGGCTCCGGACGGGAAGATCCCAAGTCCATCCGAACTGGGGCTTTTGAGTGGTGATTTTCTGGCTAAGTGATGGAGGCGTGGAATTCTCAGTGGACCCGGTATTTGAGTACCAGAGGCTGGAACTCTAGGGCTGGCTGGAGGCGCCACATCCCAGCCTGGAAACCCTTGTCTGGAACCCGGCCGTTTTTCATGGGGGAAAAAAAATGCAAGGCCATTTGCGCAAATGTGGAATTTCCTGTCTTATTTGTTGCGACCTGCCCCAAACCTGAGCAGCGTCCACGTGTGTGCTGAAATCCCACCCGAGCTTCTCGGTGGGAAGCCGGGCCAGAGGACCAGGGCTAAGAGCCTTCCTGGTCGGCCTTTAGTCCTGCCCTTCTCAGGGTCCAGGGACGTTTCTCAACTGAGGCTCTAAAACTTTGCAGAAGAATATGTGCTTGGAATGGGTTCTGGCTTTTGGTCTCCGTGTGCCCCAGTTTCCTTCTCTGCAGAATGCAGTCGATGATCCCTACCCCTGGGTTTGAGGTGAATAAAAGTCTCTGAAGGGGTTTGTAAACTGATGGTCACATGGCTCAGATGGTAAGGAATCTGTGTGCAATGCAGGAGACCAGGGTTCGATCCCTGGGTCAGGAATGATAACTTGGAGGAGGAAATGGCAACCTACTCCAGTATTCTTGCCTGGAGAATCCCATGGACAGAGGAGCCTGGTGGGCTACAATCCATGGGGTCACACAGACTCGGACACTGGAAAGTGAGTGACTAACACTTTCACTTTGCCAGAAGCTCCATGGTTGCCGGCTGCCAAGGTGAAGGTTGGAGGACTTTTAAGCCTCAGGAAAGCTGGGTCTTCTCCATCCCCCCAGTGACTGTTAGGCAGATTGGAGGGGGACCCCATTCCCCAACCCTCTGGATCAGTGCCTCCTCCTTGCTACCCCGCTCCTCTCCTGCTTCCATGTCCTTCCATAGTTTTGGTGGCTTAGCTCCTCCTTCTGGTGGCAGTTACTGCTGCCTCAGCTGTTTGCCTGAAGGTAGAAATTAAACAGACCTTTCTGGTTCTCTTTGAATCCTTTCCTAGTTCAGAGAAAATATATCTAGGCCTTCAATAACTGTTGTCCCCCAGAGTGACAGCCGGCGGATGGGATGGGAACTGGACCCTCTCTCTTGGGTTGGATGGCCAAGTGGTCTCTGCAGGTGCCTTGTGTTGCGGACTGGGCCAGAGAAGGTTGGGTGCTAGCCCAGCACAGTTTTTGCTTTACCTTCTCAGTCTATCAGTTCAGGGAAGGACTAGGGTTAGAGGGATGTTTTATTACTGATTAGCAATCAAAGGCTACAATTTGGGTTTCTCTCTTTATAACTCTGTACACTCTTCATTCCACTGCTGGCTCCTTAAGGCCAGAGGGAGTAGCTCAAAATGAAGTTTTTTGATACATTAGGGCTAGGCAGTCTAGGAGTGAGAAGTCCCAGTCCCAGCCTCAGTGAAATCACTAGCTGGGGGTCCTTGGGAGGGTCAGATTTCTGGGCCTCAGTTTCCCCAAGCACAGTATGATACAGGGGATCACTACAGTACTGTGGCTGGGAAAGGAAATATTTCTGGCTTTTAGCTGCATTGACAGGTGACTGGTGATTTAGGACGTGATTCTCTGCAGGGCAGTGAAGCGCTGGAGTGTCAGAGCATATTTGCAGAGAAGTTCTGTCATGTTTTGGACAAGGAGACGCAGACCCTCTATGGCTCAGGGTTTTGCTGTCGCAGTGCATGGTGTAGGAATTGAGGACTGGGCTTCACCTAAGGTTTCCCACCTCACTGGACAGTGAGTAGAATGGAGCTGTTGGGTTTCCTGCAGGATCCAAGTCCCATGCACACTCAGAGCAGGACTGCCACAGATGTCTTGGTGGCAGAGCTTTGGGTTGAGATGAAATAAAGAGTCAGCACGATGATCACAAGTTTCAGCTACAGGTGGGACTGCTGCCGTTCAGTTCTGTCCGAAAGTTCTGTGTGGCCTTGAGACGTTCTCCAAATGACTGCAAGTAGGAGGCCTGGAAACAAGGAAGGGCCCTCCTCTTAGGAACCACTTTTCTGCACTTGGACTTGTAGTTTTAAGGTGAGTGGAAAGCAAGCTGGAGGTGAGAAAGATGACAAGCCTCGATCTGGGTGCTGGCAAAGGTGGAGTCAAATACCAGGCTTGTGCCATATGTGCTTGCTGTTAGCTCCTCCTCACAAAAGCTCTGGAAAGCAGTATTATTTCCATTTTACAGCCAAACATCCAGAGGCTCAGAGAGGTTCTGAGCATCTCCTGAGAGAAAAAATTGAGATTGAAATGTCTTAGTTCCAATTTCCTGGATGGGTCTCCCAGGGATTCTTTACTGCTCAGGCTATGGGTGGGCTTCCTTTTCTGACTTATTGTCATTTTGGCCAATAATGTTAATCAGCAGACACTAGGTGACTCCCCATTCTTGATTCCTGACCCAGGTTTGCCCTTCTTCCACCCTGAAAGTGTGATTTCCTTATCTGTGACCACTGAGCAGATGATTGATAATTGCACTACCCAGAAAGGCCAGGCTGTCTTGTGTTCAGATTTCCATTCTTCCTCTCCTCTTGGGCAAGTTACTTAACTTCCCTAAGCCTCTCTCTGTTCTTCTTCTGTAAAGTGGAGCAGCACCTACAGTATCCCCTTTATCCACACAGGATCAGGGGAGGTCAGGATCTGTACACAGTCAGCCTCAACAATTGTCAGTATCTTAGTCATTCATAGTCCTTACCAGGCTCCTTATGAAAAAAGATAGGGACCCATGGGGGTTTGCCAAATGGACATCACTGTTCTCTTTGAAACTCGGTTTGCTGTTTAGACAGACAGCTTGCTTCATTTTCCAACCAAGCCAGTGTCTGGCTGCACCTGCCCCTGGGATAGGAAATAATGACCCTGTAAGTCCTTCCTTGAGGTGCCTAAAGACCCTAAGTGTCTATCGTGGCAGGTGGCCCCTCGGTATTCCAGGCAGTCCCTCACAGGGACTGGGCCTGGCTGCAAATGGGCCTTTCCCCTGGTTGTTTTATTTGACAGATATCTGGGTTGGGCTGACTAGTCTGGACTCTTCGCTCTAGTCCAGGGGGCAGACTGGGGCAGGCAAACCCCAAACACCAGAAAGTCAGGTGCACCACTTTGAACTGATTTGCAAACAAAAGTATTTTCAACAATTACTCCCCTTCCATTCCCCCAGATTGCATATGGTTCCCTGTGCATTACAATAGGACCCTGTTTTTATTTATTTTATATACAGTAGTTTACATCTGTGGATTAATAGATATTTTTAAATTCATATATATTATTTCATTATATTTAAAATACTTTTATTTTAAAAATGATCATTTCTGATGCTAAAAAATAGTATTTGCTATGTCCATCTTAGTATTAGAAGGATTTGTAGTGCTATCTCCTTTACATTCCTGACTCTTGTGATTCAGTGTTGCTGTATTTGTTAAGCTGGCTAGGGTTTTATGTATCTTACTAATCCTTCAAAAACTCATGTTAAGCCTTGTAAATATCCTATAGTATATATTTCTATTTAACTAATTTTGGCCTTTATTATTTACCTTGTTTTATTTTATTGTACTTTTTTTGCTGACTGTTTTCTCCTTCACATAATTAACATAGATAATCTATTTATGTTCCTTTCTTACTCATTTATAGTAGTTACTTCTGGGTGTTATATATCCCACTAAGTATAATACTTCTTTTTCTGCACCCCAGAAATTTAGGTATATCATAATTTATTACAACTTAGTTCAAACTAGATAAAAATATAGTTTGATTTCTTTTTTACCCATGGTCTTTTAGGCAGTATTTATTTCTAACATCCACACTTTCTATTTGTCTATTTGTTATTCATTTCTATATTAAGTTGACCAGGATCAAAGAACATTCACTGAATGATTTCAGTCTTTGAATTTATTGAGAATTCATCCCATTTATTGTTATTTCCAGTAAGTGTTTCTTAGATATTTATAAACAGTAGCATGTTGTTATTGCTAATGGTATTGTGGGAAGTTTAGTAAATGAGAAAAAGTATAGTGAATTTTGTTATATTTTATGGATTAGAACCCAAAGCTCCTCTCCAGGTGCTTCCTAGTTGGAGATGTTACAAAGTTAAAATGTCTCCTGCTACGAAGTTTCTTGACACAGAACTTTACAATACCAATTGTAGTAGATCCATACAGACTTGGGATTTGGGAAGACACAGTGTGTTCTGGATCAATGTTCCTTTCATTTTGACTTTTTCTACTAGTTAGAAAGTTATGGAAACATGGAGACCTTTCTCTGAAGCCTTGTTGAACCTCTAACTTCCTAGGGAAACTATTTTGATGGATAAGAAAGTACTGAAACATTTTTGATGCCACGTACATGATCCTTGGATCACAGTCAACAATATTGTTCTTAAACCATACTTAGAATGGTAGCCTCACTTTGTGAATTAATTCTATGTTTTGCTAAGTCATTGCAAGAGTTTCAGCTAGAAGTTCATTCTGCCTTTCAGTACCTTCAGAGGAAAGGGAAGAGCAACTGGATGGATTTTCAAGCTCTTGCTAGGCCCAGCAGCCTCAGCACCCCATGGAGAGAAACAGGCCAACTGTGCCCCTAGGTCGGGTATGCACGTTCACACACAGGCTGTGTTTCTGTAGGAGCCAAGGATGTTCCTGACAGACTTAGGCTCACTAGAGCTCTCTTACAGAGCAGTGGGCTGGAACAGACGTGTGCATGTGGTTCTGCCTTTGCTTGTGAGTGTGGGTCCCCTAGCTTAGGGGAAACAACCCCTGAGAAAAGATCTCCAAGAAGTGCTTTTACCACAGGCTTGGAAGTGGAGTTCGCAGGATGTGGGGAAAGCCAGCCTCCTTCAGGGAAAAAGAGGCAGCCAACCGGTGAGTGTTTGCAAGCCTCTATTTGGAAGGAACAGTTTAGCGTTTCCAACGGGAGAACTCCAGTTCTGCTCAGAGGACCAAAATTCCAGAGTCAGAGCCGAGCATCTCCCCTGCCCTTTGTGAGCCTTGCAAAGACATTCCCAGCTGAGAGCATACTGCCCATGAAGAGGCAAGCAGCAGGAGTGTGTCAGACATGACTGGGCACCTTCCTGGGCTCAGCTTCTCAAGGGGCCTTTCCTCTCGATGGAGGCCCAGTGTCCCCTTGGGGAGGTGGTTGGGCCCTCTTCTCTCCACACTGCCAAAGGTTAGAGCAAAGCTGACTCTGTCAGAGATATGAAAAGAGCATTTGGATGGATTTTCATGCTCTTGCCAGGCTGCACCACTTCAGGGCCCTCTTGAAAAAAAGAGGCGCCCCGTGGCCCCTAAGTCGCGTATGCAGGTTCACACACAGGGTGTGTTCCCATCAAAGCCAAGAATCTTCCTGACAAACCTAGGCTCACTAGAGCTCTGCTACAGAGCAAAGGGGACAGAAGAGATGTGTGGAGGTGGCTGTGCATTTCTCTGTGAGTGTGGGGCAACTGCCTATGGCTCCAAGCTCAGGGATAACTGCCCCTAAGAAATGAACTGCGAGAAGCGCTTTTCCAGGAGGCTGGGACAGGGAATTCACAGGATGTGGAGAAAGCGAGCTCCTTCGGGGAAGAAGCGGCAGCCACCGGGCGTGGGTTTGCAAGCCTCTATTTGGAAGAAAGAAGTTAGCTTGTACAACGGGAGACCTCCAGATCTGCTCAGAGGACCAAAGTTCCAGAGGCAGGGCCGTGTATCTCCCCTTCCCCTTGCGATCCTTGCAAAGACATCCCTAGCTGATAGCAGTACTGATCATGAAGAAGCAAGGAGTGGGAGTGTGTTTGCCATGACTGGGTGCCTTCCTGGGCTCAGCTCCTCAAGGGGCCTTTCCTCTCGAAGTAGGCCCCATGTACTCTTGGGGAGGATGTTGGGCCCTCTTCCGTCCACACTGCCAAAGGGTGGAGCAAAGCTAGCTCTGTCAGAGGATAGAAAAGATCAATTGAATGGATTTTCAAGCTCTTGCTAGGCTGCACCGCCTCAGGGCCCCCCGGAGAGAAACAGATGCCCTGTGGCCCCTAGGTCTGGTATGAAGGAGGGTGTGAGCCCAGGAAGGAGGGAGCTGAGCCCAGGAAGGTGCCCAGTCATGTCAAACTCACAGGGTTTGTTGGTAGGAGCCTAGAGTTTTCCTGACAGGCTTAGGCTCACTAGGGCTCTACTAGAGCAAAGGGGATGGAAGGGATGTGTGGATGTGGCTCTGCCTTTCCGTTTGAGTGTGGGGCCATTCCCTATGGCCCCAGGCTCCAGGAGAAATTGCCCTCGCATTAACCCGACACCCTAACCCTCACCTGACACCCTAACCCTAACCCTAAAACTAACCCTAACCTGACACCCTAACCCTAACCCCATACCCTAACCCTAACCGTAACCCAACCCCCTAACCTTAACCCGACACCCTAATCCTAACATGTCACCCTAACCCTAAATGGACACTTTCACCCCTCAGCCCTCACCCTCACCCCTAACTTCTAACCCCTGAGCCACAATGTAACCCACACCCTAAGCCACACCCTGAACTTTACCCACACCCTCCACCACACCCTACTCACAACCTCAACCCTAGACTTACCTTTTGAAGTACTACCTGCATCATCTTCAATTTTGGCACTTCTCATGGATCACAAAAGACAAGGGAGTCATATTTCAAATGTGGATCCAAGACCCATTAGCCACATAACAGGAATGTAAACACTGTGAACACATCATTTAAATCACTTGAACCACCAAATACCTCTCCACCACATATCCTATCAATAACACTGGAACACATGTATGTCATACATATTGTAACATAACAATCTAATACCCAACAGTAATCTGAGTAATTATGTATACAATATATATTTAAACCATAAATATTTAAACAAATTCCAGTTTTTACAATGGTTTCAATCCTCACAGAAGTAGGATTAACAGCACATTTTTTCCACTAGGATTCAAAGCATTGCACAAAATGACAGTACAAATGTCATGCTCATCATTGACAATGAAAATATTAATTATGACCATCAGAAAAAAAGGTTAGCATGGTTGCTCTAACAGATTCTTCAGTGTTCCAATACAAGTTCTACCCAAATCCATAAAGAAAGACATATGCATAGGAAACTACAAATTAAAAGCAAGTCTATTCAGATAAATACTGGACATCATCTGTATTAATGTTTAAGGCATAAACAACTTCAGACATTCTTCAAATTCACAAAATAACAATAAGAAAGTATGGCTACACACAATCCATTCAGTTTTATAAACTACCAATGAATAACCTCACAAGGAATTTAAAAACAGATGACCATTTCAAATGTCATTTTCAATATTTAATAGCTTTGATCTATGAACAAGACTGTAAGACAGAAAATTAAACAAGCATGACTGAAATAGATGAAGTAAGTCCTCAATAGATATGAAAACATCCCATGGTAGTGAAATGAACATAGTTATTAGGACTTTAATGCACAGACATACCTCCAGATTTGATGTGATCAGAATTAATATTTGGCAAAAAATGCAAAGGCTGATTTTAACAGTCATATTATTTTTCCATGTGCCCCTAAAAAGAAAAACAAACTTGAAAAACAAAATCGAACTTGGAGACTCACATTTCCCAATGTGATATGTCCATATACAAAGCAACAGCATATAAAACTTTGTAATACTACCATTAACATATGCATCTAAATGAAACTGGATGAAATACCCCCAACTAAACACATACTTCTAGAGTCAATGTTTCACAAGGCAGATAACATTCAATTAATGAAAATGAGAGGGTCACAGGCAGGAAGGCCAGGAGTCTCCAAAGGGAGGAAATAGGCTACAAGTGTCAGACCTCTATTTTTTATCTCTCTCTTAAGAGGCAGGAGGAAACAAGCTAGTGTTATCTTTTTTCCCCTTCTCTATACAAATATAAAAAGAGGTTTTCTCTTAAAATTCTGTGTTTGTATAATGACACCTGGTTCCACCTGAATTTAACTTTTTTCAAACCTTGAGCTAACCAAGGCATTTTTCTTATGGAAATGTTTGCCTTAAGCTATGTTAATGTACTATGTATTTACCGCACAACTGCACTCATCTCACACGCTAGTAAAGTAATGCTCAAAATTCTCCAAGCCAGGTTTCAGCAATACATGAACCGAGAACTTCCAGATATTCAAGCTGGTTTTAGTAAAGACAGAGGAACCAGAGATCAAACTGCCAATATCCCCTGATCATTGAAAAAAGCAAGAGGGTTCCAGAAAAACATCTATTTCTGCTTTATTGACTGTGCCAAAGCCATCGACTGTGTGGACCACAATAAACTGTGGAAAATTCTGAAGGAGATGGGAATACCAGACCACCTGACCTGCCTCTTGAGAAATCTGTATACAGGTCAGGAAGCAACAGTTAAAACTGGACATGGAACAACAGACTGGTTCCAAATAGGAAAAGGAGCACGTTAAGGCTGTATATTGTCACCCTGCTTATTTAACTTATATGCAGAGTACATCATGAGAAATGCTGGGCTGGAAGAAGCACAAGATGGAATCAAGATTGCCAGAAGAAATATCAATAACCTCAGATATGCAGGTAACACCACCTTTATGGCAGAAAGTGAAGAGGAACTAAAAAGCCTCTTCATGAAAGTGAAAGAGGAGAGTGAAAAAATTGGTTTAAAGCTCAACATTCAGCAAACTAAGTTCATGGCATCTGGTCCCATCACCTCATAGGAAATAGATGGGGAAACAGTAGAAACAGTGTCAGACTTTATTTTTTTTTGGGGGGAGGCTCCAAAATCACTGCGGATGGTGACTGTAGCCATGCAATTAAAAGACGCTTACTCCTTGGAAGGAAAGTTATGACCAACCTAGATAGCATATTAAAAAGCAGAGACATTACTTTGCCAACAAAGGTCCATCTGGTCAAGATTATGGTTTTTTCAGTGGTCATGTATGGATGTGAGAGTTGGACTGTGAAGAAAGCTGAGCACCGAAGAATTGATGCGTTTGAACAGTGGTGTTGGAGAAGACTCTTGAGAGTCCCTTGGACTGCAAGGAGATCCAACCAGTCCATCCTAAAGGAGATCAGTCCTGGGTGTTCATTGGAAGGAGTGATGTTGGAGCTGAAACTCCAATACTTTGGCCACCTCATGTGAAGAGTTGACTCATTGCAAAAGACCCTGATGCTGGGAGGGATTGGGGGCAGGAGGAGAAAGGAATGACAGAGGATGAGATGGATGGCTGATATCACCGACTATTTGGGCATGAGTTTGAGTAAACTCCGGGAGTTTGTGATGGACAGGGAGGCCTGGCGTGCTGCGATTCATGGGGTCACAAAGAGTCGGACATGACTGAGTGACTAAACTGAACTGAACTATCTTCAAATCGGTTCCCCCTTAAGGCTCAGAACTGACTTGACAAACCGGTATGTTTCATTCATACCTTGTTCTCCTAATCTATGTTAATGAAGTTATATATTTGCTTGGAAATCTGCTTTTCCTCAAGATTCATGACAATTGTTTTATGGCCCAGGATGAGTTACCTGGTGCCACTGGTATCTCCATGTATCTTGTATGTGAGAGGCCTGCTGCCATTCTCTGAGTTTTGAGACATTTCCTTTCTCTATTTCAGTTCAATTCACTTCAGTTCAGTTGCTCAGTCGTATCCAATTCTTTGTGACCCTATGAATCGCAGTACACCAGGCCTCCCTGTCCATCACAAACTCCCGGAGTTTACCCAAACTCATGTCCATCGAGTCGGTGATGTCATCCAGCCATCTCATCCTCTGTCGTCCCCTTCTCCTCCTGCCCCCAATCCCTCCAAGCATCAGGGTCTTTTCCAGTGAGTCAACTCTTCGCCTGAGGTGGCCAAAGTATTGCAGTTTCAGCTTCAGCATCAGTCCTTCCAATGAACACCCAGGACTTATCTCCTTTAGGATGGACTGGTTGGATCTCCTTGCAGTCCAAGGGACTCTCAAGAGTCTTCCCAACACCAGTTCAAAAACATCAATTCTTCACGCTCAGCTTTCTTCACAGTCCAACTATCACATCCATACATGACCACTGGAAAAATCATAGCCTTGACTAGACAGACTTTGTTGGCAAAGTAATGTCTCTGCTTTTTAATATGCTGTCTAGGTTGGTCACAACTTTCCTTCCAAGTCATAAGCATCTTTTAATTTCATGGCTGCAGTCACTATCTGCAGTGATTTTGGAGCACCCCCCCCCCAAAAAAAAAGTCAGACACTGTCTCCACTTTTTCCCCATTTATTTCCCGTGGAGTGATGGGACCAGATTCCATGATCTTAGTTTCCTGAATGTTGAGTTTTAAGCCAACTTTCTCCACTCTCCTCTTTCACTTTCATGAAGAGGATTTTTAGTTCCTCTTCACTTTCTGCCGTAAGGGTGGTGTCATCTGCATATCTGAGGTTATTGATATTTCTCCCAGCAATCTTGATTCCATCGTGTGCTTTTTCCAGCCCAGCATTGCTCATGATGTACTCTGCATATAAGTGAAATAAACAGGGTGACAATATACAGCCTTGACTTACTCCTTCCTATTTGGAGCCAGTCTGTTGTTCCATATCCAGTTCTAACTGTTGCTTCCTGACCTGCATACAGGTTTCTCAAGAGGCAGGTCAGGTGGTCTGGTATTCCCATCTCCTTCAGAATTTTCCACACTTTATTGTGATCCACACAGTCAAAGGCTTTGGCATAGTCAATAAAGCAGAAATAGATGTTTTTTTGCAACTCTCTTGCTTTTTTAATGATCCAGTGGATGTTGGCAGTTTGATCTCTGGTTCCTCTGCCTTTTCTAAAACCAGCTTGAACATCTGGAAGTTCACGGTTCATGTATTGTTGAAGCCTGGCTTGGAGAATTTTGAGCATTACTTTACTAGCATGGGAGATGAATGCAATTGTGCAGTAGTTTGACCATTCTTTGGGATTGCCTTTCTTAGGGATTGGAATGAAAACTGACCTTTTCCAGTCCTGTGGCCACTGCTGAGGTTCCAAATTTGCTGGCATATTGTGTGCAGCACTTTCACAGCATCATCTTTTAGGATTTGAAATAGCTCAACTGGATTTCCATAGCCTCCACTAGCTTTGTTCGTAGTGATGCTTTCTAAGGCACACTTGACTTCACATTCCAGGATCTGGCTTTAGGTGAGTGATCACACCTTCATGATTATCTAGGTCGTGAAGATCTTTTTTGTACAGTTCTTCTGTGCATTCTTGCCACTTCTTAATATCTTCTGATTCTGTTAGTTCCATACTATTTCTGTCCTTTATCAAACCCATCGTTGCATGAAATGTTCCCTTGGTATCTCTAATTTTCTTGATGAGATCTCTAGTCTTCCCCATTCTGTTGTTTTCCTCTATTTCTTTGCATTGATTGCTAAGGAAGGCTTTCTTATCTCTCCTTGCTATTCTTTGGAACTCTGAATTCAAATGGGAATATCTTTCTTTTCTCCTTTGCTTTTCAATTCTCTTCTTTTCATAGCTATTTGTTAGGCCTCCTCAGACAACCATTTTGCCTTTTTGCATTTATTTTCCATGGGGATGGTCTTGAACCCTGTTGCCTCTACAGTGTAATGAACCTCCATCCATAGTTCATCAGGCACTCTGTCTATCAGATCTAGTCCCTTAAATCTATTTCTCACTTCCACTGTATAGTCATAAGGGTTTAATTCATACCTGAATGGTCTAGTGGTTTTCTGTACTTTCTTTAATTTAAGTCTGAATTTGGCAATAAGAAGTTCATGATCTGAGCCACAGTCAGCTCCCGGTCTTGTTTTTGCTGACTGTATAGAGCTTCTCCATCTTTGGCTGCAAAGAATATAATCAGTCTGATTTTGGTGTTGACCATCTGGTGATGTCCATGTGTAGAGTCTTCTCTTGTGTTGTTGGAAGAGGGTGTTTGCTATGACCAGTGCGTTCTCTTGGCAAAACTCTATTAACCTTTACCCTGCTTCATTCTGTACTCCAAGGCCAAATTTGCCTGTTACTACAGGTGTTTCTTAACTTACTACTTTTTCTTTCCAGTTCCCTATAATAAAAAGGACATCTTTTGGGGGTGTTAGTTCTAAAAGGTCTTTTAATTCTTCATGGAACCATTCAACTTCAGCTTCTTCAGTGTTACTGGTTGGGGCATAGGCTTGGATTACTGTGATATTGAAATGGTTTGCCTTGGAAATGAACAGAGAGCTTTCTGTCATTTTTGAGATTGCATCCAAGTACTGCATTTCGGACTCTTGTTGACCTCCAGTAGCATATTGAGCCCCTTCCGACCTGGGGAGTTCCTCTTTCAGTATCCTTTCATTTTGCCTTTTCATACTGTTCATGGGGTTCTCAAGGCAAGAATACTGAAGTGGGTTGCCATTCACTTCTACAGTGGACCATATTATTTCAGACCTCTCCACCATAACCCATCCATCTTGGGTGGCCCCACAAGGCATGGCTTAGTTTCATTGAGTTAGACAAGGTTGAGTTAGATCTACCTTGAGGAGCTTGGAATCCACTAGGAGCCCTAACGCTGTGTCCATGAGAGCTGTCAACCCGAGGCATAAGGAGATAAAGTTTAACATGGACGTCACTGAACTGGAAGGGCAGCTCCTGGTCTGTATAATTCTGGTCCACTTATGCTCCAGACCACGCAGAAGTGCACAGGCTGTGATGGACCACGCAGAAGTGTGAGCATGAGGAGCTACCCCTCGCCCAAGATCAGGTGTGGTGACCGAGAAGAGCTACCCCACGTCTGAGGTCAGGGGTGGCGGCCGAGAGGAGCTACCTGACGTCCAAGGTCAGGGGCAGTGGCCATGAGGAAATACCCCTCATTCAAGGTAAGGAGCAGCAGCTGTGCTTTGCTGGAGCAACCATAAAGAGATACCCCACATCCAAGGTAAGAGAAACACAAGTAAGATGGTAGGTGTTTCGAGAGGGCATCAAAGGGCAGACAAACTTTCTCTAATTAGTAGACTGCAAATAGCTATATAACACCTGGCTAAAGACTAGCAGCGGGGCACTCTTTCTGCCCCCTTCTGATGTCTATGTCAGAAGCTATTTTATACTTTAATAAAACTTTGTGACACAAAAGCTCTGAGTGATCAAGCCTCGTCACTGGCCCCAGATTGAATTCTTCTCCTAAGGAGGCCAAGAATCCCAGCATATTCCGTGGTTCGGCAACAATCTTTCAAAACAATGGTCTTTTCAAAAAATGATGATAGGAGATGAGTATACACATGCATACGAATGAAACGGGACCCGTGTCTCAAACCACATAAAAATAAAATCTTCCCTCAACATAAATTTAACAAATCAGCCCTTTGTATGCATAGATTCTCCAAATATTAAGTCATACAAGTATGGATGTAAAATATCTCAATAAATTCCAAAGTTTAAAATTTTAAAAGTGGTGAATATTGACTTTCACCTGCTGGCACTTCTTTACATGTCATCTCCATTATATCAGCTATTACAATGACTCATGTGCTGTGCTAAGTCACTTACATCATGTCCAACTCTTTGGGACCCTATAGAGTAGGGCCCACCAGGCTCCTACGTCCATGGGATTCCTCAGGCAAGGATACTGGAGTGGGTTGCCATGCTTTCCTCTTCAGGAGATCTTCCTGACCCAGGGATCCAACCCATATCTCTTATGTGTCCTGCATTGGCAGATGGGTTCTTTACTACTAGCACCACCTGGGAAGCCCCAAGACACATGAACATCAGTGGATTTGGAGATCCACGGGGCAAATACAGAACCATTCCTCAAAGAAAACTGAAGAATGACTTTAAAATCTCAAACAAAACATGACTATATGTGTTCACAACCTTGATGTAGCAAGGGTTTCCTCGATCTGACAAGTGCCATGGACCGATGAAGGACTATGTGAAGAATACTTCAAAGTTGATTTGGCAAACACAGCCTAAGTTATCTATATTTAGTCCTCAAATAAATAAGAATGTCATTAGTAGTGGTGGTTTCAAACAAGTAGCATCTGAAGCTGTTTACAATTATTGTGATTCGCGGTATACCACATCCACAAATTTCAGTAGCATTTGTGCAAAAACCATACATTTCTCAGTGGAAGCTTCTACATGGACTGTTGGGATCAGAGCTCGAATTCACACAGGCATAATTTTACCTTTAAAATGATTCTGCATGGTAATCAAAACACTGGATTAACACCTAGACAGTGTTTGAGCTCTATACTAAATAATTTTAAAGCTAGTAGATGGAGTGAGCTGATGAGGAAGACTACGAACGAGTCATGTTCTTCAACTTGGTCAAACTGCTGATGGTCATATAAGATAATGAAAAGTTAATCCTGTTGTCATTCACTTCAGTTCAGTTCAGTCGCTCAGTCATGTCCGACTCTTTGCGACCCCGTGAATCGCAGCACACCAGGCCTCCCTGTCCATCACAAACTCCCAGAGTTTACTCAAACTCATGTCCATCGAGTCGGTGATGCCATCCATCCATCTCATTATCTGTCGTCCCCTCCTCCTCCTGCCCCCAATCCTAACCAGTATCAGGGTCTTTTCCAATGAGTCAACTCTTCACATGAGGTGGCCAAAGGATTGGAGTTTCAGCTTCAGCATCAGTCCTTCCAATGAACACCCAGGACAGATCTCCCTTAGGATGGACTGGTTGGATCTCCTTGCAGTCCAAGGGACTCTCAAGAGTCTTCTCCAACACCACAGTTTAAAAGCATCAATTTTTTGGCACTCAGCTTTCTTCACAGTTGAGTTCTCACATCCATACATGACCACTGGAAAAACCATAGCCTTGACTAGATGGACCTTTGTTGGCAAAGTAATGTCTCTGCTTTTTTTTTGTTGTTGTTGTCATTAAATTGGTTTAAAATAAATAGAATAATAAAACAAATTAGTAAATCTTGTTTTCTTAAGAAACATTGTCTCATTTCTGCACAGCTTTCTTACTGGTATAAATAGAATACCTTAAATTATAATGTCACAGTGAAAAAGATTCACATTCTATATCTGTTCACATCTATAACGTATGCCATAGCTGTTTGATACTATTGCTTGAATGAATACAACTTAGGTGACCTCACAAACAACAAACACTACTCACATAATAGATATTAAAATACCTTGAGTGACATGAGTGTTAAGCATTAGTAGAGTTGCTCTCATGAATAATGATAGTATTATTCACTCTAGCCATGGTACTGGAATTTGTACATTTACACCCCTGCAAAGGAAATCAAAGGATAGAATAATACTAAAGGAACTTCATAACTATAAATTTAGTCCTACTGTAAACATTCAACATTGATATATATTTTTTAAACTAACTTTCATATTTGGCCTACTCTAACCTCTTCTGTGTTCACATTATGCTATACTTATTGATAACAGTAAAAATACCATTGGAGCTCTAATAATTTTTTTTTACTTGCAATGCTAGTGATAGAACCAAAGGCTGATATCTATATCAAACAGGAGAAACATAATGGAAACTAAACAATTTTATGTAATAACATTGCCGTGCTCCTATACAGTCCAATGGACATTCAAAAGGACATGATTTTTCTGAATGCTTATTTCAGAAAGTTAGAATTGGATGACTGCAAACAATAAAGCTAATAATATATTAGTACATAATGTTAATACACAGTTGGTCATTCTTTTTCCTATTCTTCCACATCCAACTGACTGGAAGTCAGTTTTAGTAACTACTACTAACATAAGACCCTCATCAGTAAGTGAAGATATATAGGAAAACCCATAGTATATCTAAAAAACATCAAAGATAAAATGATAATAATAATAAAAAAAAAAAAAAACTACAGTGACATCTTAGTTGGTATAAGAAATAGGATGATTATGAAAGCAAAGCCCACGATCAAGTACAGGCCATGGAAGTCTGTGACTATCACGAGTGTTGACTTCTCCTTCATTTGAGGTTGTAGAAAGTGTTTGCAAAATCCTGCAGTTTGCAGCACTTGTAACCTCCTGAAGAGACTGCAGTAAAAAGGGTTTCTAGAATATCCTGACGATTTCCATCTACCAGGCTTGTGGTGAGCTCAAGCAATACATACTCCAGAGGACAGAAGACAGACATGTTGGGAAGTGGGGATGACTTCTACTGCACTTAGGGAGAAAGGGCATGTTGCTACTCAGCCTGGTACAAGTGTAGAAGCAACGCCTCAGTGATTAAATCTTTAAAGACTCGATAAAAAATGACAAGGACTGGTAGGAATAAACCTTCAGAAGTGCCTTCTCAGACTTCCCATCATAAGCACAAGTGTAATAAAAACACTGAGTTTTCATGGTCTCACACAAAATTAGACTCACTTATGACAATGGCTGGAGAGGCTCCTATAAGACATCGGGGCCTGGGATTTACTGTAGGATGCACGTCGGTTCAGTGCATCACTATGTGTTATGGAAATATGTGTTACTGGCAGGGTGAAGTCATATTCTTGAATAACACAGCAAATAACACTACAAATTCAAGGAACATGGCTACAATGACAATAGCTGATTTCATAATGGCTACTACTTGGTAGAGCTAGGATTGCCTCTCCCATTAAGTACTTCAATGGCCAGCTGTGATATTAACCATTAGTTTCTCTCTGGAATTCTCACTTAGAAACCGAATCTAACACTTTCCATGTTTACTAGCACAAGAACAGTGGAAGTTCCTTGTAGAAGAAAGTCAGACAGACATTTTCCTGTTTTATCACAGAAGCTGCTTACGACTGGTCCTGCTCACAGACAGATTGCTAATTCCAAATTTATAGACAGTTATGCAGATATTCTTTACCAACTGAGCCACCAGGGAAGCCCTAATAGCTCAGTTGGTAAAGAGTCTGCCTGCAATGAGGAGGCCCCGGTTTGATTCCTGGGTCAGGAAGATCCCTTGGAGAAGGGATAGGCTACCCACTCCAGTATTCCAGCCTAGAGAATTCCATGGACTGTATAGTCCATGGGGTCACAAAGAGTCAGACAGGACTGAGCCACTTTCACGTTCACATGCGGATATTACTAAAAAAAAAAAAGTGGTTAACTTTGTCAAGTTAACGAATGAGCAATATAAATATGAATAACCAACTTTGCCCTTCATAGTTATTACCCTCCGGCATTTGCTTTGAGAGGAGTTGAACTACTCGTTAAAGAGAAATGATCCTTTCCTCTCTGAAACATTTGTGAATCATTTAGGTGGGTGTGGTGAGTAAAATACTTAAGGATCTAATACATAAAAATGCAATAGGCAAAGCACATAGAGGTTTCGCTCCCTTTCTCGAAGGATGGGATATTTTGCATTTGCCCTGATTTTAAGTCTTGACTTCATGTACAATTGTATGTTGATATTTTTAGTTGAAATACAATAGGGTGAAAAATATTGATATAATACTAATAAATCATGTTGGTATGTGTGATTGTCACATAGGATTCACAGGAGATTTAAATTCACAGTTGTCAACATAAAGGATTAATGTTATTTAGCTTCTTCATGAATCTATATCATGAATAAAGAGCTTTTCTCAACTTATCTCACTGAGGGAACTACAAGGATGATAGGCATAATACTATGCTTCAACTCATGGATTTCTAAGCATAGCTCATGATACAGATCTGATTTTCAACATTAGGATTCTTTCAGTGTTGAAAGAATTTGTTGAACAGCATTTGTTTCTCTGTTCAGTTCAGTTCAGCCACTCAGTCATGTCCGACTCTGTAACCCCATGAACTGCAGCACGCCAGGCCTCCCTGTCCATCACCAACTCCCAGAGTTTACCCTAACTCGTGTCCATTGAGTCGGTGATACCATCTGACCATCTCATCCTCTGTCATCTCCTTCTCCTTCTGCCTTCAATCTTTCCCAATATCAGGGTCTTTTCAAATGAGTCAGCTCTTTGCATCAGGTGGCCAAAGTACTGGAGTTTCAGCTTCAACATCAGTCCTTCCAATGAACACCCAGAACCGATTTCCTTTAGGATGGACTGGTTGGATTTCCTTGCAGTCCAAGGGACTCTCAAGAGTCTTCTCCAACACCACAGTTCAAAAGCATCCATTCTTCTACGCTCAGCTTTCTTTATAGTCCAACTATATATTCTGTATACAGAAGAAAAAAAAAAAAAAAAAAAACACTCATGAGTATAAAACTTGTTCACATAAAATGAGTGTATGAATTGTTATCTTCCAGACCCAGGGATCAAGCCCACATCACTTCCATCTCCTGCACTGGTAGGCAGATTATTTACCGACTGTGACACCTAGGAATCGATATGCATTTCAACAACCACTGCCATCAGCTTCTCCTGTTCATGACCGAAGTAGCAGAAATAACATTGGAAGAAGTACTTATAAGCATATTATTTAGTCAAGGAACTGTCATTCTGGGCACTCCAGTTATTACTGGGACAAGTCAGTTCCTCCAATGATGATGGTTATAACTGAAAAAAATTATTACAAATTCATGGGATGCGATGTCTACATGATAAATGTATTCATCTTATGCTACTGCTTCAGGTATGCCTACTTCAGCATGAAGGACTACACTTAAAGTGATGACTACTATTCCAGCTCAAGCAACATACAGTGAAGTGCAGATCATTGTCCTTTGTTGGAAATAATCAGCAGTTCGTCAACATATGTAACATGCCAGAGCAAGCCTTGGGATGGAACTCTAAAAACAGATTCGGTCCTCTTTTTGCCAAGCCCTATGATAAAATACAAATCAAAAAAAGAAAAATAGCAACGATTCTGTCAGGATTTTCTCATCTTTTCTTTCTGGATGGCAGGAAGCAGACATTGAGGCCAGATGATTGAAGGAATTAATTGTGAGCTAACATTGGGTAGGGTGGAAGCTCATCACTCTAGTAAGAATGTGGCTCCATTAAACCGTTTGACTTTCATTCACTTCATGTACATAGAGTTCTATAATCCTTCCTTAAGGAATTAAATAAGTTATACTTCCTTACACCTTCACAGTCACTTGGTTTACACGAATGTAAATTCCTAGCCTGGCACTTATACAACGAGTGTTCCAGGTAGTAATAATGCATAAATGATCATGAGCAATGACAGAAAGTTTATTTATTCTCTGTTTGAATTCTCTATTTTTATATAATCGAGCAGTGAAATATACTTACAGATGTGAATATTTTAGTGGCGTGTATAAATACATGTTGACTAGTGCTACAACAACTCATAGTGTTGGCACAATAATTATCATGGTATTATGTCTTTTTCATATATTCCTTTTGAGATTCTGTTCCATTATACATTATCATAAGATATTCAATACAGTTTCCTAAACTATTCAGTAGATCCTTGTGGTTTCTTTCATATATAGTACTATGCATTTGTTAATAATTCAAACAAAAACTGGTACACAAATATTCATAACAACATTCACAATAACCAAAAGGTCCTACCCATTCAAGTGTCCATTGGTGGGTGAATGAATATGCAACACAGGGTATATTCAAAAGCTTGAACAGTATTCTACCATACAAAAAAAAATAAAATAAAATAAACTGAAATGGCTTTGCCACTGTGAAAAGACATTACAGAAATTACTCCAAAACTAACACATGGAATAAATAGATTTTTCAATTCTAACTCATGCTATGTACACAAAATGTTTGAAAAAGGGGGCTGAAAAAATGCATATTTCTGCAGTCATATTCACAACAGCATGATTCACACTGGCCAACAAACAGAAGCAATCCAAGTGTCCACGGACAGCCAATTCCACAAACAAACTGTGGTATACACAGAATGGAATTTGATTCAGCCCTTCCAAGATGATAGTTCTGACAATGCTACAATGTGGATGAAGCTTATGGTCATTATATTAAGTGAAATAAACCAGACCACAAAAGGACAAATGTTCTGTGATTCCACCAGTATGAGATATCCAAAAAAGTCAAATCCAAAGCCAGAAAAAGCAGAAAGTGATTCCCAGGGATCAAAGACATTTCATGTTTCATTGAACCCACCCAGTTTCCCTTAGGGAAACTGACTTTCCATGACATCTCCAAAACCAATTATACAAATAATTGGAAGCCATATCCTACCAAATGAATGTAGACATAATTTTACAATTGACACCAACCTCACTAAAACTTCTCAACAGAAAAAAGGCAAAACTATCCATGGTACCTCAGCTTTGCTTAAAATTATATCTAGAGTACTTCAGTTTTGCTTATGAAATTTAACCAAAAAAAAAAAAAACTAAAGTCTATCCAAAAAAGGATATAATGTTTATAACATGAACTTTAAAAAATTATAAATTTAAACTGTGAAAAACCTTATTCATGAAACTTAATCACAAGCCACAGAAAAATATGTTTACAAAATACATATTTGATAAAGGATTGTACTCCAACTATACCAAAAAATCTGGAACAAACAACCTCATTAAAAATGTATAGATCTGAATGCCTGGTCAAAGAAAATATATAGATTGTAAATAAGCATATCAAAAGTACTCAAAATCATACATCATTAGGAAATCACAAACTAGAACAACAGTGAAGTAGCACTGCACACCTATTAGATCCAGTAAATTCACAAAAAGGGGAGGGGGCGGGGCTTCTCTGGTGGCTCAGTGGTAAGGACTCTGCCTGACAATGCAAGACACTCAAGTTCTATCCCTTACTCAGGAAGATCCCACATGCCAGAGAAACTTAGCTGGATTTTCCCACAGCTAAACAAGGCTCACCTGTGACCTGAGCACTACATGTTTAGTACTTAGTAAACAGCTTTGAAAAAATGTCCAGACAAAAACTATCACACAACTATACACAGTAGCTCTACTTGTAACAGCTAAAAACTTTCAAATATCAGGATGTCTTCGGTAGATGACTATGTAAGCAAATTGGGATACATCCAAAGTGAAGGGGAGCAAATGCTATCCCAAAATATACCTCTTCAGCATGAGAATTAGTTGGACCTAATTAACTTTTTTTTTTTTTTTAAGAGGACACATGATCATCTCTGAAACCCAAGTTAAAGACAGCTCTTCTGTGAGTCACATTTACAAGAGAAATCTCATTTCAAAGGAATCCTCGGTATCTACCAGATCGAAGGATGACAGTCTTGTGAAACTTTTTTTTTTTTAATCAATAGGGAAAGCTAAGACGTAAGTCTGTACAACAACCATACCCTCCCTTTCCTTTGGTTTTATTTTTTAAATATTTATTTGTTTCTTTATTTGGCTGCACCAGGTCGACCTTCGTTGAGGAAAGCCAGATATTTAGCTTCAGCATGCAAACTCTTCGTTGTGGCATGGGAGATCTAGTTCTCGGATCAGGGAGTGAACCTGGGCCTTCTTCTTTGGGAGTGTCCAGCCTTAGTCACTGGACCACCAGGAAGCCCCCGTTTTGTTTTTAGATGAAGATGGTATCTAAGGTGATATCTTGAGCCATTTCAGTCACTGACTCAGTTTTCTGAGTTTCTCCAAAGCATGCACAAGGTACACATTATTAAACTGGTTTGCAAAACAAGTAAATGTAGTTCATGCTACAACACTGTATGCTTACAAATATCTACATGGTAAATGGCATGTTATTTATTTTTTTAATTACTATGGGGAAAAAAAGAATGCAGGATTCATACATGTTATAACATGAATAAATATTAAAACCATCTTTAGTGAAAGAAATTCATATAAAAAAGGCCACCCAGATCCCACATACACCATGTCTGCTTTAAATCCATCAAGTTTGTCCAAATAACTGAAAATCTCAGTAACACTCTAATAAAAAAAAGGAGGGGGGGTGAGGAAAAGGATGGGAAGAAAAGATATATTCATACAACTGAACAATTGCTGAAAGGGAAGTGGGGCTGTGGATTACATTATAATGTAGAAACAATATGATTTCCTGATTTTGGAGGTTATGTGCTGGTTCTGCAGGAGAATGCACCCATTTTGGATAAAACACATAGAGTATTTCAGATGATGTGGGAAATGCCAGCACTTTTCCCCATTGCTAAGAGTTTTCTGTACATTTTAAATTACCAGAAAGTAAATTATGTTTCAAAACAACCATGTCAATACCATTAAAGAAAATCAGATTAGACAGGCATGAAACTTTCTTATAGAGGCCAAGACTTACTCAGACAAAGTTCAAGGGAAGCTGTGATGCTCACCGCCCTTGAAGGTGTCCAAATGAAATGAAGAAGTAGTGTGGGAAGTCTAATAGTAACCACCATATCTTGAGTCCTCTGGATGACCTATTGCAGGAGAAACAGATTTTACAAATAAAATTTTCCCCATAACATCACAAAAAGTTGTTAGACTACATTCAGTAAAGTTGAATAATTTCAGATCAATTTACAATCATATAAAATACTACAATTTACAGTCCAAATCAATATACAAGAATCAGTTCGTTTCTATACACTAATAATAATCAGAAACAAAAATTAAGAAAATCCCACTGATAACTGCATCAAAAAATAAATAAATAAATAAATAAAACATCTAGCAACAAACTTAATCAAGGACATAAAAGACCAGTAGTCAGAAAACTAGAAAGCACTGATAAAGAAACAAAAGAAAACACAAATAAACAGAAAACTATTCCAAGCTCATGCACTGGAACAATAAGGAATTAAAATGCCCATCCCAACCAGAGCCATCAACAAAAACACTGACTGCAATCACAGTCAACTGGCACAAACATAGACACATTGACTCAAGGAAAGAATAAAGAGCCCAGGAATGAACCCACACGTACGTGGTCAGTTCATGAAAATCAAACCAGGAACAAGCGAAGAGAAAAGGACAGTCTTCTCAAGAAACAGTGACAGGAAAACTGGCCACCTACACTGAAGAACATCACTGGTCATCCTCTAGATCATCTAACAGAAATCTAACTGAAACCCTGCCATTTTGCACATGGAGCTCTTTCCCCCCGGTGTCCTCTGAGATGGACCTCCAGTCAGCACTCAGCTGGACACAGGAAACATTTACTTCGTCCTCATTTTTCCCTCTTGCAGCGCCTCCCTGCTGGCTGGCACTGAGGCACCCTGCTCCTCTCAGCCTGGACGCAGCCCCGTTATCCAGAAGCCCAAGCCCTGATGGCCCTGAGGAGACAAAGCCCCTCTAGCTGGTCACTGAGCGCAGAATGAAAGCAAAGCGTCCTGCGCCAGTGGGTCAGAGGGAGCCCCAAGAAATCTTTTAAATCTCAGGCAGAAAACTAGAAGATTTCTGGCTGGCTGTCTGGATTTATGTATGTCTCAGTGTGAGTCTTCTGTTTTTTGATAATATTGATGAAGTTGTGAGTTCTTATTGAAATGATCTAAAGAAAAGGAAGCCCTTACAAATCAAACAGTTGTAAATACAAGAAAAAATTGACCTAAATGAATTTCAGATTTACGTGAACTGGGAAATAGTCACTATTAAATATCTATTATTTTTCTTTCACTACTCTACTATAGACATGTCTAAGAGTCAATATAAGTTCCAAATAGGAAAAGGAGTACGTCAAGGCTGTATATTGTCACCCTGCTCATTTAACTTATATGCAGAGTACATCGTGAGAAATGCTGGGCTGAATGAAGCACAAGTTGGAATCAAGATTGCTGGGAGAAATTATCAATAACCTCAGATATGCAGATGACACCACCCTTATGGCAAAAAGTGAAGAAAAACTAAAGAGCCTCTTGATGAAAGTGAAAGGGGAGAGTGAAAAAATTGACTTGTCAGACTTTATTTTGGGGGGGGGGGGCTCCAAAATCACTGCAGATGGTGATTGCAGCCATGAAATTAAAAGACGCTTACTCCTTGGAAGGAAAGTTATGACCAACCTAGACAGCATATTAAAAAGCAGAGACATTACTTTGCCAACAAAGGTCTGTCTAGTCAAGGCTATGGTTTTTCCAGTGGTCATGTATGGATGTGAGAGTTGGACTGTGAAGAAAGCAGAGCGCCGAAGAATTGATGCTTTTGAACTGTGGTGTTGGAGAAGACTCTTGAGAGTCCCTTGGACTGCAAGGAGATCCAACCAGTCCATCCTAAGGGAGATCTGTCCTGGGTGTTCATTGGAAGGACTGACGCTGAAGCTGAAACTCCAATACTTCGGCCACCTCATGTGAAGAGTTGACTCATTGGAAAAGACCCTGATGCTGGGCGGGATTGGGGGCAGGAGAAGAAGGGGATGACAGAGGATGAGATGGCTGGATGGCATCACCGACTCGATGGATATGTGTTTGAGTAAACTCCGGGATTTTGTGATGGACAGGGAGGCCTGGTGTGCTGCGATTCATGGGGTCGCAATGAGTTGGACACAACTGAGCGACTGAACTGAACTGAACTGAAGAATCATTAACATTAAGCACAAAATTGTCATAGTGCCTAGGTTTATTGTAAGTTAAAAATTACTATATTGTTATATCTCTCACAAGCTTGCAACAAAGAAAGTACCTCTAAAAACAACAACAAAGAAAACCCTAAAAAATGTAAATGTGATATGAGCTTTTAGATAAACTATTAATAATAATTATACTCCAAAATATCTGTCTATAATAGTCTCGATTGATGGCAGAGGAGAAGGGGATGACAGGGATGAGATGGTTGGATGGCATCACTGACTCGATGGACATGAGTTTGAGCAAGCCCCTGGAGTTGGTGATGGACAGGGAAGCCTGGCATCCTGCAGTCCACGGTGTCACAGAGAGTCAGACATGACTGAGCAACTGAACTGAACTGAACTGACAATAGTTTCTCCAGATTTTGGTTACCTGAGTCTCTACCATTGTACTAAACTAAGTGATGACAGTGTATTGAATAGCTAGGTCATTTCCAAATAAAGTAAGGTTCTGAAACATTCACTACTTGGCAGGACCTTCCTCTTACACAGAAACCGAAGAGAGTTTTGACTATCCATGAATAGTGTCTGGTGCCATCCTGAGATGTTCAGTGTAAGAAAGCAATTTTTTTTTTTTTTTAAGATATTATCACTGATACATATGTTCACCAATCTATAGAATGCCAATATAAAAGTCAGTTTTTGGTTCCTTAAGGAAAATGTATGACTTGTTATTAAAGAAGGTGTGAGGAATGAAATCGCATTTGATGAAGGAAACCGAAGTAGTTTTGACTTACAGGTGGCAGTTTCAGGATGGGAGAAGCAAAGGAATGGGTACAGAATGGGATAGGGAGGTTTTATGGAAAGTGGACTCTCAGAAAAGAGTACAAGTTTTCTTGAGATGTTGAATTGCCTTTGCTAATGGATTTTAAGTTTCTTTACCTCTTAAGTGATCGGTTCTAGGTTTACCTTTGAAATCTTTTGTTCACTTTGGCTAAGTGGATAAGTATTGTTTCACGGTGACTTATGTGATCCTACCTGACTGTAGGATATTTATGAACAAACCTTCCTAAATAATTGAATGCTTCAGAGGGCCCCTGAGACCTCCCAAAGAGAGTTATTAAACAACCTGAGTTCATTTGGCATGTTAAACTACACAGGAAGTGCTGTCAGAAGGAGTGATGACTCTTCCCAAGATATATTACCTTGTGGATGTTACTGTAAGGTATAGTTTGGGCCAAGGCAGAAAAGAAGGAGAGAGAGATGGCATTTGTATTTGGGCAGGGGGTGGTAAGTTCCAGATAGATACAACCGGCCTGGAGCCTCAGGTCAGGGCGGGGCCTAAAGTTTGGTTTCATTTTCTCTGAAGTGAGATGATTCAGTAAGGGCCTTTGAGACTGTTGTTTTCTTTTCTAGGCCCAAAGACTCCTTCAGTTACTAATCTAGGTATCCTAGAAATTATGTGACATCCATGAAAATCTGATATGTCCTGGTCAAATGCTGTCAGTTATAATTCTAGTTATCATATTAAAATATTTCAAGTGACATCAGTGACCAGACTACTTTGTCAATTTCTATCTAATCTGGTTTTAAACATGCCTTCTATGATTTCAGACTGATGCCTTTGCAAAAATACTGCTACTTCAAATTATATCTGGAAAAGACTTTTCTAAGCTTACCCGTAAACAATTTTTTTGTTTTGTTTTGTTTGTTATCTGGTAAGCTGGTACCTCTCTAGGTTAAGAGAACAAAGTTTTCTTAGAATGCAGCTTTCCATCACAGATAATGACTTTCTTTACCTTTCAGTGATTTATATTTATTTTTATTTTATTTTTTTTTACTTTGGTAAAATAAATAAGCATTATTTAAAATTTAAATAATTATGGTACATAATTTAAAATTATGGTACATGTAGGATGGACCAAGCTTTCCCCAGTCCTGCAAATTCCCTTAAGCTGTCGGATTCTTCTCATGGGACCAAGGTCTCACTTCCCTCAAGAGGGACAACCCAAGCTTTTTATCAGCTGATCTGCCCCTGATATCAGAATCAATTTGAGCATGAGTTGGTCTATAACTTAGGCATCAAACTATGACTACATAAAGGAAAGATGACTTTTTGATGCAGGATGGCCATGATATTCCTTGGACTTCAGAGAAAATTGGTTAAAATGAAATCTTTTTTCCTTGGAAACTGCAAAGCCAGTTCTTTCAGCACACGCAATTGAAAACATCTAGGTTGCTAGGTCAGTTTTCATTCCAATCCCAAAGAAAGGCAAAGACAAAGAATGTTCAAACTGCTGCAGAATTGAACTCATCTCACATGCTCGTAAAGTAATGCTCAAAATTCTCCAAGCCAGGCTTCAGCAATACATCAACTGTGAACTTCCAAATGTTCAAGATGGATTTAGAAAAGGCAGAGGAACCAGAGATCAAATTGGCAACATCCACTGGATCATTGAAAAAGCAAGAAAGTTCCAGAAAAGCACTTATTTCTGTTTTATTGACTATGCCAAAGCCTTTGACTGCATGCATCACAATAAACTGGGGAAAATTCTGAAAGAGATGGGAATACCAGACCACCTGACCTGCCTTTTGAGAAATCTGTATGCGGGTCAGGAAGAAACAGTTCGATCTGGACCTGGAACAACAGACTGGTTCCAAATAGGAAAAGGAATATGTCAAAGCTGTATATTGGCACCCTGCTTATTTAACTTATATGCAGAGTACATCGTGAGAAACGCTGGGCTGGATGAAGCACAAGCTGGAATCAAGATTGCAGGGAGAAATATCCATAATGTCAGATGTGCAGATGACACGACCCTTATGGCAGAAAGTGAAGAAGAACTAAAAAGCCTCCTGATGAAAGTGAAAGAGGAGAGTGAAAAAGTTAGCTTAAAGCTCAGCATTCAGAAAACTAAGATCGTTACATCCAGTCTCATCACTCCACGGCAAATAGATGGGAAAACAGTGGAAATAGCGGCAGACTTTATTTTGGGGGCTTGAAAATCACTGCAGATTGGAACCTCTGCATGTCTCCTCAGGGCGAAAACAGAGGGCCCAGGTTGGTGTCTGTAGCCCTTGTAACGCAACAACCCCTGTGCATGCTAAGTCATTTCAGTAGTTTCTGACTCTTTGTGACCCTATGGACTGCAGCCCACCAGGCTCCTCTGTCCATGAGATTCTCTAGGCAAGAATACTAGAGCAGATTGCCATGTCCTCTTCCAGGGGATCTTCCCCAGCCCAGGGATAGAACTCAGGGCAGTGTAGGTTTGACCAAACCAGTGAGAGGGTCCGTGGAGAAAGGACCACCAAGACCTCCGGTTTCAAGGAGTAGAACCCAGGCCTTACCCAGCTGTGCCCACAGTCCCCAGCGGCACTGATCCAAAGGGAATGGAATTCGCTCAGACTTCTCTCTAGGGTGAAGGCAGTTGCAGAAGGCTGGGGCCTGGCGGACTAACTCCAGACCCAGTCCCCGGAGTGTGCCATGCCTTTCTGGCTTCATTCCAGGCTAGTCCAAGGGGAAGACATTTACTTCCTCCAAGGGCCCCAGCTGGAGGGCAGCGAGGATAGGGAGGAGCAGGGGGCTCCTTTGCGGAACCCACTCCCAGGGGTTCATGGGGCTCAATCCTTGGAAAGCTTGGAGCAATTTGTAAATTTATTCCCTGGGAGGCGGAGCCTGAGAAGTCGTTCGGGGGTGGGGATAAGAATGGAGTAGAGGGCTGACTGGGGTGGGCAGGGCGGCCAGGGGAGAGACTTGGCTAGGTCTCCCAAGCCTTCTTCACTCTCCAAACTTTCACCAAACTCTTGGCTTCCGCCTGTCCGAAACCAAAACACAACAAACTCAAGAGGAGCTAAGAGCAGCGACTGGCGGCGGCACAGAGCCTCAAGAGGCTGACACAACTTTCCCTTTAAGAAAGCCACCTGCGCACCGCGGTGCGGACCCAGCTCGCCTGCCTGGGCCTGGGCTGCAGACGGGAAGGGGGCGCTGCGGCCTGAGCCTCTCTCTAGCCTGCCTCTGGTCTGGGTGATTGGTGGCTCCACCGGGCTGAGCCCCAGGAAGAGCGAGAGAGAGCGCGAGCGAGTGTGTGTGTGTGGTCGCGCATGCATGCGGGCATCTGTGCATGAGTGTGGGTACACACGTGGGGATGTCTGTCTCGCCGGAAAGGTTGGGTAGGTGCGTGCGTCTGGGTGTCACCGCTGGCACCAAAGAGCTGCAGCGGGCGGAAGGGCGCCGCGGGCCTGCGGCTGCGGCGGCGGCAGCGGCGGCGGGTGGGGGGCGGGGGGGTGGGAGCCTGCTCCCGGAGGAGGGGAGCTGAGTGCAGATCACCATTTGGTCCCAAGCAGCGGGCGCGTGGGCTCTGGGAGGGGCTACAGCCGCGGTGTTCTCGGCGGCTGCTCTCCCGGGAAGAATCCGCGCCCTCTCTACCCCAGCCTTCATTCCAGGTGCACTTAGGGAGGGCCTGGGTGGCCGCAGGTGAGGGTGGGGTCCCACAGCCCGGGCGCCCACCCCAGCCGGCGCCCCGCACCCCGCAGACAATGGCAGGAGGGAGCAGACCGCAAGGCTGGGGCCCGGCGGCAGGGGGACTTTCCCGGAGGGCCGGCAGAGGCACGAGCCGGCCCGGGGACGGGGCAAGGGGGCGGGGACCTGGGCGCCCCGGTATTTTCCAAGGCACCCGCCCCCACTCCAGCCGAGAGGCCCACACGAGACAGTTGATCTAACAGCCGCTCCCGACACCTCGCACCCGTATTAAGGCTAAGGCGCCGGCTTTGAGGAATCGGGGCTCTCCAGGCGGTGCTACAGCTTCGAAAGCGACCTCACCTTTTCCTGCGGTTCAGGGGCCTCTTCTCAGCGGACCAGCAGCTTTTTAAAGGAGCCGCGCGCGTCCTTGTCTCTGACAGCTCTCATAAGGCCTAGGTCTGTTTCTTTTTTGAAATAAGCTTGATGCTGCAGCTGCAAGAAGATAAAGGCTGGAGGCCCGAAGAGTGGAGAACGAGGGAAGGGCCTGAGAGGTTAATGAACCCCAAAGCGAGGGAGTGTCAGAAGACTGGAGGGTAGTGGGTGAGGGGGGCTGGTTCTAGGAAGGGACTAATGGGCGACACTGAGCATGCCAAGGTGTTTCCAAGCGCCGCGAGAAAACGCCCCCTTAACTCGGCCTGCGCTCGGCCCTGCTCTTAGGATGCAGAAGGATCACATCTCTGCCCTGGGATCTCTCCAGCTGGTGGGGAAGGCAGATTTGGACACAAGTATGGGGTCGCAAAGAGTCGGACACGACTGAGCGACTGAACTGAACTGAACTGAACCATGCTACAATGGCTGCGTGTGAGGAATGTCTTGATCAGATGCACACTGCGTGCATTGGGTGTAACCGGGGACACAGTAGAAAGACTGACTGCAAATGCAAGAGAAAGGAAGGCTTCTTGGTGGTAATGACTTTGGAACAGATTTTGAAGATGGGTGGGGTATATACAGATGGAAATGGGGACAAGGGTGCACAAGGAAGAGGGAATTGCCTAAGCAACGGAATGAAGGCAAGAACCCTCTGGGGATGCTGCATGGTCCCACATGGCCCGCAGGTAGCCATAAGTGGCTGTAGGTAGCTGATTTTGGCTCTAGGCAGAACTAAGGGCCCTTCCCCACTCCCACAGCCCCTCCCCTCCCTCCGTCACAGTGAATGGGAAATCATGCTTCCTCTTCTATCTTCTAAACTGTGAGGTTCTTGAAGGCAGGGAAAAAACCTTGTCACCTTTCCATCCCCAGTAAGGACTTCAAGGCTTGGCCCAGATGGACCCTTAAAATTGATAGACCTGATAGTCCTGTTTGGAGGAGAGGAAGACTGAGCAATGAGACAGTAAAGATGGACCAGGTCCTGTGACTGTCCTCTCCCTATCCTCCCTTGGGTGGCTCACTGGCAGTATATTCACTTGTGTGGCTAAAATATTAATTTGGCAAGCCAAATCACAGTCAGAAGTTTTCATCATAAGCATACACATTACAAAAAAGCTATTTTTCATGGTGCAAATATTAGATGGCATCAGGTTTTGATTGTCCTTCCGAGGTGGTGCTAGTGGTAAAGAACCTGACTGCCAATGCAGGAGATGCAGAAGACCAGGTTTGACCCCCTGAGTCAGGAAGATCCCCTGGAGCAGGACGTGGCGACCCACTCTCGTATTCTTGCCTAGAGAATCCCACAGACAGAGGAGACTAGTGGGCTACAGTCCATAGAATGGCAAAGAGTTGGACATGACTGAAATGACTTATCATGCATGCATGGTTCTGATTACTTCATATACAGATTTGTACTGTTGAAAGACATACATCATAAACACAAAAGCAGTTGAGTTTTATGTCAGAATTCTTTTCCCCTGAAGGTAGTCTGTCAATTTTGCTTCCCTGTTGCTCAATTTTCTTATTCCATTTCAGACTCTTTCTCATCTTTCTTCTCATCTGTGTCCTTCCCTTCCTTCTATTTTTTTTAAGATATGCTAAAGTCATTTAATTATTGTCAAGTTTCACACTGTTCTGATCTCTATATCTGTTATTCATTACAAATTCTTATGTAAAACCTCATTTTCATTATTTATTGGTATCAAGTATTATTCAGTTATGTTTATTTTTTTCCACTGTATAGTTAACTTTAACAAGATATATAAAGTAGGATTTATTTCATTTTTATTTAATAGGAAAACTCAAAATAACAATGGCGTAAGTAATCATAGAATTATCTGAAGAAGTAGTCCAAGGCAGCACAGTGGAGACAGCAGAAAACATTATATTTCTGTTTATTCTCTTTGGTAATGGTTTTCATCATCAATGTTACCTCACAGTTCAAGATGCTTATCAAAGAACTACCCAGAGCAGTGCTTTGAAAATGACCTAGTACTCTGCCATCAATAGTGTATTAATTACACAGAAAAGGTGATTTGGTTTTATTTATCTCAAATTATAGTATTAAGTGTATGGAGCACTAACATATGCTTGGCAGAGCCTGGAGAGGTCTTCAGGAAACCTTAAAGTGGTTTAAATCTCTTCCACTAACTGGCTGTATTGTCCCATAGCCTTGATAACCTTTCGTTTCCTCATGCATGTAGTTTGCCTGCTTGATGAGAAACAGTGAGAGAAAATGGAACCATTTTTTAAAGTACAAAATAAGTGAATACCTTTTTAAGCCATGAAAAAGAGAAACTGTTAGTTACTCAGTCGTGTCTGACTCTGCAACTGCATAAACTATAGCCCTCCAGGCCCCTCTGTCCATGGAATTCTCCAGGCAAGAATACTGGAGTGGGTAACCATTCCCTTCTCCAGGGGATCTTCCTGACCCAGGGACCAAACCTGGGCAATCTAAGCTGCCAGGAAACCTTACATATATTTTAAAATGTAGCTTCATTAAAAAAAAAAAAAAACTAAATTAATCTCTCTACAGAATCTATTCCATTTGTGGTATAAAGATGCAACCTTTCTTGGAAAAATCAGGGTATACTTAGACAACTTCATTACTGAACAAGTCACTTCAGAATGATCCTTTTTTTTTTTTTTCCCCAAAATTATGATTCACCTGAAGCACTCGTTTATTATAGAGTTCTCCATGTTAGTTAACATTTACCCATTCTGCTTTTTGGAATGTTCTACTGCTCTCTGACTTTGGAAATACAACTTCTAATTCCAAAATCATTCCTGTATATATATTTCTTGGCCCCTCATCCATTTCTTCTTTTTCAAAGTCTCCTATCAGCTGGGTAATCTGGATAAATTGGAATTCTCATTCTAACTGATCATGTAGATTTATATATGGATCAGATTGGGATTTTGGACTGTGTTTGCAACTTGAAATGATGTACCTTTCAAAGATATTGTCTATACCTTTAGCTTCTAAAGTATTTTTTCCTTTTAGAATTAGGAATGTATCCATTATTTTTCTTCAGTTTAACACACAAAAAGTAAATGTTCTAGAAATAAAAAGAAATATGATTTTCTAGGAAATTATGAATTGGGGAAGAGTAGTGGAATTTCTACCTAGTCACATCCCTGTGGCAGCTCATTATGTCCATCCTGGTCTCATTTTTCTGTAACTCAGAAATAATAATCAACCCTGCTGGGTAGGGGGATGGAGAATCACAAGTTGTATTTGTGTGTCAATAACACTGCACTGAGCAGTATGCAGATACATAAACATATTGTTGTTGAATAAGAAAATGAAGAATGTCCATGAAATTGGCATAAACACAAGTAGAAATTATGGTTTAACCTTAAATTTTAGTGAAAACTGATATTTTAAAAGCCCTTAAGTAAAGCTTACATTTTTCAGCTTGTAATTCAATTGTAGCTGATCCAAAAACACCTTAGTTCTATAATACCCCTGTTATTTATCACCATAAAGATAGCTGACATTGTCCAATTAGTCCAAATGTTAGGACAGAAAAAGAGTAATGGATAGAATTAATGGAATTGTTTTCATCCTTAATACTTACACCCAGTGGAACCAGTTTTCTCATGCCATGTTATGGTGTGTGAGCAAATCAGAGAGAGCAAGCAAGAGTAAAGAAATATTTTCTCTATTTGACTCAGGAAATGAAAAGCTTTTTTTTTTTTTTTTTCTATCAAGGCAACATTCTCAATTTCCAAAATCTGTCACATTTTTAAAGAACCTGATCAATCTATATTTTCCCCCGTCTACCATATTTTGTAAAACAACTCTTAAGGGACAGAATTAAAAATGCCAAGCTCACATGGACATGAGCTAATACTGCCATTTTACTGAGTTATTATTAAAGTAACTCAAGGTTGACCAGCCAGTGATGCCTTCCTTTGTCCACAGACTTTCTTCCATCCATTAATATGAGCATTAAAATATACATTAAGATTTCCAGGTACTTTCTCCTTTCTCACCAAATGCATTTATAGAAATCAAACATAAGATAATTTTTATACAAGATCTAGGAAATTATTTCCTAAAATTGCTTAAATTTATTATATTTGCAAATATTAAATTTGTGTTATAGGGTTTCTACAATCCATATGTGATCATGTGTAACATAGTATATGTGTATATATGCACTTGAATTTTTAAGAAACTGTTGAAGATTCTCAAATAAAACTGGAACTCAGGCAATGCAGAATCAATTTATTGGTCTAAGAAATGTATTTTGCAGATGGGAAGATAATGATCTAGAAAGATTCAGCTAATTCGCAGCCAAGCTAAAACCAGAGACCTGACCTTCAAATTAGCAGTCTATATTTTTCCCAGCAGAAATATTTTGTGTAACTTGATGCACCTCATATTAAATTCAATGTGCATCAAGAACATTGTAGTAGAGACAAGTTAGTTTTTTATGCAATCCATTTTCCCTTAATCCTAAGCACCCAACGGTACTTATATCCGTCCTTTCCAATTATGTGTAGCTGAGACTCTCAATTCTGGCCACAGAAACGTGAGTAGAGGTAATGACAACACCTCTAGACCTGTGTGTGTGTGTGTGTGTGTGTGTGTGTGCACTCATTTGCTTGGTAGCTTCCTACTCTTTGCAATCCCATGGACTGTAGCCCACCTGGCTCCTCTGTCCATGGGATTTTCTAGGCAAGATTACTGGGGTGGGTTGCTATTTCCTACCTCAGGGGATCTTCCCCAACCAGGGAACAAACTTGAATCTCCTGCACTGGCAAGTATATTCTTTTTACCACTGCACCACCTGGGAAACCCCCTTCTAGGGCTGACTCATGACAAACTCCCATGTAAATTTCAAACTATTTCTCCCCTTGTTTATAGGATAATGATTAATAATAGGGGAACCTGGAAAATGATAGGAGGACACAGGCAAATGATGTAGCACATGTTGGCCTGAGTATCTAAACAACTTTGTGAGGCAGAGGTCATAAATCTTGTGGACATCAAAGATTCCATTTATAGCCTTTTTTAGAGTTCACATAAAGAAGAAAAAAATCATTTAGGTTTGTGGAATTATCTGATACTGAATGTAACATTATGATAGGTAATTCAGACTTACTAAGGCTATTATCTTGAAATGGAATTTAGGTCTCTAGTTCAAAATTGATCCTATATATTTTAAGTGAGAAAAATTCAATTGATTCTACTTTATATCTATTTGATAGACTCAGGAATACTTGTGGAAGAAATACTTCTTTTAAATAAGGAATGGCAATCAAAATTGTAAAAAAAAAGCATTTTAATTAAAACACAGGCTAGTTGTGTAAGGTGAACTCAAATCCAAAAATCTCTTTCAGAAAGCCAAAGAAGGAAAGTTTTACATTTTTAAATAAAAGATTACTGCTCATTTAATGTTTTTAGGTAAATTTAAGTTATGAAAATATGAAAATATTTCATAATAAGAAAATTTTCACAGTATGAAAATTAGGTGATAGCACCATTGAGTATTACATAATATAATTAATGATGATGCACATAAATAAGGACTTCCCTTGTGGCTCAGCTAGTAAAGAATCTGCCTGCAATATGGGAGATCTGGGTTCGATCCCTGGGTTGGGAAGATCCCCTGGAGAAGGAAAGGCTACCCACTCCAGTATTCTGGTCTGGAGAATTCTATGGCCTATATAGGCCATGGGCTCATAAAGAGTTGGACACAACTGAGCGACTTTCACTTTCACTTCACTTTCCCATGAAAAAGGAATATATTTAGGAATTTTCACTGTACCTCAATTCAACAAACTTGTAGATATCAAGGGAACATTCCATGCAAGGATAGGCACAATAAAGGACAGAAGAAATGTCGAGGACCTAAAAGAAGTAGAAGAGAATAAGAAGAGGTGGCAAGAATACACAGAACTATACAAAAAAAAGAAAAAAAAAGTCTTAGTGACCCAGAAAACTACAATGATATGATCACTCATCTCGAGCCAAACATCCTGGAGTGTGAAGTCAAGTGGGTTTTAGGAAGCATTACTATGAACAGAGATAGCAGAGGTGACAGAATTCCAGCTGAGCTATTTCAAATCCTAAAAGACAATGCTGTTGAAAGACTACATTCCATATGCCAGCAAATTTGGAAAACAACAGTGAGCACCAGACTGGAAAAGGCCAGTTTTAATTCCAGTCCCAAAGAAAGGCATTACCAAAGAAGTTACAACTGCCATATAACTGCATTCATTGCACATGCTAACAAAGTTATGCTCAAATGCCTTCAAGTTACGCTTCAGCAGTATCTGAACCGAGAACATCCCAATGAATAAACTGAATTTCGAAGAGGCAAAGGAGCCAGAGATCAAATTTTCAACATTTGATGGGTCATATAAAAAGCAAGAGAATTCCAGAAAAACATCTACTTCTGGTTCATTGACTATACTATAGCCTTTGTGTGGATGAGATGGTTGGATGGCATCACTGAATAAATGGATATGAACTTAGGCAAATGCAGGGAGTTGGTGAGGGACAGGGAGGCCTAGCATGCTATGGTCCATGGGGTCACAAAGAATTGGATAGGACTTGGCAACTGAACAACAACAATGTATGTATTGTATGACCCAAATTTTCCAAGCAATATGTATATATAGCTGTTTTTTTTTTTCTTTACTACAACATTTTTAAAAAATCTTTTAACCACACCATATATCATGTAGAATCTTAATTCCACAAACAGGGATTGAATCAGTACCCTCTGCATTTGAAGTGCAGTGTCCTAACCACTGGACCACCAGGGAAGTTTCTAGTATAGAAATTTTGATCAATGACTAAGAGAGTGATTAGCAATGCCATTAAAAACAATGGACTTATCTGAGGAAAAAGTAAAATCTTAAATGTTTCTTTAAAATGGCTCCATATAATAATTTACTCAAAATCTAGAATATAAAATGATGATACCATTTTATCTATAACATAAAATTTAAAAATCACAAATTTAATATTGGCAGGGTGGAATAATATATAATACTTAAGTAAAATTGCTCAAGAAAATTACATGGCATTAAGCATTATTTTTTCTAATTTGCCATAAAATACTCTTTAAAAATGTGATTGACTAATTGAAAAAATGAGCCTTATTCTCCACTACCCATTCATCCATGAATAAGTAAACAGGACTTCAACAGACACAGAATCTGCCAGTACCTTGGTCTTGAACTTCCCTCCTTCCTTAACTGTAAACAAATTTCTGTTGCTTATAAGCCACTCAGTTTATGGCATTCTTGTTACAGCAGTCCAAATGGATTAAGACACTTAAGTCATCTAACCATTCTACAGTTGACCATAGAAATGCGGTTGAGCCCAGCTGTGTGACACCAATGAGTTTTGGAGTAATTAGTTACATCATATTATTGTGGCTGTAACTAAAATAGAACCACACTTGCTATAATTATATTGCATCTCTGAAGACACTTTAGGCTTGCATACATTCCATCCCTAGAGATGAAATCAACATGATACTGAATATGAAAATCTTCTCAAAATCACTGTTGATTTAACAAATAATTAAAAAAAAATAATTGTGAGGAAAATCCTTCAACTTTACAGATTTAAGATGTAATTCAATAATATGCAATATATGGCTATGCTTGGATCCTAATTTTAACAAACTAATTGTAAATGAAAACATTAATGACCAATAGATGCATCTGAAAACTGAAAATTATCAACAATAATTTTGTATAAAAAAGATGCTCTGATTGTATTTTTAAAAAATAATTCTAATCTTTGTGAGCTGCATATTGAAATATTTTAAGAAGATAAGATATGTATGTAATTTGCTCAAAATAATTCAATGTGATAGTTGTAAGATGTAGGTTGTGTTAAGACCAATGATTCTCAAACTTCAAAGTGCAAAAGAATCATTTGGGAATTTTTTTAGAATGTGAATTTAGATTCAGCATTTCTACAGTAAGGCCTGAGAGTCTACATGTATAACAAGTTCCTAGAAGATGCCAATGCTACTAGTCACCAGAGCACACCTTGAGTAATAAGAATATGGATGAAATGAATGACTATGAATTAGTAATTGTGTGCCTGGATAATGGGTACATAGGGTTCAAAGAACTATACTTCCTACATTTAAATTTCTCATAATAAAACTCTATAAAATAATAATTCTAATTCAGTTGAACAGATAGTTTCACATTGCTATTGGAACAATGAAGTCTTAAATTGTATTTTTCTCATGGACTTTAGTTATTATAGCTTTGTTTAAAGAAAAAAAAAAGAGAGAGAGAGCCAATAAGACAAGAGAAGTTCAAGAAGGCTTTATGGGGGAGATGTTATTTTTACCTTGGTCTTGATGAATGGATAAGGTTCAGATGTGTGTGATGAAGGGGTGAAAAAGTAGAAACAGAAAGTACTTTGTTTTTGTACATCTGCTGGATCATCGAAAAAGCAAGAGAGTTCCAAAAAAACATCTATTTCTGCATTAGTGACTATGCCAAAATTTGATTGTGTGTATCACAATAAACTGTGGAAAATTCTGAAAGATGGGAATACCAAACCACCTGACCTGCCTCTTGAGAAATCTGTATGCAGGTCAGGAAGTAACAGGTAGAACAGACTGGTTCTAAATAGGAAAAGGAGTACATCAAGACTGTATACTGTCACCCTGCTTATTTAACTTCTATGCAGAGTACATAATGAGAAATGCTGGGCTGGATGAAGCACAGGCTGGAATCAAGATTGCCAGGAGAAATATCAGTAACCTCAGATATGTAGATGACACCACCGTTACAGCAGAAAGTGAGGAAGAACTAAAGAGCCTCTTGATGAAAGTGAAATAAGAGAGTGAAAAAGTTGGCTTAAAGCTCAACATTCAGAAAACTAAGATCATGGCATCCGGTCCTGACACTTCATGGCAAATGGATGGGGAACAGTGGCAACAGTGACTTTATTTTTGGGGGCTCTAACATCACTGCAGATGGTGATTGCAGCCATGAAATTAAAAGACGCTTACTCCTTGGAAGAAAAGTTATGACCAACCTAGACATCATATTAAAAAGCAGAGGCATTATGTTGCCAACAACGGTCCGTCTAGTCAAGGCTATGTTTCTTCCAGTAGTCATGTATGGATGTGAGAATTGCACTATAAAGAAAGCTGAGCACTGAAGAATTGATGCTTTTGAACTGTGGTGTTGGAGAAGACTCTTGAGAGTCCCTTGGACTGCAAGGAGATCCAACCAGTCCTTCCTAAAGATCAGTCCTGAGTGTTCATTGGAAGGACTGATGTCAAAGCTGAAACTCCAACACTTTGGCCACCTGATGTGAAGAACTGACTCATTTGAAAAGACCATGATGCTGAGAAAGATTGAAGGCAGGAGGAGAAGGGGACGACAGAAGACGAAATGGTTGGATGATATCACTGACTCAATGCACAATGGTTTGTGTAAACTCCGGGAGTTGATGATGGACAGGGAAGCCTGGCATGCTGAGGTCCATGGGGTCACAAAGAGTGACTAACTGAACTGAACTGAGTCGCTAAGTCGTGTCAGACTCTTTGTGACCCCATGGACTGTAGCCCACCAGGCTCCTCTGTCCATGGGATTTCCCAGGCAAGAATATTAGAGTGGGGTTGACATTTCCTTCCCCAGGGGATCTTCCTGACCCACAGATACAACCTTCGGCTCCTGTCGCATCTTCTGCATTGCAGGCAGATTTTTTAACCGCTGAGCCACTGGGTAAGCCAGAAAGTTTTCCAGTAAATGCATAAAAGCAAGAATAAAATTAGCATGATTACACAGATAACTAGTAGCTTGCATGACAATTGAAAATTATTTACAAATTTGCAAGAATGTAATTTGAGAATTCAAGATAACTATTGTTGCTTTCTTGAAAAAAAAACCAACTTTTATTTATTTATTTATTTATTTTTAATTGAGGTATGGTTGATTTATAGTGTTGTGCCAATCTCTGCTTTCATCCCGGGACATATTGATCAACTTGGAAAGCGAAACAAACAAGGAAAATAATTTAATTTACTACTAGATGGCGCCAAAATCCCTTGTGACCATCTCACAGTTTGAGTTTACTCATCCAGCCCTCCTCTGTGAAATCTGGAGTAGAATCAGAACATAAAAAAGAAACTCACTGTTTTAAGAAAGTAGTTAAAACAATTAAAATTTGAACCTAGCTATTATCAATAATGATTTAATCATAAGGGAACTCATACATTTTAATCACAGATATTAAATGCATTTATTAGTTCACGTTAAGTGAGGGAAAAAGTACACATTCATATTTGCTAGGTTTATTCTTCCTTAAATATACTGGGCAAATACAGATAAGTTTTATTGGAAGCACTAATAGTACCACTAAAATGAATTCTGCATGCTTATTTTTTATATCCATTATTGTGATTGATTTTTTAATGTCTTTTCAGAACTGATGATTAATACTTTTTTAAGTGATTATTTTTTTCCTAAACCTTTTCATAAAAGAATGAAATTGGTGTTGTAAAATAACGTATGATTCAAGTACAAAATATTTTTCTGAAAGAATATTTTAAATTAAATTTATGAGATTATGTTTTGATCACACAATGGTCACTTTAACCCTATTTTAAGTGCTCAATTTTTTAATGAGAAATTCCAAGGCACTAGAGACCAGGGTGCTTCCCTGGTAGTTTAGACAGTAAAAAAAATCTGTCTTCAATGTGGGAGACCCAAATTCGATCCCTGACTACTCATTGGAAAGACTGTTGGTGAATTTGACCCTTTGCTCGCCTGATGTGAACAGTTGACTCACTGGAAAAGACCCTGATTTTTGGGAAAGATTGAAGACAGAAGGAAAAGAGGGCTACAGAGGATGAGATAATTGGATAGCATCATCAATTCGATGAGCATGAACTTAACAAACTCTGGGAGACAGTGAGGGATAGGAAAGCCTGGCGTGCTGCAGTCTATGGGGTTGCAAAGGGTCAGACACGACTTGGCAACTGAACATCAACAACACTTAATGAGATACATGTTTAACTTGTCCAAAAATTTCAGTACCAACACATTTTAGAAGTATTTGTAATGAATTATATTCAGTGAAATAAAAATAAATGAGGCATAATTTGAAGGGATGCATGGTAAGCAGTGTTAAATGTGGAAGAATATTCTAGCTAAGTTTTAACTTCTTCATTGGAAAATATGACTGCAAGTTCATTACTTAGCAGTTTGGAATTTCATTATCAACAATGTGATAAAATGCAAAGCCAAATAATATGGGTTTGAAAGCAAATTTAAAGCAAAAATTGAAATAGCAGTGGACACTTCTTTCAAGAAGCAGGGCGCTGTAAAAAATAAAACTAAAACTCTATTTTCAGTGGGAATTCAAGAAAGAGGGACAATTTAGACTATAACATACAGATTTACTACGTAGGTAAATGAGAGACTTAGAGTGATGTGATTTCCAAATTTGAGTACTGTGTAATACGAATTAATAACAAAAATGGCTTTTTAAATAACGAATACGTTGTTTAGAGTTCAGTTAATTTCTATGATTTTACAGGTAAAGAAATAGTATTTCATTTATTCCTCAGGGATAAGTCTATGACTTAATTTTTTTCTGACTTCAAAGTGAAAATTACATAACTTAAAATGATATGAGATAAAAATTCATCAAAGAATACCAGTCAAAAATAATTTTAGAACTTTCTCGAAACATGTATGTTATCAAGTGTGAAACAGATCGCCGGTCCAGGTTGGATGCATGAGACAAGTGCTCAGAGCTGGTGCACTGGGATGACCTAAGGGGATGGGATGGGGAGGGATGTGGGAGGGGGGTTCAGGATGGGGAACACATGTAAATCCATGGCTGATTCATGTCAATGTATGGCAAAAACCACTGCACTATTATAAAGTAATTAGCCTCCAACTAATAAAAATAATTGGGAAAAAATAAATAAAATTTACAATTGTAATCCAAAAATAAATAAATAAGTAAATAAACAGGATAAAAAATAATTTTAGAACTTTCAGAAAAAAACTGTTTATAATTTAAAGTTTCAAAGAAGAAAAGATATAAGCAATAAATAATAAATATTTTTAGAGCTGTTCCTTTAATAAAATAGTGTAAGTGTTTACAGGCAATCGGATGTTTCTAATTAATAACAATAATTTTTAAGTAACTTAGATATTTTGTTACTAGATAAGTGAGAAATTTGCTAAATTGCTCAACAGATATGCTTCATTAAAATATTAGGGTAATCAGTCTGTGCCTCTGGTTCTAAATCTAAAATAAAGAAGACCAATTAGTAATTTTATTTTTTCATAGAAAATCACATGTATTACTTTTTCTTTGAGTTGCAGTCTTTTTTATAGGGTAAGTATTTTAACATTAAATGTGATAACATAAATGAAAATGATAAAATATTTGAATAAAATATTTAAAATCAAATTGTCATTGTGTATAATGGATTATTATATTAACTATACACTTAAAACTTACATGTCAAATTTGTTTAATTCAGTTAAGTAGAATGTTTATATTTTATTTCCAGAAAGACATTTCACTTTTCCTTACAGAAAGACAAGTCATAATATCTATGACTTCTAGATAATATTTTAAAATATCCCTAACCTCCAAATCAGTCAATACAAAATCACTCTGAACTGATTAAGGAAGATTCAGTGGAAAGTGATCTCTTAAACAGAATGATATGCTTAGCATTAATATTTTATAACTGATTAGAAAAGAATATGGAATCCTTTATGGTCAGAATGCTTTGTAAAGAACTTGCACATAGATCTGCTGTTTAAAAAAGCAAAATCAGTACAGAATTTAAATAGTAGGAATTTTGCTTTACTACTTGTGTCAAAACAATTATTATGACAGAAATGACTTTTAGAGAGCCTACATATTCAGTTAATTCCCCCTAAATTACAAGACTCAATTATTGTTGGTTTAATAATTGACAAGTTGTATACCTCCCAACCTCTGAGCTCATTGCCCTGAAACTACATATTTGTAATCTATCATTTTTGATACTCAAGAGTTGGGCTTTGTTCTTAAGCTGGTACTTACTTGGACATGTGGTATTCTCTATTACTCTTCAGTAGAATTTATTGCTTTGGGATGGGATGGAGTGGGGTGGGGTGGGGTTATAAATCACAATTTCAGTTAGTTAACTGTTTTCTTAAAGCATTCTTCAGAAGACATTGTCTTTTAACATTTGTTTATATTTTCAGTTTTTAATTTATGTTTTTAATTGAAGGATAATTGCTTTACAGAATTTTGTGGTTTTCTTTCATACATCGACAAGAATCAGCCATAGGTACACCCATATTCCCTCCCTCCCAAACCTCTCACCCATATCCCTCCCTATTCCACCCTGCTAGATTGTCACAGAGCCCCTATTTGAATTGCCTGAGTCATATAGCAAATTGCCCGTGTCTGTCTATTTTACATATGATATTGTAACTTTCCATGTTACCTTCTCCATATATTTCACCCTCTCCCTTCACCTCTCCCCCAGTGTCCTCAGGTCTGTTATCTATGTCTGTTTCTCCATTGGTGCCTTGAAAATAATTTCATCAGCACCATCTTTTTATATTCTGCATATGTGTGTCAGTATTCCCTTTCTGACTTATGTCACTTTGTATATAGACTTTAGGTTCATCCACCTCATTAGAACTAACTCAAATGTGCTTGTTTTTATGGCTGAGTAGTAAAATATCACAGACTCTTTATCCATTCACCTGTCGAAGGACATTTAGGTTGCTTCCATGTTCTAGCTATTGTAGATAGTGCTGCAATGAATATTGGGGTACATGTGTCTTTTTCAATTTTGATTTCCTCAGGGTATAAGCCTAGAAGTGGGATTGCTGGGTCATATGGTGGCTTTATTTCTAGCTTTTTAAGGAATCTCCATACCATCTTCCATAGTGGCTGTATCAGTTTACATTCCAACCAATGATGCAAGAGCATTCCCTTTTCTCCACATCCTCTCCATACTTTACTGTTTGTAGACTTTTTGATGATGGCCATTCTGACTGGTATGAGCTGGTATCTCACTGTAGTTTTGATTTGCATTTCTCTAATAATGAGTAATGTTGAATATCTTTTCACGTGTTTGTTAGCCATCTGTATGTCTTCTTTGGAGAAATGTCTTTTTATTTTTATTTTTTCCCAACTCTTTAATTGGACTGTTTGTTTTATGGATTTTTTGAATTGTATGGACTGCTTGTATATATTGGAAATTAAATCTTTGTCATTTGTTTCCTTTGCTATTATTTTCTCCCATTCTGAAGGCTATCTTTTCATTGTGTTTATAGTTTCTTTTGCTGTGCAAAAGCTTTCAAGTTTAATTAGGTCCCACTTGGTTGTTTTTATTTCCATTACTCTAGGAGGTGGGTCAAAGTAGATCTTTCTTTGATTTACCAGGAGTCATCAAGTGTTCTACCTATGCATTCCTCTAAGAGCTTTATAGTTTCTGGCCTTACATTTAGGTCTTTAATCCATTTTGAGCTTATCTTTGTGTATCACTTTAGGAAGTGTTCTAATTTCATTTTTTGGCATGTAGCTGTCCAGTTTTCCCAGCACCACTTATTGAAGAAGCTATATTTGTCCCATTGTATATTCTTGCTTACTTTGTTAAAAATAAGGTGCCCATAGGTGTGTGGGTTTATCTCTGGGTTCTCTATCCTGTTCCATTGGTCTATATTTCTGTTCTTGTGTCTTGATGACTGTAGCTTTGTAGTGTATTCTGAAGTCAGGAAGGTTGATTCCTCCAGTTCCTTTCTTCTTTCTAAAGACAGCTTTGGCTATTCAGGGTCTTTTATGTTTCCATACGAATTGTGAAATTTTTTGTTCTAGTAGTTCTAGTTCTAGTTCTAGTTTTTTGTTCTAGTTCTAGTTCTAGTTCTAGTTGAATCTGTAGATTGCATTTGGTAGGATCATCATTTTCACAATATTGATTCTTCCTACCCAGGAGCATGGAATGTCTCCCCATCTGTTTGAGTCATCTTTGACTTCTTTAGTCAGTGTCTTGTAATTCCCATATATAGTTCTTTGGTCTCCTTAGGTAGGTTTATTTCTAGATATTTTATTATTTTTGTTACAATGGTGAATGGTATTGATTCTTTAATTTCTCCTCCTGATTTTTCATTGGTAGTCTATAGGAATGCAGGTGATTTCTGTGTATTGATCTTGTATCTCACTACTTTGTTGAATTCACTGATTAGCTCTAGTAATTTTCTTATCATTTCTTTTGGGGTTTTTATATATGGTATCACATCATCTACAAACAGTAATAGTTTTGCTTCTTATTTTCTGATCTGGATACCTTTTATTTCTTTTCTTCCCCTATTGCCATAGCTAGGAGTTCCAAACCTACCCTGAATAATAGTGGTGAGAGTGGACACCTTTGTCTTGTTCCTGATCTTAGAGGGAATGCTTTTAGCTTTTCACCATTGAGGATAATTTTGCTAAGTGCTTATCATATATAGCCTTTACTATGTTGAGGTAGGTTCCTTCCATGCCCACTTTTTTGAAGCGTTTTTATCATACATGGGTGCTGAATTTTGTTGAAGGCTTTTCTGCATCTATTGGGATAATCATATGGTTTTCATCTTTCAATTTGTTAATATGGTTTATCATGCTGTTTGATTTGCATATATTGAAGAATCCTTGCATCCCTGGAATAAACCTGACTTGATCATGCTGTATGAGCTTTTTAATGTGTTGTTGAATTCTGTTTGCTAGAATTTTGTTGAGAATTTTTGCATTTATGTTCGTCTGTGATATTGGCCTGTAATTTTCTTTTTTTGTGTTGTCTTTGCCTGGTTTTGGTATCAGGGTGATTGTGGCCTTGTAGAATGAGTTTGGAAGTGTTCCTCTGCAGTTTTGGGGGAGAATTTCAGACAAACAGGCATTATCTCTTCTCTAATGTGTGTCAGAATTTCCCTTTGAAGCCATCTGGTAAGGGCTTTTGTTTTGGGGGAGATTTTTCATCTCAGTTTCAATTTCAGTGTTTGTAATTGAGTTGTTCATAATTTCTGTTTCTTCCTGGTTCATTCTTGGGAGATTGCATTTTTCTAAGAATCTGTCCATTTCCTCTAGGTTATCCACTTTATTAGCATATAGTTACTCATAATATCCTCTCATGATCCTTTGTATTTCTGTGTTGTCTGTTGTAATTTCTTTTTCATTTCTAATTTTGTTGATTTGATTTTTCTCCCTTTTTTCCTTGATGGGTCAAGCTAGTGGTTTGTCAATTTTGTTTATCGTCTCAAAGAACCAACTTTTAGTTTTATTAATCTTTGCTATTGTTTCCTTCATTTCTTTTTCGTTTATTTCTGCTCTGAACTTTATGATTTCTTTCCTTCTGCTGACTTTGAGGTTTTTTGGTTCTTCTTTTTTCCTGCTGCTTTAGCTATAGAGTTAGGTTGTCTGGTCAATATTTTTCTTGTTTCTTGATGTTGGATTTTAATCACTGTAAGCTTCCCTCTCAGAACTGTTTTTACTGAGTCCCATAGGTCATCGTGTTTTCATTGTCATTTGTTTCTAGGAATCTTTTGATTTTCCATCTTATTTCTTCAGTAACCTCTTCATTATTTGATAATGCATTGTTTAATTTCCATGAATTTGTGTTTTTTGCATTTATTTTTCCTATAGTTGATATCTAATCTTACAGTGCTATGATCAGAGAAGATACTTGATATGATTTCAATTTTCTTAAATTTACTGAGGCTTGATTTGTGGCTCAAGATTCGGTCTATCCTGGAGAATGCTCCATGTGCCCTTGAGAAGAAAGTGCATTTTTCTGCATTTAGATGAAAAGTCCTTAAGATATCAATTAGGTCCATTTGGTATAATGATCCATTTAAGGTTTGTGTTTCCTTATTGATTTTCTGTTTTGATGATCTGTCCATTGGGGTGAATGGGGCATTAAAGACCCTTACCATTATTGTGTTACTGTCAATTTCCCTTTTTATGTCTGTTAGTGTTTGCTTTATATATTGAGGTGCTCCTATGCTGGGTGCATAAATATTTACAATTGTTATGTCTTCTTCATGGATTGATCCCTTGATTGGTTTGTAGTGTCCTACTTTGTCTCTTATGATATTCTTTACTTTAAAGTCTATTTTGTCTGAAACAAGGATTGCAACTCCAGCATTCTTTTGGTTTCCATTCACATGAACTATCTTTTTCTACCCTTTTCCTTTCAGTCTGTATGTGTCTCTAGTTCTGAAGTGGGCCTCTTGTAGGCAGCATATATATGGGTCTTGTTTTTGAATCCATTCAGCCAGCCTATATCTTTTGGTTGGTGATTTAATCCATTTACCTTTAAGGTAATTGTGATAAATATGTTCTTATTGGCATTTTCTTGATTGATTTGGGTTTGTTTTGTAGGTTTTTCCTTTCTCTTGTGTTTACTGAATATATAATCTCTTTAGTATTTGTTGCAAGACTGGTTTGATGGTGCTGATTTCTGTTAACTTTTGCTTGTCTGTAAAGCTTTTGACTTCTCCATCAGTTTTGAATGAGATCTTTGTCTTGTATAGTAATCTTAGCTGCAGATTTTTCTCTTTCAGTACTTTAAACATATCCTCCTATTCCCTTCTGACCTGCAGAGTTTCTGCTGAGAAGTCTGCTGTTAATTGTATGGGGTTATCTTTGTATGTTACTTATTGCTTTTCCCTTGTTGCTTTTATTATTCTTTCTTTCTGCTTAGTCTCTTGTTAGCTTGATTAATGTATGTCTTAATGTGTTTCTTCTTGGGTTTATCCTAAAGGGACTCTCTCTGCTTCTTGGCATTTATTTACTATTTGCTTTCCCATGTTGGGGAAGTTTTCAAGTATAATTTCTTCAAAAATTTTCTCAGGGCCTTTCTTTTTTTCTTCTTTTTCTGGGAACCCTATAACTCAAATGTTGACACATTTAATATTGTCCCAAAGGTCTCTGAGGCCATCCTAGATTCTTTTCTTTCTTTTCCTTTTATTCTGCTGTTAAGCAGTTATTTCCACCATTCTATCATCCAGCTCACTTATCCATTCCTTTGTTTCAGTTATTCTGCTATAGAATCCTTCTAGAATATTTTTAATTTCAGTAATTGTGTCATTCGAATCCTTCTAGAATATTTTTAATTTCAGTAATTGTGTCATTCATCTCTGTTTGCCTATTATTTATTTCTTCTATATCCTTGGTGATAGTATTAACTGTGTTAATTATTTCTTGCATTTTCTCCATTTTGTTTTCCAATCTTTGGAACATCTTTACTATAATTATTCTTAATTCTCTTTTGGGTAGATCACTTATTTCCTCTTTGTTTATTTGGTCTTCTGAATATTTGGTCTTATTCTTTCACTCTGTATTTCTCTGTCTTTTCATTTCTTTTATTTTTCCTAACTTGCTCCACTTTAGGTCTCCTTTTCCCTGACTTTAGTTGTATTCCTTCTTTATTTTGATTTTTGCCATTGGAGGGAAAAGCTGGCTGAGTGGTTTGTGTCACTTTCTTGCTAGGGTGAGTTGTGCCTGTGTTATAGTGGGAGGAGATCAAGCAGATCAAGCAAGTAATTACAGAAATAATAGGACATATAGACACATTTGCACACATACATTTATAACCAAAGTACTCTAAAGAAAGTGTACAGGAGATTGACTTGGTGAATAAGGGAAACCAAAAACGATATTGACCAATTAAAAGCAGAGCTAGCTAATGCTCAATCTGGAAAACTAAGCGTGGACAGAGTACCAACTGAGGAATATAGCAAAGAATGTTCATCAAGTTAACTTAATTGGGAAAAAGAAAAAACAACAACAACAACAAAGAGTGGAGAAAAACTGGATAAGAAAAAAAAAAAGAGAGAGAGAGAGAGAGAGGAGAAGGAAGGGAAAAGAGAAAAGGCAGGGGGTGGAAAAGAGTTATGTGAAAAAGAGTTATACATACTTAAGAATAGCTACAGCCAGTAACGAACTATAGAAGAAGCAGTTGAATATATCAAAAACAAAAAGAAAAAAGAAAAAAAAAAAAAAAAAAAAAAAAAAAAAAAAAAAAAAAAAAAAAAAACTTAAAAAATGAACAAAAAGGTGAAAAGAGAAAAAAAGAAAAAAAAATCCTAAAATGATTTTTTTTTTTTTTTAACAAGAAAACCAAAGAAGAAAACTCCGCAGCACCACAAAATGCTAATGTGAAGGTGGAAATATGTAAGGGGAATAACAACAGTGGGATTTATAGAAAAAAAAGAAGAAAGAAAAAAAAAATGATTCTCAAGGTTGTAGTTCTTTATTTTGGAATCTGCCACTGTCGATGGGGTTGGCTTAGTGTTCTGGGATGTTTTGCTGCTTGGGGGGGCTTGTGCCTGTAATGGAGCTGTATCTCATCTCTCTGAAGGGCATATGTCTTTGGGCAGTCCATCTGGCTTCTACAGTGTTAGACATGTCTATTTCTGCAGCTGCTTCAAAACAGCCCTCTCAGCATGTCCTCACTGCCTCTAGCCTGCTCCTTGTCCCTGGGATCATTGCTGGTGCTTCTGTTCCCCTGATGCACCACAGAGAGTTGTGCAGGCTTCTCTCAGCCCCCTGAGATCACCGTCTGTCCTGTGGGGCTTGTGTGCTCTGGTCTGGGCTCCCCAGGCCTGCCCTCTGCTCTGCGGGGCTTGGGTTCACTCAGCTCCCTGGCCCTCCGCTTTGGTCGCGGGTCCTATGTGTCCTTTGCTCCCAGGGCTGCCGTCTGCGCGCTGGGGTTTCGGTGCCTGCTGAGTTTGTGTGGTGCCCCACACCCGGCTACGTGGGCCCACCCTCTCTGTGATGCCAGGTTTCTACAGGCTCCTCTCAGTTCCCTGAGCCCACCGTCTGGCTGGGGTCACAGTCTGCAAGCTGTTCACAGGCTGAGAAATACAGACTTCTCTGTTTTCTGCCCTCTAAGCCTCTACTTTCCCCAGTTTTCAAGACTCTACAGCTTTTGCTGGCCGGGGAGGGAGCTTCCCTGCGCATGGGAACGCCTCCTGTTTCGTAACTCCCTCTGTCCCTTGGGGCACACGCTCCTGTCCAGAAGTTCTTTTCCCTTTTTATTATTATTATTATTTCTATCCTCTCTCCTGCTTCATTTCAGGGAGCTTAGCCTGTCCCCCTGGAGGCCTGGGGTCTTCTGCTGTCGCCTAGAGGTTGCTTTGTAGGAGTTTTTCCACATCTTGAGGAGTTTTTGATGTATTTGTGGGGAGGCTGGCGACGTCCCCATCTTACTCCTCCACCATCTTCCTCAACAAGCCAATATATTTTCTTTTTTTATTTTAAAACTATGGATTCAATTATTATTCTTGAGACTCTCATTATGTTTGTGGCCATTTCTTTTTCTCTGTGTCAACTAGATCAAGCTAATTTATACTGCTAGATTTTGATCCTTGTACTCCTGATAGTATTCTAAATTTAATCTGTAAAAAACATGGATCATTAGTGAAAGATAAATTTGTAAGATTCCCCTTTAGTGTCTAGAAAGTAGACTAGTTCAAAAGTACAAGCCAGAGAAAATGTCTTCTATTTTGCTGATTGATTGGAGACAGTAAAATGAGATGTAAAATTCAATATATTGGAACCTGACAGGTATGGAGTTTACTCAACTCATTATGTATGCATATTGATGGGGGCTGAGGGACAGTGTTGAAGGGACTTGTGTGAATAAATTTTTATACTCAGGACACTTTTATAATTCTCACATAAAAAATGAAGATCTTTGTGAAAGGAGAAAAAGTCAAATTTTCATCTAATTTTGTTTTCTATCATAATTTTAAATCTGTGACAAGTAAGCTGAAAGAAGGAACTATACTCAAAGTTGTTCACATCCTCTTCTTCTTCAATACTTAAATCATTTATTATGGATTTTTTCCTATTGAGAAACTGCATTTTCTGAGTTTAGTTTTAGAAAGGAACAATTATTAACACTGATAACAATGAACATAAACCTATATATAATGCTTTTACTAAATTTTTCAATGTTTTTTTGAAAAATCTAGGTAGATGTAATTTTACAGGTATTTAATTTTTCAGTTTGGCTACAGTTAAAAGGAAAATGCATATCTAGATGTCATGAAGATCAAAATATGGACAATCTTTGAATTATTTAAATCAGTTCATAGTTTTCACTTTAGAAATGAATACTTTAATGTCATTTAAATACTAAAAGAGATACAGTTTAAATTAATCATTCTAATTAATTTTCTAAGATTATCTTTTTGATATTTTACAGTGGCTACCTTTACAAAAATGAATATAAATTAGTCACTTATGCCTCTATTCAAAATAAACTTTCATATTTGAATATATTAGACAGATTTCCTAATCTGTCTTTAAGTTGAAACTTAAAAGTTTAAAATGAAGTCTTGAAAGAAACATGATTCTCATGTAATAATTCTCCTTAAGAAAAGAATAAATGAAATTATTTCCTTATCTTTGCCATTAGATGTTTATAAAATAATGAATAAATGAACAAATGCTTATCCCCCCCTCTGTACTAGAAAATACTTTTAGTAATGAGTATCAGAATTTGTTCTTAAAACATTAGGTTTTATGCCTTTTATGCTCATGTCGTTATCATTCTCCTGCTAATATTTCTCACTGATTTTTTCAAGAGAAAATGTGTATTTTTTATCATACAATTCTTTTTGTTTTAAACTAAAAATCCCACAAAGCTATCAATATTTTAAACCAAAAATATTAGTTGAAAAATAAATTCATATTGTTACTAGATTTCTTGTTGTAGGAAAAATGAAGATTTTTTTTCTTTTGTACTAGTAACTAAAAGAGGCTTCCCTCGTGGCTCAGACAGTAAAGAATCTGCCTACAATGTGTGGGAGACCTGGGTTTGATCCCTGGGTTGGGAAATGCCCTGGAGGAGGAAATGGCAGCCCACGCCAGTATTCTTGCCTGAAGAATTCTGTCTCAAAGTGTCAGACGTGACTGAGCAACTAAGCACAAACACACACAGTAACTAAAAAGTAGGGTTTCTCCGGTGACTCAGTGGTATAGAATCTGCCTGCCAATGCAGGAGACAAAGGTTCCCTTCCTGAGTGAATAAGATCCCCTGGAGAAGAACCTGGCAACCCACTCCAGTGCTCTTGCTTGAGAAATCCCATAGATTTCCTTGTAGTATACCATCCAAGGGATTGCAAAAGCATCAGCTGCAACTTGGTGACTAAGCAATAGCATCAATAACTAAAGAAAAAAAAATATTGTTTTCTATTAATCAGTAGACTAGAAGTGTACTCTATGAATCAGCTTTTTGATCTATTTAGATTGTCAGAGTTCAATGCCCATTAATTCAGCTGTGTTTACTATTTTCCAGGCATTAATAGAGGTACTCAGAATACAATAAATCAGTGAACAGAATTGAGGAAAATGAAAAAAACATAATTTGCCATATGGATAATGCATTTAGTATTTTTTAATGAATGATAACGGAGAAATATGCACCATTATTTTCTGTTTGGATTATGCAAATACTTATGGAGATAGTACTCACAAAACTTCCTGGCAATAACCAAATAACCAGTGATCAACTCGTTGTCCAGATGCTTTTTTAAAGCTGTGAAAGCCTGGTGAAAATATTTCTTCAATCACAATAATTTTCAAAAACCCAGTAAGCACTCATTTCTTCTGGAAAATAACAACTGTGCCTATGCATTGATCATGAAGGACTCTTTATCTTGACTAAATTACTGTAGTCTTTGAGAATGAAATACATAATTAATTACTGATTTAACAATAGCATCTTTCTGGAAACATTTGTATGCTCTTAGTATTAGGATTAAATATAAACAAAACATTAAGGTATAAAAGATAATACAAAAATCTTAATTATGCATATACTTAAATAAATGAAACACTGAACTTACAAAACTCCTTTTTGCACCTTTGTCTACTCAACCAATATTTTCAAATACAGAATAGGTATACTTTTTCACTTTTCAAAATTAATCAAGCTTAATTGTATAATCTATATGAGGCAGGAAAGACAGGACAGGGCAAAAGGACAGCCTCCTCATGTATAGGTATTAGGCAGAAGGCAAAGCCACCTCCTTGTTTTGCAATGAATGAGGCCATGACACATGGCTTGTGAGTTATATTAATGGCTTCATTATGATCACAAAGAGCTTTATATATTTTAATAATTAGAATTTGAGAGCACCAAGAAGGGCTCAGATCCAGATGGAAAAAATCGGCATTAATTTGAATATGCTTATTGTTCTTGTTGCTTATAAATATTGTTATAAATTGCAAAGCATTAACAAATCATGGCAATTAATGTTTTATTCAAATGTTTTTTAATATCCAAATCTAATACTACTAGCTGTATTTTAAATGCAAATGTATAGTACATTTTATACATAAAAATGTCAACTTACCACTGTAAAGCATATGGTATGTAAATAATGTAAAGCATTATTTATATGATTTTATATTAATTATCACTTATATTATAAATACATCATATTTTACTTATGTATATTTGTATGTTTGGGGAACTGCCTAATTAAAAGTATGATATTTTCATAAATTATTTTAATTTGATATTTAGAAATCCTTTAAAATAAATAAATTTATCTTCATATTCTCATATATCATTTCTTTGAAAAAAGGAAAAAAAAAATTAGAGAAAACCACCCATGAAGTACACTAAGACCATTCAGACAACTACCGTTCAAAAATAAAAATAAAATGTGCTATGAGCAGGTCTGGAAAACTTCATATTCAAAATTCAAACAAACTTCAAAAGAAAAATAAATCAACTTGGAATGATGCTCGCTTAACCTTATAGAAACTGGTCTCCAATTTACAATGCCACAATTCTATTTGGCCACTTAGTTTAAATATCATGCATTTTCCCACTCTCTAATTCAAATAGGTCAAACTAAATTTTTAATTTTGGTCATACACATATTTATTTTATCTTTGTGATTCTTTAGCCACGTTAAAAACTTGTAATTTCCCCAATGCATTATTTATTATTTCATTACTATTTTTGAGATATTTGTGTGATCTTCATTTAACTTAAATTCTTTCATAAATTCCAGGTTTGACTGCACTAGTGGCCTCTCAAATTAATGGATGGTATTATGTCACAGCACGACTTGTCCAATACAGTCTAGTCATACTGTTCCAGGGGTACTTGTTCAATCTACTACCCTACTTAAAGTGTCTTCTTCACCCACAACATGTTTTATAAATTATTTTTATGGTCTATTTCCAGCATTTTCACCATACTATGTTTAATTCCTTGATTATTATCCTCTTAGGAAAAGAGAGTCCATGATACAATGTTTTTGTTTTTGCTCTCTAATTATAACTGCATGGAAAATATTATCCCTTTGAAATGAGGAACTATTTTTTTCTCTTCTCTTCTGCTTCCATTCCCTCCTCTGTTCTCTCTCCAGTTTAAAAAAAAAAAAAAAGGAAAGAAAAAGAAAAGAAACCTGCATATAATACTTTCTCAGAAACTGAACTGAAAGAATACATATATTTTTCAAACATTGAGACATGGATTCAATCTCTGGGTCAGGAATATTCCCTGGAGAAGGGAGTGGAAACTCAGTCCAGTATTCTTGCCTGGGAAACCTCTTGGACAAAGGAGCCTGGAAATCTACAATCCATCGGGTCACAAAGAGTTGGACACAAACTGAGCACAATCTAAACACTTAGCTAATTAATTATTAATGGTTTTCTTCTTATTTCATTCTTATAGCTTGTGGAGACCTTATTTGCAGGAGTGAAGAAAACTGAAGGGCATGTTTCTGTGTCATAACCTTAGTGAATATCTAAGTCTTGTACAATGTGGTGTTTTATTATGATTCTAAAGGTAAAATATAAATTTAATAAAAGTGAAATCAGCCCTGCAAAATACTAATATGAAACAGTAACAAGGAAATAATTTGAAAATAAAAAAAATGAACTAGGAAAAAATGAAGCACCATAAACTCCTTGTCATGTCCGACAATAATTATTGGCTATGATGGGTGAAAGAGTGGGGGAAAAGTGTCATTGTATTTTGTTCTCCTTCACTTGCAGTTAATTAGTATGGAATTATTTGACCTGAATAATACAGTGAATAAATTAAAAATACCTCTTAGATTGCTGGGCTTCCCTGGTTGCTCAGTGGGTAAAGAATCCACCTGCAGGGCAGAAGATGCAGGAGATGCAGATTCGAACCCTGGGTTAGGAAGATTCCTTGGTTGGAAAGATTGCATGGCAACACACCCCAATATTCTTTTTCTTTTTTAAATTTATTTTTATTGGAGGGTAATTGCTTTACAATATTGTGGTGGGTTTTGCCATACATTCACATGAATCAGCCATGGGTGTACATATGTTCCCCATCTTGAACCTCCCTTCCACCTCCCACCCCAACCCATCCCTCAGGGTCATCCCAGTGCACCAGCCCTGAGCACCCTGTCTCATGCATCAAACCTGGACTGGTGATCTATTTCACATATGATAATTTACAAGTTTCAATGCTATTCTCTCAAATCATCCCACCCTTTCCTCCTCCCACAGAGTTCAAAAGTCTGTTCTTTACATCTGTGTCTCTTTTGCTGTCTTGCATATAGGGTCATTGTTACCATCTTTCTAAATTCCATATATATGTGTTAATATATCATATTGGTATTTTTCTTTCTGACTTACTTCACTCTGTGTAGTAGGTTCCAGTTTCATCCACCTCATTAGAACTGATTCAAATGTGTTATTTTTATAGCTGAGTATATTCCATTGTGTATATGTACCACAGCTTCCTTATCCATTCGTCTGCCACTGGGCACCTAGGTTACTTCCATGTCCTGACTATTGTAAACAGTGCTGCTATGGACATTGGGCAAAAATAAATAAACGGGACCTAATTAAACTTAAAAGTTTTGCACTCCAATATTCTTGCCTGGAGAATCCCATGGACAGAGTAGCCTGGCAGGTTAGAGTCCATAAGGTCACAAAGAGCCTGACATGACTGAAGTGACTGTGCATAGCACAGAGAATAGATTTCTGTTCTCATCACGCATTATCCCATTGTTGCATTCTAAATGTCTGCATTGTTCATCTATAGGATCTTTTGAAGTCTAATATTAAAGTGTATGGATGTGAGAGTCTAATGTAAAGTCTAATGTTAAATGTGAGACCTAGGATAATTCTATTATACTATAACAAATATTAAGAAGTGTAACAGAGAAGAATACTTACAGCAAATGTTCTCCTTATTATTAATTCATTTCTAGAAATAGTAATGCAAAGATATTAAGGTTCAACATATGTGTAGATCACTGAATCTATTTCAAAACATCTAGTATAGCAATATACTTATCTATTTGAAGTAATAAATTTTGCAATGTTATTACTTTTGATGCATTTTTTCTTAATACAATAAGCTCACCTTCATAAAAGGTACTATTTTCTTTACTCTTGACTTCGTTTTGAGTTCATTTTACCACTTCAAAAACTTTTTATGGAGATGTTAAATTATTTGAAAAACTAAATTTATAACATAACTTGCCTAATCATGCTTTCAAAACATGCTCATTAGTAAAAACAGCAGCATTTCAAGGTTCTTATTAAACTCATAGGGCTAGGAAAATGAGTCACAGAGAATTGGAAGGATGAAAAATTTTAGATAAAACTGATTAATTAATGCAATGTAAGTTTCCCTGTAAACATAGCAACATAGGAAATTAAACATTGCAACACAATGGTAACTAAAGATGACAGCCCCCAAAATTATTAGCTTTTGATGAATGTGAAGATCACAGTCTATATCATTATGCATAAATTGGTATTAATATTAAACTAGACAATATAAGCAAATAATGTAAAAGAAAACCACTAGGCTTACATCAGAAGAATAAAACTACTGTCCATGTGTGTCACTTAATCATTTAATTTTCAGCTAGTATTAATTTTTCTAAACTTCAATTTTCTTAATTGCTTAAAATTTGAATAAGAACATCTGTCCCTCCTTTTCACTAGCATAACTGAAATTTAACAGAATAATGTAAATGAGCTTTATAAAATTGCCAATCAGAATTATAAAATGGGTTAATACTTAAGCCTATTTTAAATTAATTATTTAAGACAATTCATACTTTATTAATCATACTTAGCCTGGTATCTTACAGTCCATGGAGTCTGACATGATTAGTGACTAAACAATAGCAAAGACTATTTTTCCTTTATATTTATTAGCAATTATGCCCCTAATTTGTCTCTCTGTCTCTAGTATTTATATCTCATTTATCTGTATTTGCTCACAGTTTCTCTTAAGTTTCTAGTTGTCAATATTTTGCTAAGGCTAGTCAAATGGATTTATTTGCTTGTTAATTAAATTCCATAGTTTATATTCATTTCCAACTTTATAAAATAAAATCTTCCTTCAAGAAAAATTCTTAATACCATATACATATCTAGCATTAGTTATTCAGGAACATTGCTTCTTCCAGACCACTTGGTACACACAAGCATATATTGGAAAATGTGTTTCTTTTACCTCTTCAGATGTTAAAACTCCACCCAACCTCCAGAAGCATTACTTAAATCCTACCTCTTCAGTACAACTTTAATTAATATCAGAAATGATCTCTAAGACTCTAATTTTTTTAAATAGTTTATTTAAAATGTTATATTAGTTTCATACATACAACATAGGGAATCAATATTTTTATAGATTAAATGTCATTTAAATTTTTTCTAAAATATTTGTTATATTCCCTAGTTCAGTTCAGTCACTCAGTCATGTCTGATTCTTTGCAACCTCATAGACTGCAGCACACCTGGCTTCCCCATCGAACACCACCTCCTGGAGCTTGATAAAACTCATGTCCAATGAGCTGGTGATGCCATCCAATCATCTCATCCTCTATCAGCTCTTTTTCTCCCTGCCTTCAATCTTCCCCAGCATCAGGATCTTTTCTAAGGAGTCAGTTGTTTGCATCAGGTGGCCAAAGTATCAGTGCTTCAGTTCAGCATCAGTCCTTCCAATGAATATTCAGGACAGATTGCTTTAGGATTGACTGGTTGGATCTCCTTACAGTCCAAGGGACTCTCAAGAGCCTTTGCCAACACCACGGTTAAATAGCATCAATTTTATGGCACTCAGCTTTCTTTATGGTCCAACTCTCACATCCATACATGACTACTGGAAAGACCATAGCTTTGACTAGACAGACCTTTGTCTGCAAAGAAATGTCTCTGCTTTTGAATATGCTGTCTAGGCATATATTCCCTAGGCCCTATCTTATTTAAATATACATAGTATTTTTACATGCACTATTTATTTTGCATATATCTTTTATTTACTCATATATGGTCATTCATGTATTCATTCAGTAAATATATTCTTGATCTTCATTGCATGCCAGGCATTATTCTAGCTGGTAAGGAAAGAACCTATACAAAAAAGATCTTCATGACCCAGATGATCACGATGGTGTGGTCATCACCCAGAGCCAGACATCCTGGGATGTAAAGTCAAGTGGGCCTTAGGAAGCATCACTACGAGCAAAGCTAGTGGAGGTGATGAAATTCCAGTTGAGCTATTTCAAATCCTAAAAGATGATGCTGTGAAAGTGCTGCACTCAATATGCCAACAAATTTGGAAAACTCAGCAGTGGCCACAGAACTGGAAAAGGTGAGTGTTCATTTTAATCCCAAATAAAGGCAATGCCAAAGAATGCTCAAGTGACTGCACAACTGCACTCATCTCACATACTAGCAAAGTAATGCTCAAAATTCTCCAAGCCAGGCTTCAACAATACATGAACCATGAACTTCCAGATGTTCAAGCTGGTTTTAGAGACTGCAGAGGAACCAGAGATCAAATTGCCAACATCCACTGGATGATCAAGAAAGCAAGAGTGTTCCAGAAAAACATCTACCTCTGCCTCATTGACTATGACAAAGCCTTTGACTGCTTGGATCACAATAAACTATGGAAAAGTCTGAAAGAGATGGGAATACCAGACCACCTGACCTGCCTCTTGAGAAATCTGTATGCAGGTCAAGGAAGCAATAGTTAGAACTGGACATGGAAAAACAGACTGGTTCCAAATAGGAAGGAATACGTCAAGGCTGTATATTGTCACCGTGCTTATTTAACTTATATGCAGTGTACATCATGAGAAATGCTGGGCTGGATGAAGCACAAGCTGGAATCAAGATTGCCAGGAGAAATATCAGTAACCTCAGATATGCAGATGACACCACCCTTATGGCAGAAAGTGAAGAACTAAAGAGCCTCTTGATGAAAGTGAAAGAGGAGAGCTTAAAGCTCAACATTCAGAAAACTAAGATCATGGCATCCGGTCTTATCACTTCAAGGCAAATAGATGGGGAAACAGTGGAAACAGTGGCTGACTTCATCTGCAGATGGTGACTGCAGCCATGAAATTAAAAGATGCTTACTGCTTGGAAGAAAAGTTATAATCAACATAGACTGCATATTAAATAGCAGAGATATTACTTTACCAACAAAGATCCATCTAGTCAAGGCTATGGTTTTTCCCTAGTCATGTATGGATGTTGAGAGTTGGACTATAAAGAAAGCTGAGCACAGAAGAACTTATGCTTTTGAACTGTGGTGTTGGAGAAGACTCTTAAGAGACTCTTGAACTGCAAGGCGATTCAACCAGTCCATCCTAAAGGATATCAGTCCTGAATGTTCATTGGAAGGACTGATGTTGAAGCTGAAACTCCAATACTTTGGCCACCTGATGTGAAGAGCTGAATCATTTGAAAAGACCCTGGTGCTGGGAAAGATTGAAGGCAGGAGGCAAAGGGGCTGACAGAAGATGAAATGGCTGGAAGGCATCACTGACTCAATGGACATGTGTCTCAGTAAACTCTGGGAGTTGTGATGGACAGGGAGGCCTGACGTGCTGCAGTCCATGGGGTTGCAAAGAGTTGGGCACAACTGAGCGACTGAACTGAAAGGAAGGAAAGAACCGGTGACTCAGATTGTAAAGACTCCTCCTCCCATGCAGGAGACCTAGATTCAATCCGTGGGTTGGGAAGATTCCCTGCAAGATGGCATGGCAAACCACTCCAATATTCTTGCCTAGAGAATCCCCATGGAAAGAGGAGGCTGGTGGGCTACAATTCATGATGTCTCATAGAGTCAGATACAACTGAGCGAGTAAGCACACACAAAGAAATAACAGTAAAATTGACGTCAATAACAGGATCAATGTTAACAACAATCACCTACCCTCAAGAGCTTATTTTCCAAAGGGAATAGGGGATGGGAGAGAAAGGATAAATAACGTACATTTGTAGTATGTCACATATTGAAATGTGTTTATGGGAAAACAAAAAAGAAAGCAAGGAAATCTTGTAGGGAGGGAGTGCATGTGTGTTGTGGGTAGGGTTTGCCTTACTACCCATAGAACTGTATGGATATGAAAATCTGAAAAACAAAAAAATGACTTTGATATTCCTGGACATATATTCCTGATCAACGTGAATGAGTATACTGAGTAATTCCATTAAGCATGACATAGTCTATCTACCACAGGTTCTGTTCAATTTAACACTGAGACATTAGTTACTTTCACTCTTGTGTCCCTCAAATCTATTGTGTGTAGGTGTGTGTGCCCACCCAAGATCATACATGCATACATTGATTATATCCTCCAGACTCCAGGGTATATACACTCCAAGTATGGATATACACGCGGGCATCTCTGGTGGCTCAGCAATAAAGGAGCTGCCTACAATGCAGGAGACATAAAAAACATGGGTTTGATCTGTGGGTTGGGAAGATCGCTGAAGTAGGACATGGAAACCCACTCCAGCACTCTTGCCTGGAGAATCCCATGGAAAGAGGAGCCTGGTAGGCTACAGTCCATAGGTCGCAAAGAATCTGACAAGACTGAAGGGATTTTAGCACCACACAGATATATATATATAATTATTTTTTCCACTTATTTTTTTACCTTGATGACTACATTTTTCTCTCATCTTCCAGTCAGTTACATTCATTCAGCCTTATTTTTCTCCTTGACTTAAATCACTTTAAGAACTAGACTTTTGAAATATAAAAACTCATACTGTTCCTTTGGTTTCCTGTTTCCCTGTATGACATGATTTCTATATCTCAAATCTCTATTAGATATTTAAACTCGGGATTCCTTAGCTAGCGGTATAAAATAATAGCAAATTGTTAAAATAAATGAGGGAAATACTGCCTAATTTTTTTTTTTTACCCCAAATGACAAGAAGTCTAAATTTCAAAATATATTAATTTATGTTGATATAGATTGCAATGTTTAAAGATCCACATTGGTAACTAAATTTAGAAATAGGTTAGTTCAGTAATCAGTATACTAACCAGTATGTTAATCAATGCTTAGTATAAACATTAAAACCAATTTTGGCTTTGGTTGTTGATGCTATAAAGACAGTAAATTTAAGAACAGTGACATTAATATAAAAGCATTCCTTTAATTCTGGCTACAAAAGCTATCAGATTTACTTTAGAAATAATAAAATAAATTAAAATAATTTCAATATTCTATTTAATCTTAATTTCCTACCTGAAAGATGATACATATGAATTTGTTTATTAAAATTCTATCATGAGCTGCTGTTGTGTTGATGTTTAACCATGAAACTTGTGGGAATACTTTAATTCCCCAAATGGGGGAAACAGAAAAATCAATGAACTGCTTGGTCTCCAGTCAAGAAGTAACTCTCTCTGCCAAAAGGGATGAACTAAAACTTCTTTATCATTCTAATTGAAGAAGGAATTCATAGGGCCTGGACTCCATCTCAGGCCTGTCTGTGCTGGCCGTGCTTGGCTGCCTCTCCAGCGGACTCTGAACTCTCTGCTTAGTGCCTGTGGGGACGACAATGGAAGGATAAGACCCCCTCCAGACAGGGGAATCTTGAAGATCACATCCAGGCTACTCGTTGCCTAAGAGGAAGCATACCGTAATCACCCCTGTCTCCGGACAGGTCATAAACTTTTTTCGTATCTATCAGGATGTAATCACAGGCTTATCGATTATTAACTGGTTGGAATGTAACTGCGGGCTTATTGACTATTGACTGTTTAGACACGTACACATGAGGTAGGTGGTGGGTTTAGACACGTACACATGGGGTAGGTGGTGGGTTTAGACACGTACGCATGGGGTATAAAAGATTTTCACAAATGCTGGACGGGGTCCTTGGCTAAGAGGAGACTCTGCCTTGGGCCTGCCGGTGTAATAAACTGCACTCCACTATCTGCATTGTCCTTCTGAGTGAGTCTGTTTCCCTGAAAGCGTGGCTATAACATAATAACAAAAGACACATAGTTCTGAAGAGAGGATAAATACATGAAACATTCTCAAATGTCTGAGAACAGTTTAGTCACTCAGTCGTATCCAACTATTTGCAACCCCATGCACTGCAGCACGCCAGGTTTCCCTGTCCATCACCAACTCCCAGAGCTTACTCAAACTCATGTCCATCATGGCAGTGATGCCATCCAACCATCTCATCCTCTGTTGTCTCCTTATCCTCCTGCCTTCAGTGTTTCCCTGTATCACAGTTTTTTCCAATAAGTCAGTTCTTCCCATCAGGTGGCCAAAGTATTGGAGTTGCAACTTCGGCATCAGTCCTTACATTTAATATTCAGGACTGATTTCCTTTTGGATAGACTGGTTGGATCTCCTGGAGTCCAAGGGACTCTCAAGAATCTTCTCCAACACCACAATTCAAAACCATCAATTCTTCTGCTGCTCAGCTTTCTTTATAGTCCTGAGAGGGTAACAGGCAAGAAGGCCAGGGGTCTCCAAACGGAGGAAAGAGGCTGCAAGTGCCAGACATTTTTATCTCTTTTAAGCAGCAGGAAGAAACAAATCAGCGATATGCTGTTTTTCCTTCTCTATACAAATTTAAAAGGAAGTTTCTCTTAAAATGCTGTATTGCCATGACACCTGGTCTCACCTAAAGCTAACTACTCTCAAACCTTGAGTTAACCAATACATTTCTTTTTCGTATGGAAATGTTGTCTTAAGCTATGTTAATGTACCCCAGACTCTATCTTCAAGTTGGTTCCGCCTAAGGCCTAACTTACTTACTCAGGTATTGTTCCCCTAATCTATGTAAAGGAAACTATTTGTTGATATTCTGCCCTTCTACAAGATTCAAGTCTGGTGCCATTCTAAATTTTATGACATTCCTTTCTTTTCATTAACAGACTGTGAGTGACTATATTACACACAGCTAAAGACTAGGAGGGGGGGTACTCTTTTGCCCCCTTCTGATGCCTATGTCAGAAGCTTTCTCTATCTCCTTTATACTTTAATAAAACTTTATCACACAAAAGCTCTGAGCGATCCAGCCTCGTCTCTGGCCCCAGATTGAATTCGTCTCCTCCGGAGGCCAAGAATCCCGGCGTCTTATCGTTCAGCAACAACCTTTCAGTCCAACTCTCCCATCCATACATGACTACTGGAAAAAACATAGCTTTGACTAGATGTACCTTTGTCGGCAAAGTAATGGCTCTGCTTTTTAACATGCTGTTTAGGTTGGTCATAGCTTTTCTTCCGAGAAGCAAGTGTCATTTAATTTCATGGCTGCAGTGACCATCTGCATTGATTTTGGATCCCCCCAAAATAAAGTCTGTCACTGTTTCTGTTAGGGGAAGCACACTGATTGAAACCGCCCACCCTGGCCAGGCACCATAGTAACCATTTGCATGAGTTGTTTTATGGCAGGAGATCCTGATAAGGAATACGAAACTAATAGGCCACCACCAGCCGGAAGAGTTCGGGAAAGATCGAGAGGAGACACTACCTGTCCGTCCACTTCCCAGAATCCCTCTTGCTAGCATCCATCTTGGCTGAGCGATGCGTGCACCACCAGGAAAGACTGAATTAGAATGATTGGCCAAAGACCACCCGGAAACTAATCCCATCACCATAAAACCCAAGACTGTGAGCCACGCGGTAGAGCAGTTCTCCTGGGTTCCCTTACCTACTGCTCTCCACCCGGGTGCCCTTTCCCAATAAAATCTCTTGCTTTGTCAGCATGTGTCTCCTCGGACAATTCATTTCCGAGTGTTAGACAAGAGCCCAGTTTCGGGCCCTGGAAGGGGTCCCCCTGCCTGCAACAAATGGCGACCACGAAGGGACATCTTCTTCGCTGAGACTGACATCCTGACCACTCGGGGTACTCAGGGGCCAGCTTGCCTGCCAATGGACCAGACCCAGCAGCTGCAACTGGGACCCTTTTGTCCCTGGTCTCCTCCTGATGCGGACAACTGGCCAGAGTGCCCCGACCGGTAAGAAACAAGAGACTTTATTGACCTCCCTCCCCTTCCCTCTCTCTTTCCTCTCCTTAGCCCTTCCTATCCTTCCCGTTTTTCTAGTCTCCCTGTCCTGGACGCAGGAATCTGGTCGAAGGGCCTCAGCTTGAGCTGAGGATTGGAGACTGATCACCTCCTCTTGGCAGAGAACTCGAATTTTCTGGTCTGGTTTCTGGTAGGGCCGAGTTCCAGTCCTCCCTTTTCTGGAAGCCCAGGGAAAAGTCCCGTAATGCCTGGGTGTCTGCAGGTGGCAGGAGACGTCTGTAAGGCCACCCTTTTGCCCCCCCTTTCCCGCCTCCTCCCCCTTCTTTCAACCTGGCTTCCTTTCCTCCTTTTGAAATCTTTGAAGACATCTGAAGTTTTGTGTCTCTATAAAAGGTTTTCTGAGAGACTGTATTCTTGTATTTAAGAGAGTGTCTGATGAGGACTGCCAGGTTTATATGTGTGTGTTTTAACTCTGTTCTGTGTTGTGATTTGTGATGGCCATTTTGCTTTGTCTGGCCACCATTTAGACCTGCCACCATTTTGTTAGAGCTTGATTTTCTTTCCCTGTGCCTTGAGACCAGGGCTCTCAGGAACACTTATCTAGACCATCTCTAACTCCTGAGACTGAGAAAAAAAAAGAAAAAAAGCCTTTAAAAATGTTATTTATTTCAGCTTTTTTTATAAACTAGTAAATTTTATATTGTAATATCTAATTCATGACCAAACTTAGAAAATGAAGCTAGATCTTGCAGTGTGTCTGTCTAAATATGTCTTGGTATGTTTTTGTCTCTGGGTAATATTTTTAGGTTAATTTGTAAATGAGCTCTATTTAATTGGCTTAAAAAAGGTAAGCGCTTACAAATCAAATAATTCTAAATTAAACAATAAATTCGAGGTTCAGGTGAACTGGGAAATATTCAGTATTAAATACCTGATATTAATGTTTTTTGTTGACCTATCTAATATAGACATATCTTAGAGTAATTAACATCAAGTAGAATATTTTCATTATACCTAGGTTTAATATAAGTTAAATATTATACCTATTATAAGTTTGTCACCAAAGAAATTACCTCGAGTGAAAAAACTTCTAGAAAATGTAAATGAGGTATGAGTTTATATATAAACTCTATTAAGAATAATTATTCTTTAAAAATATCTGTCTACAATAGTCTCTCCAGATTGACGTAACTTGAATTTCTAAGGGTTGTGTTAAACTAAGTATTGAAAGTCTATTAAATAATTAGGTCATTTCCAAATGAAATAAGATTTTGAAACATTTACTGCTAAACACTGATTTCCTTTTACAGAAAAACTAAAGAGATTTGGGACTATAAAAGAATAATGTTTGATGCCATCCTAAAATGTTTTAAGAAAGCAAGGGTTTTAGAAATTATCACTGGTATTTATGCTCACCAATCTATAAAATGCTAATATAAAAGTTAGCTCTTGGTTGCTAAAGGAAAACAGGAAGAGTGATTTCAGTAAAAAAGTATGAAAAAAATACTAAAAAGAGTTATGCATGATCAGGATTTTCTAAAATTGGATTACAATTAGTTAGATAAGTGGATTTTATTAGGAATGACATGGTTGTAAGAAAACTGCTTAGAGCCAATTAGGTCCAAGATGGCGGAGCTGACTTTCACTAGACCTTGAGCCTTGGTATTTGTGCCCATTGTGACATATCAATAAGCTAAATGATACACCCATCAACATTGACTGAATCTGACCAAATGTTCTAAAGCTTTTAATTCTTCTTTTTGATAAAACTTCCTGAATCGAATTCTTTTGAAGTTTCTTTGACATCTAGCTAACTTTGGGGTGTTTCAGAGGGCCCCTGAAACATCCCAAAGAGAGATATTAAACTGTTTATTTGGTTGGTTAAATTACATGAAAAAGATTATCAAATGAGTAATAAATCCACTCATGTTATAATGTATAAAAAGTTACTAATACAGATATCCTAGAAATTATATAGAGTTCTTAACATTTTGATATGTCTTGGTATTCTGATGAAAAACCTGATGACGTCACAAAAGTTAACAAAGGACTGAATGAACCAGCGAATATGCTTATAACTTTTATGGTTTCTATCTGAGAAATTACAGGTTTAAATTGTGTGTTTTCCGGGAACAGAAAAAACCTTCCTCTTAAACTAATTATAAAAATAATTTGGTAAAATTACACATTATAAACAAGACAATTGTATTTTCTCTCTATCTGACTCCTCCAGAAATTTAAAACTCTTAAGTTTCCAGTAAGTTTATCAAATGAGCTAAAAAGGTTATCTCACTAACAGGTACAAAAATCTCAAGGAATTTTTGAGACCTTAAAAGAAAAGAGTTCACCTAGATTTGTTAGGCAAAATCTGTGATAAGCCTTTGGTGTGAGTTTCCCAGTCCTGTTTTATATTAAAAGTTCAGTCTGAGATCCTATAAGTGTTTCAGCAAAATAAAAAGTCTATGATCAATTCTGTTATGTGATATTAATGTAAAAGTTTGTTTCTGAAGCTTGTCTCAGTAATCTATCTTTGGACGAAGATCAGATGCCTCATGACCTGCAACCAGGACTGAAAAAAGACATAATTTAAGAGACTGTCTCCAACCTGGATGGAAAGACTTTTTATCAGGTACTCTTAACTAGCTCATACAGAATAAAACTGAAGGGAAATTAACTCTTAGATTAATTCCCATTTCCAAAGGCCCCTACACTGGATTGGTCTATAGAGAAGACAGCTGACCTGATCTCACCTTAAAATGATGCTCAAACAAGAAAAACTACAGTACACCAGGATGAGAAGACAACGACATCAGAGGTAGACAGCTTGTCCAAGATACCGGACCTGATTCGTATGATCGTTTATAGTGTTCTCTTGACTTCTTAGACCTTTGTATATAAATCAAATGCTTTTCTATCATAGGCCTGATACTATGCTAGTTTTAAAAATCAATCCAATTGTTGGGTTTGTGGCCAATTATATGTGTCTAGCTCTGGGTTACCTTGGTAAATTTCTCTACTACAAGACTCTAACTGGTTGGCCCTGAAGAAATTTACTTGGAAAAATTATAGTCATATTCAGGTTACTATGATACTACCAGATGGGATCCCCTTACTGGGCCAATTAATAATGCCTACTCTGACTCTGGCTATAAATTTGAGCCTTTTTCTATTCCTCAAGCTCAATCAGAGCAACAAAAAAAGGTTTTAACAAAAGAAAAAGAAATCTCCCACAATTATGAGATAGATTTATATAGATAACACTAGGCTATGGTAATTTAGGTTTAAAGTCTCCTCTGTGTTAAAAACAATTAAATCATACTAAAGATAATCAGTCTAGTAACACTAGAAAACTGGGCTGTGTGCCTTATAGATGGTGGTGCCAATGTATAATTTCCCTGAAAGATAAAAGATTCGTACAGAGTAGACTAAGTCAGACGACCTGAGATACACTGGGCTACATCTTATAGAAGCTCTTAGGTCTTACTTGTGACTTGACTAATACTGCTGGCTACGTTCTTTGTATTTCACCTGTTTTACAGAATTGCTATTTCTTACAGTGCCAGATGTGTGACTGAGGCCTCTGATAGAATAATATATAGTTCCTTATGAAATCAATGATGATGACAGTGTAACTCTAGATATGAGAAAAAGATAAAGATTCGTACAAAATAGACTAAGTCAGATGACCTGAGATATACTGGGCTACATCTTATAGAAGCTCTTAGGTCTTACTTGTGACTTGACTAATACTGCTGGCTACGTTCTTTGTATTTCACCTGTTTTACAGAATTGCTATTTCTTACAGTGCCAGATGTGTGACTGAGGCCTCTGATAGAATAATATATAGTTCCTTATGAAATCGATGATGATGACAGTGTAACTCTAGATATGAGAAAAAGCAACAAGAGGGAATGTTTTCCTGGACCAAGAGGCTAGTAAGACAGGTGGTCCAGAGAATTTTAGATACTGTTTTATGGCCTAATCCAGTAACAGCACATTGAGAGGCCGGTCGACAAAATCTTTGCCAAACCTGAGAATGGACATTCTCAGCACCATGGGATAAAATGGTCATGAAATGCCCCCCTCAAAGTCGTGGTCAAGTTTGTGAGCAAAAAGGGGCTTTGCCAACTGAAGATTGACACTTGCCATCTACATCTACAGCGATTCTATCATGGCCACTGCAACTGCTGACTTCCAACGGCCCTGAAAGGAGTTCAGGGTGAAGATCAAGAATGAGGTGTTCCGTGCTCTGGGAAAAACTGGCAGAACAGGCCTTCAGATAGTTAGATCTTTTCAAGAGATTTTATGAGTCCCAATTCTTGCATCTTCTCATACCTAGAAAAACACTGACATCATTAATGGTGCCACCTGCTTTGGCTATTAAAGAAAAAATTTTACAATTAAAAGTCAAAATAGAGTACTCAGCTATGGTTCAGACATCCTGGGAAATAACCAGGTGTTACTATGGGTGTAATTTCAGATTAGACATTGTATTGCTAAACACTTGAGTTTTCTGAGTCGTGTCAGACTTAGATGCCTCCATTCTCAAAACAATGTCTGCTGGAAGCTAGTAACTTCTACCTTACTTTTTATAAAACTAGGCAACTGGCCACCTGGCTACAAGTCTCCCTGAAGTGCCAGGTCCAGACTGGATTTCAGGTCTATTCTTCTAAAAGAAAGAGATTTACTTTGTCTATTAAAACTCCAGTTATCCCTTCTCTAGCTACTACTAACTGGGTATGTTACAACAAAATGGCAGACCAAGAGATTGAGATTTTAATCATACAAGGCTCAGATCTAAGACTTGGAACTCAGGAATACTTCCAATTCAGTGTCTCTTCTCCAAGCTGAGGCGGTCCTATGCCCCATTTTGACAAAAAGTTATCACAGTCATAGTTGCCCTGTTCCCTAAATAAAACTGAACAGGACTCTGAGGGGTGGCGACTCTGGAGTACAGATCTGCTGTACTGTAAAATATAGGCTTTATTCAGCCTCCTTGACCTTCCCTGAGTTCCAAAGGGTAGATGCAAACAATTGCCAATCAGAGAAGGAAAAAATACAGAAACAGAGGGGAAACAATCAAATGGTGGTACAGCCTTGAGACGGGTCCTGGTTCCTACTCAAAAAAAAAAAAAAATATGCATAACAATGTCTTTTGAGTTCTTCTACAGAACTAGAGCCCCCACCCAGGTGGAAGATGGTAACTTCAGACTAAACATAAGATTCTTAGAACACAGCTCTGTTGCTTGACCACCAGCCAATCATCCCAGCAGTGCCTCTTGTTTCTGGGGACCAGTGATGACCATCCTGTTAGGTCTCCTGTTTGGCCCCTGTCTATTTTACCTCTGAGAGGCGCTGACAGTTTCAAACTAAGTTGCTGTTATTACAAGAGTAAAAGCTGGTTTCAGATATAAAACACCCCAACTTAGGTCAGGTAAAATAGAGAGACTTCTGCTCTGCTAGGCAGGCCTACGCCCAGGCACAGCAGGAAGAAGTTACAGAAGAAAGAGACCTCCACTTAATCGATGCACGTTGGAAGACACTCTGTATCCGACGTATCATAGGGTCCTCAATCTCATCCTTCTTAAATGTATATCCAACACGAGCTCTTCTTTTCTGGATCAGCTCCAAAAGCTCAATTTCATACTGAACATATCTGATAAAGCTGTCCTTTGAAAGACTTCTTCGCTGTATTCCATATTCTAGTTCTAAAGTCTTCCTAATGACTGCCCTAATCTCCGCCTCACTGAAGAGTCCAGTGCTCTCCAGCTGTGTCTTCCAACGTGCATCGATTAAGTGGAAAGATGATGTTAAACTTTGGCTGTCTTTTGTAGTCTTTTGTAGGAAGTGGGCTGCCAACGTTCAACTTAGCAAGTTATTTTCTTCCTTGTTGGCCTTTCATTCGAACAAGCCAGGTTTGTGGATTTTGGCAGCCAAATGGGAAATGGAAGACTGCTTTTCTGCAGAAAGTGCAAGACAGCTATTTCTTCGGGCTCTGCGCTTTCACCCACGTTACCCGAAACTTTATGAAGAATACTTTAGGATGGAGTTGATGCATGCTGAAAAATTGAGGAAGGAAAAACAAGAGTTTGAAAAAGCCGACATGGATGTGGGGAATCTCAAGCATGCTGAAGAAGTCCTTACGGGCGAGTTGGCACGGATCGTCTATAAGAATTCTATAAGTGTAATTAAAAGTGCAAAATTTCATGTGTCACTGCTTTCAATTGCACAGCTGTTCGACTTTGCCAAAGATCTGCAAAGAGAAATTTACAATGACCTTAAGGCTCTGCACACAGACGACCCCCTTACTTGGGACTATGTGGCCCGGCAAGAATTAGTGATTAAATCACAGCCAGGAGAAGAGCTGCCTACAACTAAACAAGCCAAAGCGAAGGAGGTGGGCCGCCGGGAAGAGAGGTGCTGTGCTGTGTACGAGGAGGCGGTAAAAACTCTGCCCACAGAGGCTATGTGGAAGTGTTACATGAACTTCTGCATGGAGAGGTTTACTAAGAAGACAAGCAGTCGCCTCCTCAGAAAGAAGAGGCTGGAAAGAACCATGGCTACATTCTGGAAGGCACATGAGCTGAAACTTTTACCAGAACTCCAGTACAGGCAGTTGAGCAAGTTGTTGCTGTACCGAGAGTTGTTAAAGGAATCCCTGGAGGTGGCAGACGCTGGGGTGAAATTGTTCAGAAAATCAGAGGAGATGTGGCACGTGAAGCTGGAGGCCATGATTTCGTCAAAGAGCCAGGAGATAAGCAAGGTTTTTAACCAAGCCTTTGAGTACCTGAAACCCCAGATTTGTCTTCCATTGTGGTTTATTTGGGCAAAGTGGAGTGAAGAGACCGGAAAGCAAGAAGAAGCTGAAATGATCTATAAGAGAGCTGTCTTTCGTCTCCAAGGAGATGACTCAGCCACTATGAAGGAAATGTACCTGGCTTGGGCTTATCGAAGTGGTGGTTACAAAAAGGCCAGAGATGTATTTAAAAGTTTACAGGAAAACCGTCCATTTTCAGTTAATTTTTTCAGGAAGATGATTGAGTTTGAGAAGGAGCAAGAATCCTGTAAGATGGAAAACTTAAGAGAGTATTATGAGAGGGCTTTGAGAGAATTTGGAACTGTCGATTCTGATCTCTGGATGGATTACATCAAAGAAGAATTGAACCACCCACTTGGTAGACCTGAGAACTGCGGACAGCTCTATTGGCGAGCCATGAAAATGTTGCAGGGAGAGTCAGTAGAGCAGTTTATGTCTAAACATGCTCTGCATCAAGCCGGCCGTTTGTGAAAAGAGGAAGAGCACAGTCACCTTTGTGAAATAGTGCTATAAGCCCTCTGGGCACATTTGTTTTATGCAGTCATCTGCAGTTTGCCGAGATGGTGTCTCATTTTGAGGCCTGCTTTAATTTTGTTGACATGTTAATCTTGAATTCCAGAAAAGAGCGCTGCTGTTTAATGGCCAGAAACCAGTTGTTGAGGCCAGACTATGTAGGTCCTAAATGTTTTTCAGAATACATGGAAACGATGTAACTGATGTTTTACTACGCTTGGTCATGCTTGAGTAGCTCTAATCTAGACCTCTGTTCAGTTAAAATGGGGATGAAAATACAGTTCTGTTTTCTCCTTATAGAAGTATATGTGGTATGCATTTATTGTAAAAGTAAGGAGGGAATAGAGTAATGTTGTAATCTTGTCATCTGGACTTAACTCACTGGTATGATTTCCTTTGTTAGAATTGGATTTATACTGTTAGGTCATTTATTCATTCATTCATTGAGTCCCTGTCACGGGCAAGAAAGAAGACAAGCTTTTGGGATGGAAGTGGGGATGAAAGGAATAGAGCTGATGTCCTGAGTTGGTTGAAGCAGCAGAAGAGGATGCTAGGTATTAGGGAAAAAGTTATTCTTTGAGAAGATTTTAAGAAATTACAAAAGTGTTTTTGTCTCTGGGACTGATCTGGAGAGAAATAATTACACTGGAGAGACCCAGTAACAAGGAAAGGCAGAGGTAGGGAGTAGCTTAGAAAGAGAAAGGCTCCAGAGGCAAGGATGGAGGGTGGCTTAGAGCAGAGACGGGCATTCTTGGAGCAGAGGAAGTGGTTGTTTGAGTTGTATATCCTTCAACGTAACATGATGTCACTGGGAGAAGCATTCAGTACAGTTTGACTTAACAGTGTTTCACTTAATATTATGTTGTTTTCCATGTTATTAAATAGCCTTGAAAACGTGAAATAAATCCGTAGCATTCCATTGTAAAAAAAAAAAAGAAAAGAAAGAGACCTCCGCCCCAATTCCCAAGAAGCATCTTGAGTATGAAGTCTCTCAGGGGGGAGTTGTTAGGGGAAGCACACTGATTGAAACCGCCCACCCTGGCCAGGCACCATAGTAACCATTTGCATGAGTTGTTTTATGGCAGGAGATCCTGATAAGGAATACGGAACTAATAGGCCACCACCAGCCGGAAGAGTTCGGGAAAGATCGGAAGAGTTCGGGAAAGATCGAGAGGAGACACTACCTGTCCGTCCACTTCCCAGAATCCCTCTTGCTAGCATCCATCTTGGTTGAGCGATGCGTGCGCCACCAGGAAAGACTCTGAATTAGAATGATTGGCCAAAGACCACCCGGAAACTAATCCCATCACCATAAAACCCAAGACTGCGAGCCACGCGGTAGAGCAGTTCTCCTGGGTTCCCTTACCTACTGCTCTCCACCCGGGTGCCCTTTCCCAATAAAATCTCTTGCTTTGTCAGCATGTGTCTCCTCGGACAATTCATTTCCGAGTGTTAGACAAGAGCCCAGTTTCGGGCCCTGGAAGGGGTCCTCCTTCCTGCAACATTTCCATGTTTCTCCAGCTATTTGACATGAAGTGATGGGACCAGGTGCCAATGCCTTAGTTTTCTGAATGTTGAGTTTTAAGCCTTATTTTTCACTCTCCTCTTTCACTTTCATCAAGAGGATCCTTAGGTCCTCTTTGACTTCTGCTATCAGGGTGGTGGAATCTATGTACCTCAGGTTATTTATATTTCTCCTGGCAATCTTATTCCAGCTTGTTATTCATCCAGCCTAGCGTTTCTCATGATGTACGCTGCATATAAGCTAAATAAGCATGGTGACAATATACAGCCTTGACATACTCCTTTCCTGACTGATCATGAACCAGTCTGTTGTTTCATGTCCAGTTGTAACTGTTGCTTCTTGACCTGCACAGAGATTTCTCAGGAGGCACGTCAGGTGGGCTGGTATTCCCCTCTCGAAGAATTTTCCACAGTTTGTTATGATCCACACAGTCAAAGGATTTGGCATAGTCAATAAAACAAAAATGGATGTTTTCCTGGAATTCTCTTGCTTTTTAGATGATCCCAGCAGATGTTGGCAATTTGATCTATGGTTCTGCCTTTTCTAAATCCAGCTTGAACATCTGGAAGTTCACAGTTCATGTACTGTTGAAGCCTGGCTTGGAGCATTTTTGAGAATTACTTTGCTAGCATGTGAGATTGTGCAGTAGTTTGAACATTCTTTGGCATTGCCTTTCTTTGGGATTAAAATGAACACTCACCTTTTCCAGTCCTGTGGCCACTGCTGAGTTTTCCAAATTTGCTGGCATATTGAATGCAGCACTTTCACAGCATCATCTTTTAGGATTTGGACTAGCTCAAATGGAATTCCATCACCTTCACTAGCTTTGTTCATAATGATGCTTCCTAAGGCCCACTTAACTTCACACTCCAGGATGTCTGGCTCTAAGTGAGTGATCACACCATAGTGGTTATATGGGTCATGAAGATATTTTTTGCATAATTATTCTGTGTGTCTTACCACGTCTTCTTAATATCTTCGGCTTCTGTTAGGTTCATACCATTTCTGTCCTTTATTGTGCCCATCTTTGCATGAAATGTTCCCTTGGCATCTTTAATTTTCTTGAACAGATCTCTAGTCTTTCCCATTGTATTGTTTTCTTCTATTTAATTTTGCCCATGGGGTGCTCAAGGCAAGAATACTGACATGGTTTGCCATTCCCTTCTCCAGTGGACCACATTTTGTCAGAACTCTCCACCATGGCCTGGCTGTCTTGCGTGGCTCTACATGGCATGGCTCATAGTTTTATTGAGTTAAACAAGGCTGTGTTCCATGTGGTCAGTTTGATTAGTTTTCTGTAATTGTGATTTTCATTCTGTCTGCCCTCTGATGGATCAGGATAAGAGGCTTATGAAAGATTTCTGATGGGAGAGACTGATTGTGGGGGAAACTAGACTTGTTCTGATGGCTGGGCCATGCTCAGTAAATCTTGAATCTGATTTTTGCTGATGGGCAGGTCTCTGTTCCCTCTCTCTGTTTGACCTGAGCCCAAACTATTGTGGAGGTAACAAAGATAATGGTGGCCTCCTTCAAAGTGTCCCATGCATGCACTGCCACACTCAGTGCCCCTGACTCAGCAGCAGGCCGCTCCTGGCCCATGCCTATGCCGGAGCCTCCTGGACAGCTACAGGAAGCCTGGGCCAGTCTCTTGTGGGGTCACTGCTCCTTTCTCCTGGGTCCTGGTGCACACAAGGTTTTGTTTGTGCCCTCCAAGAGTCTGTTTCCCCAGTCCTGTGTAAGTTCTGTGATCAAATCCTTCTGGCCTCCAACGTCTAATTCCCTGGGGGCTCCCAGTCCCTTCGCCAGGTCCCCAGGTTGGGAAATCTGTTGTGGGTCCTAGAACTTCCTTAACAATGAGATTATTTCTTTGACATAAGTGTTCTGCAGTTTGTGGGTCATTTTCTTGGCAGCTTTATGGTGGGGTTAATGGCAACCTCCAAGAGGGCTTATGCCACAGGCTGTGTGCCCAGGTAGCTGCACCCAGAGCCCCTTACCCCGTGGCAGTCCACTGCTGACCTATACCTCTTCAGGAGACTCAAACACAGGTCAGATCAGTGGGGTCTCTGGGTCCTGGTGCACACAAGAGTTTCTTTGAGCCCTCCAAGTGTCTCTGGAGGGTATGAGGTTTAATTCTAAATATGATTTTGCCCCTTCTACCATATTGCTGGGGCTTCTCCTTTGCCCTTGAGTGTGGGGTAGCTTTCTTTGGTGGGATCCAACATTTTCCTCTCAATGGTTGTTAAGCAGTGAGTTTCAGTTTTGGAGTTCTCATAGGAGAAGATGAGCACATGCCTTTCTACTCCACCATCTTTTCCTACTACTCTTATATTTAAGTAATTTATATTAATTTTTTTAATTAATTGGTTTATTTTAATTGGAGAATAATTGTTTCACAATATTGTGGTGGTTTTTGCCATACATCAACATGAATCAACCATGGGTACATGTGTCCCCCCATCCTGAACCTCTTCCATCTCCCTCCCTACCCCATTCTTATGGGTTGTCCCAGAGCATCAGCTTTGAGTGCCCTGATTCATACATGAAACTTGCACTGGCCATCTAATTTACATGTGGTAGTATACATGTTTCAATGCTATTCTCTCAAATCATCACACCATTACTTTCTCCCATAGAGTCCAAAAGTCTGGTTTTTACATCTGTGTCTCTTTTGTTGCCTTGCATATAGGATTGTCATTAGTGTCTTTCTAAATTCCATATACATGCATTAATATACTGTTCTGGGTTTCTCTTTCTGACTTACTTCTCTCTGCATAATAGGCTCCAGTTTTATCCACCTCATTAGGACAGACTCAAATGCATTCCCTTTTATAGCTGAGTAATATTCCATTGTTTATATGTACCACAACTTCCTTACCCTTTCATCTGCTGTAGACATCTAGGTTGCTTTTATGTCGTAGCCATTGTAAACAGTGCTGCAATGAACATTGGCATACATGTGTCTCTTTAAATTCTAGTTTCTTTGGTGTGTATGAACAGCAATGGGATTGCTTGGTCATATGGCAGTTCTAGTTCCAGGTTTTTAAAGGAAATTCCACACTGTTCTCTATAGTGGCTGTACCATTTTACATTCCCACCAATGGTGTAAGATGGTTTCCTTTTCTTTACATCCTCTCCAGCACTTACTTTTTGTAGATCTTTTGATTGTGGCCATTCAAACAAGCATGAGATGATACCTGATCATGATTTTGATTAGCATGTCTCTAATAATGAGTGATATGGAGCATCTTTTCATGTGTTTGTTAGCCATCTGCATGTCTTCTTTGGAGAAATGTCTGTTCAGTTCTTTGGGCCACTTTTGATTGGGTTGTTTATTTTTCTGGTAATGAGCTACATGAGCTGCTTGTATATTTTGGAGATTAATTATTTGTCAATTGTTTCATTTACTATTATTTTCTCCCATTCTGAAGGCTGGCCTTTCACCTTGCTTATAGATTCCTTCACTATGCAAAACCTTCTAATTAGGTCCTATTCATTTATTTTTATTTTCATTACTCTGGGAGGTGGGTCATAGAGCACCTTGCTGTGATTTATGTCAGAATGTTCTTCTTATGTTTTCCTCTAAGAGTCTTATAGTTCCTAGTCTTACATTTAGATATTTAATCCATTTTGAGTTTATCTTGTGTATGGTGTTAGAAAGTGTTCTAGCTTTATTCTTTTGCACATGCTTGACCAGTTTTCCCACCTCCACTTGTTAAAGAAATTATCTTTTCTCCATTGTATATTTTTGCCTCCTTTGTCATCATAACCTACACAAATATATTTAGTTTTTTTTATTTCATGTGTTGTTATTAGATGTCCATAGAATATTTAGAAAAACCAGCAAAAGATAGACATTGATAAATTTCAAAAAGTAGAATTCTTGTTTGTGTGTATGATTCAGTTATACAAATACACATGCATTATTTTTAAATTATTTTCCATTATAGGTTATTGCAAGATATTGAATATAGTTCCCAGTGCTATACATACAGTAAACTTCTGTTGCTTATTGCATATCTATTTTTTAAAATTAGAAATTTAACATTCTATTCATACTAAATCAAACAATGTCATAACTTTTTAGATAGGCAAAAATTCATTAAATTCTCTAAAATATAAATATAAGGACTTCCTGATTTTAAATTGTGAATGCTGTTCTATTTCCAGTTTTTTAAGGAATCTCCACACTGCCATATGACCCAGCAATCCCACTCCTTGGCATACACACTGTGGAAACCAGAACTGAAAGAGACACGTGCACCCCAATGTTTATCACAGCACTGTTTATAATAGCCAGGACATGGAAGCAACCTAGATGCCCTTCAGCAGATGAATGGATAAGGAAGCTATGGTACATATACACAATGGAATATTACTCAGCCATTAAAAAGAATTCACTTGAATCAGTTCTAATGAGATGGATGAAACTGGAGCCCATTATACAGAGTGGAGTAAGCCAGAAAGATAAAGACCAATACAGTATACTAACGCATATATATATGGAATTTAAAAAGATGGTAATGATAACCCTATATGCAAAACAGAAAAAGAGACACAGATGTACAGAACAGAATTTTGGACTCTGTGGGAGAAGGTGAGGGTTGGATGTTCTGAGAGAATAGCATTGAAATAAGTATACTATCAAGGGTGAAATAGATCACCAGCCCAGGTTGGATGCATGAGACAAGTGCTCAGGGCTGGTGCACTGGAAAGACCCAGAGGGATGGGATGGGGAGGGAGGTGGGAGGGGGGATCGGGATGGGGAACACATGTAAATCCATGGCTGATTCATGTCAATGTATGGCAAAAACCACTACAATATTGTAAAGTAATTAACCTCCAACTAATAAAAATAAATAAAAAATAAAAAAAATTGTGAATGTTAATTTTGTGAAGGAAGTAGTAAAATTTAAAAGAATGCAGTGGTTCACTTGGGATTTAACTTACACTAAATTTCTAAATGTGATAAATTTATCTTTGTATTTTCAATTTACTTTCATGGTATATATGCCCAAATTTGGTTGGTTTCTGACCTAGCTAATTATTAGTATGCTTGATCTTATGGATATATAACTCTTGCATGAAAGTAGAGTTGATGAAAAGTTAAATCTGTTTACATAAATTCAGTTAGCGAAATGTGATCATTATGAATATATATCATAGTTTGATTGGTGTATATGGTTCTTGTAAAAAGATTTTACTTCAAAATATTATGTGCAGAGAGCAAAGATAATGCACAAAAGACCAAAATTTGGAATGCAATAATTAGGATTTATTTTACTCAAAATTTAATTGAAAGCAAAACAAACAGACTCCTTGTGAGGAGTCACGATATCAAAGAAGGAGGGTGTGGTGTTCATCTCTCTCCACAAATACATCAGGAATACATCTCCAAGTGGAACATTTCACACAGAGCACTGGCTGAACAGTGGCAGAGGACACTGGACACCTAAAAGGATAAGAAAGATCCCTGCATATCCAGGTAGGACAACAGAAAGAGGAAAGGGAAACAAAGGGGAGCGGAAGCAGGGTGGGATTTATGCCCCTGGGCAGGGGTGAGGAGAGGGAGGGCTGAAGGACAGAAGAGATTCCTGCATCCAAGGAAATCCCCTCATCACTGGGGAGATGAGTTGGGAGAGAAGGTGAGCTTTGGGAGTTATCAGAGGGAAACACAGCAACTGGTCTGTGGCAGACAGAACAAGTGAGATCTACACAAATGGTCTGTGCCACCGCCCTATGCTTATGCCAGACTGAGACATGTGTCCACCAGGGTGGACAGCGGCTGGGTGCTAGAACATGGAACTTAGAGAGCAAACTCGAGGAGAGGACTGCTGTTGGCTGTGGGGAGACAGCCTGAGGGGACGGGAGCGAGGAAATCTAAAACCAGGACTGCTTGTGGAGGAAACACAGATCATCATAGAAAGAAAACACCACTGTTCAGTGATGCATAAGGGGCGGGACCACGGTTGCAGCCTCTTATGCATGCACCATCCTCTGCCTCCCTGAAAACTATGAGGGCTCTCTCCAGGGCAAGCTCTCACATGTTCATGACTCCCAGCTCCCACACATGCCCTGTCTCCACCAGGGCTCCCACGATCCCAGCAGCACTTACTCCTTCTCTGTCCCCACCACAATGGATGCTGTGGTGACCCCAGCCACTGCCAACTCTATGAACCCTCCTTACTGCGGTGAACACTTATGTTCTGATGTAGCCTTGGGAGCAGATCCCTGTGGGTGGTCCACACACTGAGATGGAACTGAAAGCATAGCTGAGTCCCAGGGGCAATGCAACTTTGAAGAAAAAATGAAACCTCTCCTTGCAGCTGTAAAAATCATGAATGGCACCCTATGCCTGCCTTATAAATTCAACATCTGCAGGACATCTGAACATACAACAAGAGGTCCCTTAGTCAAGATGGGTTTAGCGTTAGCGGCTGTAGACTATGAGCACATACACGTAAGGAATAGAGATAGTGCCCACAGGGGTTCAGATACATCATTACAGCCATCCTGTGACTTACTTCAGTGGACCTATGCTGGTGATCTGGTAAAAATAGTCTGAGAGACACCAGGGTCAATTACAGGTATACCTACAGTTAAGGTAGGGCCAAGACTAGTGCCAACAACACTGTAATCTTAGAGCTGATAAAATGGTGAAAGGTGACACAAGAGAGACAAACACAGGTGAACAGTTCCAGAGGAGAAACAGTCAGTGACTTCTCTCCCAGGGGGAGTGATCCAGTACAATCAACCTTGCATCACAAATAAGAAACACAACTCAGAAAAAGAACTGGAGGCATTTAACACCTCAATTACACAAATGAACAGATCATCCAGACAAAAATTTAATAAGGAAACACAAGTCTTAAGTGATACTTTAGACCAGATAGACTTAACTGATATCTATAGGACAATCCATCTGAAAGTAGCAGAATACACTTTTTCTTCAAGGGCCCATGGAAAATCCTCCAAGATAGAATATATCTATGAGGCAAATCAAGCCTCAGTAAATTTAAGAAAACTGAAATCACATCAAGCATCTATTTTGATCTCAAAGATGTGAGATTAGAAATTGATTACAGGAAGAAAAAAAAAAAGAAAAACTATATAAAGCACAAAGACATGGAAGCTAAACACATGTTACTAAACAACGAATGGATCACTGAAGAAATCAACGAAGAAATTAAAAAAAAAAATACCTAGAGATAACTGTCAATGAAAACATGATCTAAAACCTAACAGGTGCAGGAAAAGCAGTTCTCAGAGGAAAGATTTTAGCAATACAATCCTACCTCAAGAAACAGAAGAAAACCTCAAGAAACAAGAAAGCTTACTTTACATGTGCTTTGCATTTTTCGTTTAAGAAGACCTTCTTATCTTTCCTTGCTATTCTCTGTAACTCTGCATTCAGTTAGATATATCTTTCTCTTTCTCCCTTGCCTTTCTCTTCTCTGCTTTTCTCAGCTATCATAAAGCCTCCTCAGACAACCGCTAGGTCTTCTTGTATTTCTTTTTCTTAGGAATGGCTTTGGACACTGCCTTCTGTACAATGTCATGAACCTCCTCCCATAGTTCTATCTAGCAGATCTAATCCCTTGAACCTATTCATCACCTCCATTATATAATCATGAGGGATTCAATTTAGGTCCTACCTGAACGTCCTAGTGGTTTTCCCTATTTTTTTCCATATAAGCCCGAATTTTCCAATAGGAAGTTCATATGAGCCATAGTCAACTCAGTTCATGAAAAACCAATAGAGCAGGAAAGACTAGAAAACACAACAGAATGGGGAAAAACTAGAGATCTCTTCAAGAAATATCTTCAAGGGATATCAAAGGAAAATTTCATGCAAGGATGGGCATGATAAAGTACAGAAATGGTAAGGACCTAACAGAAGCAGAAGAGATAAAGAAGAGATGGCAAGAATACACAGAAGTGCTTTTCAAAAAAGAACTTAATGACCCAGCCAATCATGATGGTGTGGTCACACATCTAGAGACAGACACCCTAGAGAGTGAAGTCAAGCTGGCCTTAGGAAAGATTACTGTGAGCAAAGCTAATGGAGGTGATGAAATTTCATCTGAGCTATTTAAAATCTTAAACTGTGCTATGAAAGTGCCACACTCAATATGTCACCAAATTTCAGAAACTCGGCAGTGGCCACAGGACTGGAAAAAGTCAGTTTTCATTTCAATCTCAAAGAAGGGCAATGCTAAAGAATGTTCAAACTCCCATACAGTTCTTAGCATTTCACATACTAGCAAGGTTATGCTCAAAATCTTTAGAGCTAGGCTTCAGCAGTATGTCAACTGAGAACTTTAGAGGTACAAACAGGATTTAGACGAAGCAGAGGAGCCAGAGATCAAAGTGTCAACATTCACTGGATCATGGTAAAAGCAAGGAAGTTCAAAAAAAAAAAAAAAAAGTCTACGCTTGCTTCATTGGCTATGCTAATGCCTTTAACTTTGGGGATCACTAAAAGCTGTGAAAGAATTCTTAAAGGGGTGGGAGTACCAGAATACCTTACCTGTCTAGGGAGAAACTTGTATGTGGGTCAAGAAGCAACAGTTAGAACAAAACATGGAAAAATGGATTGGTTCCAAATTAGAAAAGAAATATGATAAGGCTGTATATTGTCAGCCTGGTTATTTAACTTCTATGCAGAGTACATATGTGCAAGCTATGTCATTTCAGTCGTGTTTGACTCTTTGCAATCCTAACAAATGGATCTGTAGCCCACCAGGCTCCTTTCTCTATTGGATGCTCCAGGTAAGAATACTAGAGTGGATTGCCTTGCCCTTCTCCAGGGGATCTTCCTGACCCAAGGATCAACCCTCATCTCTTAAGTCTCTTGCATTGGCAAGTGTTTTTTTTTTTTTTTTCCTCTTTTTACCACTAGCATCATCTGAGGAATCCTCTATGCAGAGTACATTATTTAAAATGCTGAGCTAGACGAATTACAAGCTGGAATCAAGAATGCCAGGAGAAATATCTACAGCCCCAGATTGGGGGAGGCGGGGGCGGAGCGCAGGGATATCTGAGGAACCCCTCAGATAAGGTTCCACCAAAGACAGATTTTATTTTCTTGGGGTCCAAAATCACTGCAGATGGTGACTGTAGCCATGAAATTAAAATATGCTTGCTCCTTGGAAGAAAAGCTATGATAAACCTAGATAGTGTATTAAAAGGCAGAGACATCACTTTCCTGACAAAGGTCTGTATGGTTAAACTATGGCTCTTCTGTGCTTCCCAGGTTCTCTAGTAGTAAAGAATTTGCCTGGCAATGCAGGAGACATAAGAGATGCAAGTTCAATCTCTGGGTCGGGAAGATCCCCTGGAGGAGGAAATGGCAATCCACTCCAATATTCTTGCTGGGATAAATTCATGGACAGAGGAGTCTGGCAGGCTACAGACCATGGAGTCTCCAAGCGTTGAACATGACTGAAGTAACTGAGTCCATGGTTTTTCCAGTAGTAATGTACAGACGTGAGAGTTGGAACACAGAGAAGGCTGAGCACCAAAGAATTGATGCTTTTGAATTCTGATTCTAGAGAAGAATCTTGAGAGTCCCATGCACTGCAGTAAGATCAAAGCAGTCAATCCTAAAGAAAATCAACCCTGAATATTTACTGGAAGACTGATGCTGAAACTGAAGATCCAATACTTTGACCACCTGATACCTTTAAAGATATGGCTCATTGGAAAAGACCTGACTCATTGGAAAAGACTGTGATGCTGGGAAAGATTGAAGTAGAAGAAGGGGTTGCAGAGGATGGGATGCTTAGACATCATCTGAAGAATATGGGATGCTTAGACATCATCACTGACTCAATGGACCTGAAATTGACCTAACTCCAGGAAATAATGAAGGACAGTGAGCTTGGTATGATGCAGTCCATGGGTATGCAAAGAGTCGGGCATGAGTTAAATGACTGAAAAGCAGCAAATTTATACTTAGAGCTACCAGAGAAAGCAGAAAAACAAAAACTAAAGTTAGTAAATGGAAAGAAATCATAAAGATATAGAAGAAATGAATTAAACAGAGACAATGAAAACAGTAGCAAAAATAAATGAATAATAAAGGTGGTTCTCTGAGAAATAAACAAAATTTATAAACCTATAGCAGACTCGCTGAGAAAAAAAAGAAAGCACTCAAACCAATAAAAGTAGAAAGTTGAGATTTCTTAAAAAACTGGAATTAGAATTGCCATATGACCCAGCAATCCCACTTCTGGGCATACACACTGAGGAAACCAGATCTGAAAGAGACGCATGCACCCCAATGTTCATCCCAGCACTATTTATAATAGCCAGGACATGGAAGCAACCTAGATGCCCATCAGCAGACGAATGGATAAGGAAGCTGTGGTACATATACACCATGGAATATTACTCAGCCATTAAAAAGAATTCATTTGAATCAGTTCTAATGAGATGGATGAAACTGGAGTCCATCATACAGAGTAAAGTAAGCCAGAAAGATAAAGACCAATACAGTATACTAATGCATGTATATGGAATTTAGAAAGATGGTAATGATAACCCTATATGCAAAACAGAAAAAGAGACACAGATGTACAGAACAGAATTTTGGACTCTGTGGGAGAAGGCGAGGGTGGGATGTTTCGAGAGAACAGCATCAAAACATATATATTATCTAGGGTGAAACCAATCACCAGCCCAGGCTGGATGCATGAGACAAATGCTTGGGCCTGGCGCACTGCGAAGACCCAGAAGAATAGGGTGGAGAGGGAGGTGTGAGGGGGGATCGGGATGGGGAATACATGTAAATCCATGGCTGATTCATGTCAATGTGTGACAAAAACCACTACAATATTTTAAAGTAATTAGCCTCCAACTAATAAAAATGAATGGAAAAAAAAAAAAAAGAAGAAAGTATAACTTATCACAAAAATGCAAAGGATTGTGAGAGACTACTACAAGCTGCAGTATACAAATAAAATAGACAACATAGAAGGTATTAAAAACATTCTTAGAAATGTACAATCTTCCATGACTGAAACAGGAAGAAATAGAAAACAGGAACAGATCCACTGTGAGTACTGAAACTGAAACAGCTATTAAAACCTTCAACAAGCAAAATTCCCAGACCATTTATCTTCACAGGAAAATACTGTCAAATATTTACAGAAGAGTTAACATGACTCCTTCTCAAACTGTTGAAAGAACTGCAGAGGAAGGAAGGCTCTCAAGTTCTTTCTATGAGGCCAACCTTACTCTTTCTCAGTATGCCAGCAAATTTGGAAAATGCAGCAGTATCCACAGAACTGGAAAAGGTCAGTTTTCATTCCAATTCCAGAGAAAAGCAATACCAAAGAATGTTCCAACTACCACACAAGTGTACTCATCTCACACGCTAGGAAAGTAATGCTCAAAATTCTCCAAGCCAGGCTTCAACAGTACATGAACCAAGAACCTCCAAACATTCAAGCTGGATTTAGAAAAGGCAGAGGAACCAGAGATCAAATTGCCAACATCTGTTGGATCATAGAAAAAGCCAGAGCTCCAGAAAAAAAAATCTACTTCTGCTTTATTGTCTATACCAAAGCTTTTGTGTGGATCACAACAAACTGACGTATTCTTCAAGAGATGGGAATACCAGATCACCTTACCTGACTATTGAGAAATCTATACAGGTGTCAATAAATAGCAGTTAGATCTAAACATGGAACAATGAACTGGTTCCAAATTGGGAAAGGAGTACGTCAAGGATCTATATTGTCACCCTGCTTATTTAACTTATATGAAAAGCATATAATGTGAAAGTCCAGGCTGCATGAAGCACAATCTGGAATTTAGATTGCCAGGAGAAATAAAAATAACCTCAGATACACAGATGATACCACTCTTATGGAAGTGAAGAAGAGCCTCTTGATGAAAATGAAAAAGGAGAGTGAAAACGTTGGCTTAAAATTCAACATTCTAAAAACTAAGATCACGGCATCTGATCCCATCACTTCATGACAAATAGATGGGGAAATATTGGAAAAAGTGACAGACTTTGTTTTCCTGGACTTCAAAATTACTGCAGACGGTGACTGCAGCCATGAAATTAAAAGACACTTGCTCCTTGGAGGAAAATCTATGACCAACCTAGATTTTAAACCAGCATATTAAAACGCAGAAACATGGGGGCGGTCCTAAGATGGCAGAGGAATAGGACGGGGAGACCACTTTCTCCCCCACAAATTCATCAAAAGATCATTTGAACACTGAGCAAATTCCACAAAACAACTTCTTCGTGCTGGTGGAGGACCCCAGGCACCCAGAGAGGCAGCCATTCTCTTCAAAAGGAGATAGGACAAAAGATAAAAGATAAAAAGAGAGACAAAAGAGTTAGGGACAAAGACCTGTCTCAGAGAGGGAGTTGTGAAGGAGGAGAAGTTTCCAAACAGGAGGAAACCCTCTCACCAGCAGGTCTATGTGGGGTTTTGGAATTTCAGAGGGCAGCATAACCAGGAGGGAAAAACAAAACAAAAAAAACAAAATCTCCACAGAATATGTGTCTAACTGCAACTTCTATCAGAGAAGTAGCCCAGACACTCATGTCTGTCACCAGTGAGTGGGGGCTGAACAGGGGGGCATGGGCTGCATGCTTAGGGTAAGGACAGGGTCTGAATGCTCTGAGGACAATCTGAGGGAGCTAACAATAGCTCCCACTCACAAGTGCTATTGTGAGATAGCAATCCAAACTGTGAGATAGCCAGAGAGAGAGAAAGAAAGAGAGAAAGAGAGAACTTTCCCTTAAAAAGGTCTAAGGCACAGCCTGGCCTGCTCACAGAACAAAGGATTGAGCAATCACCAGGGGAGAGATAGCCAGCTATCGACTGACCCCTCCCCCCACCAGAGGCAGAGAGACAGGTGGGCGACAGCCAGAGACAGAGGGCGAGCAGCAACCTTGGCCCCAGAGGTGGCATCCTCCACTAAACTGTGAGCAGGCTCCCAGTTGCTAACCAAGTCTTCCTGTGATCCGGGACAGTTGACATCCGCCAGGAGGGTCGCACCCAGAGATCAGCTTCCCAGAGGAGACACACAGCACATCTGAGACAGCGCTCTCACTGCACACCCAGGAAACCAAGCAGCTGGGACTGGGGAGGTGATAAGACATACCGCCCCACCTGGGAGAGTGCACTTGCCAAGCACCCGGTCACCTGAGCTGCTTGGACCTGGGAAGGGCACAAAACTCAGGCCCAACCAAGTCTGTGCCTTTGTGGATTACCCGAGAAATTGAACCTGAGCAGCTTAGACCTAGGAAGTGCACGAAACCCAGGGCCCACTTTGGACAGTTCCACTGCAGAGCAAACTAGAGCTGAGCAGTGTAGACCAGGAAAGCACGCACATCGTGAGCAGGAACAAACCTAGTTTGGCCCAGACACTGCAAGCGCTCCCCACAAATGCCGGTGATAATTGTTTGCAGTATTCCTCCCTCCCCACAGCACAGCTGAACAAGTGAGCCTAAATAAGCGACCACCTTCGCTCCCTTCTTTCAGGGTGGAAGTTAGATACTGAAGAGACTTGCAAACAGAGGAAGCCAAAACAAACAAGGAAGAAGGAACAGCTTTGGAAGAGATAGGTGCAACAGGTTAAAACCCTGTAGTTAGCACTGACTACATTGGAAGGGGCCTTAAAGACATTAAGAAGAAGTATAAGCTGGAACAAGGAACTATCTGAAACTAAACTGACCCCATACTGCCCTCAATAGCTCCAGAGGAATTGCTAGATATATTTTACTCTTATACTTTTTTAACTTTTTATTACTCCTATGAGTTTCATTTTCATAACCTACTATTACCTTGAAAAAAAAAAACAAAAAACTATTTTAAAGCAAATTTCATTTACTTATTTTAATTGGAGGCTAATTACTTTACAATATTGTAATGGTTTTTGCTATATACTGACATGAATCTGCCATGGGTGTACACGTGTTCCCCATCCTGAACGCCCCTCCCACATCCCCCGCCCCCAATCCCGTCCCTCAGGGTCTTCCCAGTGCACCAACCCTGAGCACCCTGTCTCATGCATCGAACCTGGACTGGCAATCTGTATTACATATGATAATATACATGTTTCAAACCTTTCTCTCAAATCATCCCACCCTCGTCTTCTCCCACAGAGTTCAAAAGACTGTTCTTTACATCCATGTCTCTTTTGCTGTTTCACATATAGGGTCATCATTACCAACTTTCTAAATTCCATGTATATGTGTCAATATACTGTATTGGTGTTTTTCCTTCTGACTTACTTCATTCTGTATAATAGGCTCTGGTCTCATTAGAACTGATTCAAATGCATTCTTTTTAATGGCTGAGTAATATTCTATTGTGTATATGTACAACTGCATTCTTATCCATTCGTCTGCTGTTGGACATCTAGGTTGCTTCTATGTCCTGGCTATTGTAAACAGTGCTGTGATGAATATTGGGGGTATACATATATATATTTATTTATTTTTGTGATTCTTCTTCTTCTTCTTTTTTGATATTGTATTTTTGAGAGTCTAACCTCTACTCTAGATTTTTAATCTTTGCTTTTTGGTATTTGTTATCAATTCTGTACCTTTAAGAATCCAATCTTCAATATGCATTTTTAATTAGGAGTGTGATTACTGGCTTGATTGCTCTCTCCCCTCTTTGACACTCCTTCCCCCACACCACCCCCTCCCCAGTCACTTCTATCTCCTCCCTTCCCCTTCATTTCTATACCAAACTCTGTGAATCTCTTTGGGTGTTCCAGACTGTGGAGAACACTTAGGGAACTGATTACTGGCTAGATTGGTCTCTCTCCTTTTGACTCCCCCTCTTCTCCTCCTGGTCACCTCTATCTCCTTCCCCCCTCTTCTCTTCTCCATGTAACTCTGTGAACCTCTCTGAGTGTTCCAGACTGTGCAGAGCTCATAAGGAATTGATTACTGGCTAGACTGCCTTCTTCCCTTTTGCGTCCCCCGCTTCTCCTCCTGGTCACCTCTATCTTCCTGCTCCCTCTTCTCTTCTCCATGTAACTCTGTGAACCTCTCTAGGTGTCCCTCGCTGTGGAGAATCTTTTCACCATTAACCTAGATATTTTATCATTGGTGCTGTATGGATGGAGAAATCTTGAGGCTACTGTAATAATAAGACTAAAAGCCAGAGGCAGGAGGCTTAAATAAAAAACTTGAAAACACAAGGAAACTCCTGACTCCAGGGAACATTAATCAACAAGAACTCATCCCAAAGCCTCCATACCTACACTAAAACCGAGCTCCACCCAAGAGCCAAGTTTCAGAGCAAGACATACCACACAAATTCTCCAGCAACATAGGAACATAACCCTGAGGACTAAAATACAGGTGGCAAAAAGTCACACCAAACCCAGAGACACCTCAAAACTCACTACTGGACACTTCATTGCAAACCAGAGAGAAGAGATCCAGCTCCACCCACCAGAACAGAGGCACAAGCTTCCCTAACCAGGAAACCTTGACAAGCCACTCATCGAACCCCACCCATAGGGAGGAATCTCCACAATAAGGAGGAACCTCCACAATTAAGAAGAACCACAAACTTCCAGCATACAGAAAGACCACCCCAAACAAAGCAACCTAAACAAAATGAAAAGGCAGAGAAATATTCAGAAGGTAAAGGAACATGATAAATGCCCACCAAACCAAACAAAAGATGAAGAGACAGGGAGTCTAACTGAAAAAGAATTCAGAATAATGATAGTAAAGATGATCCAAAATCTTGAAAACAAAATGGAGTTACAGATAAATAGACTGGAGACAAGGATTGAGAAGATACAATAAATGTTTAACAAAGACCTAGAAGAAATAAAAAAGAGTTAACCACTAATGAATAATGCAATAGTGAGATCGAAAGCATTCTGGAGGGAACCAACAGTAGAATAACTGAGGCAAAAGATAGGACAAGTGAGGTGGAAGATAGAACTGTGGAAATAAATGAAGCAGAGATTAATAAACAAAAAAGAATTAAAAGAAATGAGGACAACCTTAGAGACCTTAAATGCCCCAACATTCGAATCCTAGGAGTCCCAGAAGAAAAAGACGAAAAGAAAGGCCATGAGAAAATACTTGAGGAGAAAATAGTTGAAAACTTCCCTAAAATGCGGAAGGAAATAGTCACCCAAGTCCAAGAAACCCAGGGAGTCCCAAACAGGATAACCCAAGGTGAAATACCCCAAGACACATATTAATCAAATTAATGAAGATCAAACACAGATGTTAATAGCAGCAAGAGGACAGCAACAAATAACACAGGATGGGGATTCCCATAATGATAACAGCTGATCTTTCAATAGAAACTCTTCAGGCCAGAAGGGAAAGGCAGGGCGTACTTAAGGTGAGGAAAGAGAAAAACGTACAACCCAGATTACTATACCAAGCAAGGATCTCATTCAAATATGAAGGAGAAATCAAAAGCTTTACAGACAAGCAAAAGCTGAGAGAATTCAGCACCACCAAACCAGCTCTTCAACAAATGCTAAAAGGATCTTCTCTAGACAGGAAACACAGAAAAGGCTTATAAGCTTGAACCCAAAACAACAAAGTAAATGGCAACGGGATTATACTTGTCAATAATTATCTTAAATGTAAATTGGTTGAGTGCCCCAACCAAAAGAAAAATACTTGCTGAATGGATACAAAAACAAGACCCCTATATATGCTGTCTACAGGAGACCCACCTCAAAACAGACTGAACGTGAAGGGCTAGAAAAAGATATTTCATGCAAATGGAGACCAAAAGAAAGCAGGAGTAGCAATACTCATATCAGATAAAATAGACTTTGAAATAAAGACCATGAAAACAGACAAAGAAGGACACTACATAAAGATAAAAGGATCAATCCAATAAAAAAAATATAACAATTATAAATATATATGCACCCAACATATATAAGGCAAATGCTAACAAGTATGAAAGGGGAAATTAACAGTAGCACAATAATAGTGGGAGACTTTAATACCCCACTCACACCTATGGATAGATCAACTAAACAGAAAATTAGCAAGGAAAGACAAACCTTAAATGATGCAATGGACCAGTTAGACCTAATTGATATCTATAGGACATTTCACCCCAAAACAATGAATTTCAACTTTTTCTCATGTGCACGCAGAACTTTCTCCAGAATAAATCACATCCTGGGCCATAAATCCAGCCTTGGTAAATTAAAAAAAATTGAAATGATTTCAAGCATCTTTTCTGATCACAATGAGGTAAGATTAGATATCAAATATAGGAAAAAAAAGCTATTAAAAATACAAACATATAGAGGCTAAACAGCACACCTCTGAATAACCAACAAATCACTGAAAAAATAAAAAAGGACATCAAAATATGCATAGAAATGAATGAAAATGAAAACATAACAACCCAAATCCTATGGGATTAAGTAAAAGCAGTGCTAAGGATAAGGTTCATAGCAATACAAGCCTTCCTCAAAAAACAAGATGTTAGTTTTTTGAATATTGAGTTCTAAGTCAGCTTTTTCACTCTCCTCTTTCATATTCATCAAGAGGCTCTTCAATTCCTCTCCACATGTGTGAGGTTACTGATATTCTCCTGACAATATTGATTCCAGCTTGTGTTTCATTCAGTCCAGCATTTTGCATGATGTACTCTGCATATAAGTTAAATAAGCAGGATGACGATATACAGCCTTGACATACTCCTTTCCCAATCTGGAACCAGTATGTTGTTCCATGCCTGGTTCTAGCTGCTGCTTCTTGACCTGCATACAAATTTTTCAGGAGGAAGGAAAGGTGTTCTTGTATTCCCATTTCTTGGAGAATTTTCCGCAGTTGTGATCCATGCAAACAAAGGCTTTGGTGTGGTCAATAAAGCAGAAGTAAATGTTTTCCTGGAACTCTCATACTTTTTCTATGAGCCAACACATGTGTTAGTTTGGTCTCTGATTCCTCTGCCTTTTCTAAATCAAGGTTGAAGATCTGGAAGTTCATGGTTCACATATTGTTGAAGCGTGTCTTGGAGAACTTTGAGCATTACTTGGCTATCCTGTGAGATGAGTGCAACTGTGCAGTAGTTTGAACATTCTTTGGACTTTCCTTTCTTTGGGATTAAATGAAAACTGAGGTTTTCCAGTCCTGTGGCCAATGCTGAGTTTTCCATTTGAGCACAGCACTTTAACAGTATTGTCTTTTAGGTTTTGAAATAACAGCTGGAATCTCATCATCTTAACTAGCTTTGTTCATTCTGATGCTTCCTAAGGCCCATGTGGGTTCAGACTCCAGGATGTCTGCCTCTACATGCGTGATCATACTATCGTGGTAATATGGTTTATTAAAAGTTTTTTGTATAATTCTTCTGGGTTTTCTTGGCACCTCTTGTTAATATCTTCTTCTTTTTTAAGGTCCATATCATTTCTGTCCTTTATTGAAACCATCATTGCGTGAAATGTTCCCTTAATATCTCTAATTTTCCTGAAGAGATATTTCTTTTCATTGATCACTTCAGTTTAGTTCAGTTGCTCAGTCGTGTCCGACTCTTTGTGACCCCATGAATCGCAGCACTCCAAGCCTCATTGTCCATCACCAACTCCAGGAGTCCATCCAAACCTATGTCCAATGAGTCAGTGACGCCATCCAACCATCTCATCCTCTGTCGTCCCCTTCTCCTCCTGCCCTCAGTCTTTTCCAACATCAGGGCCTTTTCAAATGAGTCAGCTCTTCGCATCAGGTGGCCAAAGTATTAGTTTCAGCTTCAAAATCAGTCCTTCCAATGATAGACTGGTTGGATCTCCTTACAGTCCAAGGGACTCTCAAGAGTCTTCTCCAATACCACAGTTCAAAAGTAACAATTCTTCTGCCCTTAACTTTCCTTATAGTCAACTCTCACATCCACACATGACCACTGGAAAAACCATAACTTTGACTAGATGTACCATTGTTGACAAAGTAATGTCTTTGCTTTTTAATATGCTATCTAGGTTGGTCATAACTTTCCTTCCAAGGAGTAAGTGTCTTTTAATTTCATGGCTGCAGTCACCATCTGCAGTGATTTTGGAGCCCAAAAAAATAAAGTCTGACACTGTTTCCACTGTCTCCCCATCACTCCCCCCAAAAGAGTTATCAATAGAATGAATTTACATAATTCCAAAGTTTGTTGTCATACAATTAAAAAATATATCATTGTGTAGGCAAAAGCTTGATAAAAAAATTTCATAATTCTGCAGCTATCAGTTTAGAAAAAATTTGTTATAGAGAATGGTTGAAAGATTGAATATTGTATTCTTCCAGTGCATAAGTTGTACTGAATATTGTTATAGCTAAGACTGAATTTTCAGCACTTCACAATGTACCATTTATTTATTTATTTATTTATTTTAATTGGAGGAAAATTAATTTACAATATTGTGATGATTTTTGCCATATATCGATATGAATCAGCCATGGATTCTCATGTGCTCCCTCTATCCTGAACCCCCACTCCCACCTCCCTCCCCACCCTGTTCCTCCAGGTTGTCACAGAATACCGGTTTTGGGTGCCTTGTATCATGTATCAAACTTGCACTGGCTATCTATTTTACATATGGTAATATGTATGTTCAATGCTACTCTCTCAAACCACCCCACCCTCTCCTCCCACCGAGTCCAAAAATCTATTCTATACGTCTGTGTCACCTTTGCTGCTCTGAATGTAGGATCATCAGTATCATCTTTCTAGATTCCATATATATGCTTTAAAACAGTATGTGTCTTTCTCTTTCTGATGTACTTCACTCTGGATAATAGCCTCTAGGTTTACCCAACTCATTAGAACTGACTCAAATGCATTAATTTTTAATAGCTGGATAATATTCCACTTTGTATATGTATGACAACTTCCTTATCCATTCATCTGCTGATTGACATATAGGTTGCCTTCATGTCCTAGCTAGTATAAATAGTGCTGCAATTGTGAGTGTTAATAACCTTGGCAGGGAGGCCAGAGGTCCCCAAGTGATAGGAGAGAATAAGCTGCAAGTGGCAGACTTTTTTCCCTTCTCTTTTGATGACTCCTGGTTCCACCTGAACTTACTTTTTGCAAACCTTGGGTAACCAATGCATTTTTCCTATGGAAATGTTTTTCTTAAGCTCTGTTAATTAAATTATGCATTTGCTTGGCAATCTGCCTTTTTTCGAATTGGTTCCATCTAAGACTAACTTTTTTCTTTTCTCAAACCTTGGGCTGATAATGGCACAACAAACCAGTATTCATGCCAGTTGTTTTATGGCTGGAGATGACACGCCTTATGCCATTCTATCTCAAAAATGTGTATTTTGGGAGAGGGGCCTGGTGAAACTCCCTCAGTCTTGAGTTGTTTCTTTTATCTGATTAGGAGCTCACTAACAGACATACAATACCTTGCTAAAAACTAGCAAGGGGACACTCTTTTTGTCCCCTTCTGATGTCTATGTCAGAAGCTCTCCCTATCTCTGTTATCCTTTAGTAAAACTTTGCTACACAAAAGCTATGAATGGTCAAGCCTTGTCTCTGGCCACAGATCGAGTACTTCTCTTCCAGAGACCATGGATCCCAGTACAGCACATGGCTTGCAATCACAACCCTTCACAATGAACATTGGGGTACATGACTTTTTCAGTTCTGGAATGCTCAAACTACCGCACAGTTGCACTCATCTCACACGCTAGTAAAGTAATGCTCAAAATTCTCCAAGCCAGGCTTCAGCAACATATGAACCGAGAACTTCCAGATGTTCAAGCTGGTTTTAGAAAAGGCAGAGGAAACAGAGATCAAATTGCCACTATCTGCTGGATCATCAAAAAAGCAAAAGAGTTCCAGAAAAACATCTATTTCTGCTTTATTGACTACACCAAAGCCTTCAACTGTGTGGAAAATTCTGAAAGAGATGGGAATACCAGACCACCTGACCTGCCTCTTGAGAAATCTGTATGAAGTTCAGGAAGCAACAGTTAGAACTGGACATGAAACAACAGACTGGTTCCAAATAGGAAAAGGAGTCCATCAAGGCTGTATATTGTCACCCTGCTTATTTAACTTCTATGCAGAGTACATAATGAGAAACGCTGGGCTGGAAGAAGCACAAGCTGGAATCAAGATTGCAGGGAGAAATATCCATAATGTCAGATGTGCAGATGACACCACCCTTATGGCAGAAAGTGAAGAAGAACTAAAGAGCCTCCTGATGAAAGTGAAAGAGGAGAGTGAAAAAGTTGGCTTAAAGCTTAACATTCAGAAAACTAAGATCATGGCATCTGGTCCCATCACTTCATGGGAAATAGATGGGAGACAGTAGAAACATTGTCAGATTTTATTTTTGGGGGCTCCAAAATCACTGGAGATGGTGACTGCAGCCATGAAATTAAAAGACGCTTACTCCTTGGAAGGAAAGTGATGACCAACCTAGATAGCATATTAAAAAGCAGAGACATTACTTTGCCAACCAAGGTCCATCTGGTCAAGATTATGGTTTTTCCAGTGGTCATGTATGGATGTGAGAGTTGGACTGTGAAGAAAGCTGAGCACCAAAAAATTGATGCTTTTGAACACTGGTGTTGGAGAAGACTCTTGAGAGTCCCTTGGACTGCAAGGAAATCCAACCAGTCCATCCTAAAGGAGATCAGTCCTGGGGTTCATTGGAAGGACTGATGTTGAAGCTGAAACTCCAATACTTTGGCCACCTCATGCGAAGAGTTGACTCATTGGAAAAGACCCTGATGCTGGGAGGGATTGGGGCCAGGAGGAGAAGGGGATGACAGAGGATGAGATGGCTGGATGGCATCACCGACTCGATGGGCATGAGTTTGAGTAAACTCCGGGAGTTTGTGATAGACAAGGAGGCCTGGCGTGCTGCGATTCATGGGGTCGCAAGAGTCGGACACGACTGAGGGACTGAACTGAACTGAACTGATGCTCAGTGTAAATGCCCAGTACTGGGATTGCTGGGTCACATGGTAGTTTTATTCCTAGTTTTTAAAGGAACCTCTATACTGTTCTCCACAGTGATTGTATCAGTTTGGATTTCCACCAACAGTGTAAGAGGGTTCCCTTTGCTCCACACTCTCTCCAGCATTTATTGTTTGTAATCTTTTTGATGATGGCCATTCTGACCAGTGTGACATCATAGCTCATTGTGGTTGTGATTTGCATTTCTCTTCCTTGGTGGCCCAGAGGGTAAAGTGTCTGCTTTCAATGAGGGAGATCTGGGTCCAATCCCTGGGTCGGGAAGATCCCCTGGAGAAGGAAATGGCAACCCACTCCAGTACTCTTGCCTGGAAAAATCCCATGGATGGAGCATCCTGGTAGGCTACAGCCCATGGGGTCGCAAAGAGTCGGACATGGCTGAGCGACTTTACTTACTTAATAATGAGTGATGTTGAGCTCCTTTTCATGTGTTGTTAGCCATCTGTATGTCATTTTTGGAGAAATGTCTGTTAAGGTCTTCTGGCCACTTTTTTTTTTTTTTTTAATCAGATTTTTCATTTTTCTGGTTTGAGGTGCGTGAGCTGCTTGTATATTTTGGAGATTAATTTTGGTCAATTGCTTTGTTTGCTAGTATTTTCTTCCATTCCAAGGGCTATCTTTTCATCTTACTTTTAGTTTTCTTCATTCTGCAAAAGTTTTTAAGTTTAATTTGGTCCCTTTTTTGGTTTTTATTTTTACTTCCATTACTCTGAGAGGTGGGTCATAAAGGATCTTGCTGTGACTTATGTCAGAGAGTGTTCTGCCTATGCTTTCCTCTAAGAGTTTTATAGTTTATGGCCTTTTATTTTTGTCTTTAATCCATTTTAAATTTACTTTTGTGTATGGTGTTAGAAAGTGTTCTAACTTTTTTTTTTTTTTTTAACACTTAGTGGACCAGTTTTCCCAGCACCACGTGTTGAAGAGACTGTCTTTTCTCCATTGTATACTTTTTCCTCCTTTGTCAAAGATAAGGTGTCCATAAGTGCTTGGATTTGTCTCCAGGCTTTCTATTTTGATAACTGTAGATTTGTAGTACAGTCTGAAGTCAGGAAGGATGATTCCTCCATCTCCACTCTTCTTTTTCAAGATAGTTTTGGCTGTTCAGAGTTTTTTCCGTTTCCATACAAATTGGGAAATTGCCAATTTTAGGCAAGACAACAGTAGAAGTGTGTGTCTATGTAAGTTAGGTAAAGAATAGTTAGTAATAGTCAAGATATAGTGTTGGTAATCTGACAGAACAGTGATGTTAATATTTATGGTTTAAGAATGCAGTATTTTACAAATTGTAATTCATGATTTTTACTAGAAAACTAAGGAAATACAAATAATCTGTGAATAAACTAACATGAAAACAAGAAGGTATTTTTATAAACCTACAAGCCAAAGTTTTACTACATTATAAGAAATATGTAAAAATATACAGAGAGATATTTATCATTAAATTGGGATTCTATAAGAAAAACACTTACTAAGTTACTAACTATAGGGATGACCCTATCAAAAATGAGTTAGATGCCCAATTTGGGGAGAGATGACAGGTATAGGAAAAAGAAAAGTCATAACACTTACTGATAAGGATTTGTCTCCATCAGATAGTGCATTTGACAGGAATTTTTTTAATTAAAATTTTATACATGACACTTTTATTGAGCTTAATTATTCTGTGTACAGTGTAGTTTTAAAGAATCCTTATTTTGTTAAAATATTATATTTATCTTTTCATCATGACAAATGTTTCACACACTCTTCCCCAGTAAACCCAAGACTAAAAGCAGCATACTTCCTTAGAAAAAATAAGTAAGAATTCTGTTCAAAATCTCAGCAAAAATTAATAAATTATATTTTTAAATTTATTATACAATTTAAAAGATTGATCTGAAGAATTGAGTTATAACTCATAGGAGTTATAACTCATAACCAATTATGATATAGACATGATTTTATATAATAAATGGTTGACATATATGCAATATTTTATTAAAAAGGGAATTTTTCTTTACATATGTGAAAACTAATAGGAAGTGCTTGAAGTCTTTAACATAATAAGCTACGGTCTCCTTAAAGACAAAATCCTGTAAAATAATTTGTTGCTTAATATTTGGCACACAGAACAACTTAGTTCAGGGAATATTGCATCAATTCAATATTAACAAGATTATTGACTATGAAAGTAAGTCTCTAAGAATTTCATAAACTCAGATTCATTGATTTTCCATTTACCATAAATTGACAGAAAATTTTCCAGAGACAGTGGGGGTATATTCTCTAAGAAATGCATTGGCTATGTAACTGATCAGTAGGCAAGTTTTACTTACAATTAAATCTCTCATCACCACACAATTGACGGCCTGCATTTGGGCCACTTCAAGGGCTCTCCTCTGGGTACTGTGAGAAAAGCAGAAGCTGGCTTCTTCAAGGCTTGTCATTTATGTTGTGAAATAAAACTCATATTTTGTGGTTAGATAAAAAAAAATAAACATAATTGTTTTCTCTGCCCTTTGCACTCCTTTCTCCTCCCTACTGTATATCTGTATGATGCATCAGCCAAAGCTCCCCCATTGGCAGAAATACCTGTTCAACCATAAAAAGCAACATTCTCCCAGCATCAAGACAATTCCTTAAAATATATCATTCCTTCTTGGTGCTATAAGGGGCCACAGTGATTCTCGCATCTGGACTGTGTAAACTGTCATTTAATATACAGCCATCTATCAAACAAAACAAAACAAAACAAAACTGATAAAACTGTGCCTTGGCTTCTAACAGATGGAACAGTTCATGGTGATGTGCTTTCTGAGATGCTCTTCCTTCCCAGAGTAAGAACATCTCAGAAGGAGCTGAGATCCTCAATTTTGGTTTGAATAACATTTTCCCTTTCTTTTTTATATAACTAATTATTTTTATTGACAATGATGAGTGCTGCCTTCCAGCCCAAATATTTATGAACTAGCTTCTTCCTGTATAATGCTGTATGTTTAAAAGTGAAAGTAATAGACACACAATATAAAACTTAAAATCCTTTATTAGCTGTCTGACATTGGAGGCTGACTTTGCATCTCTGTAATACAGTTCCCTTAACTGTCAAATAGGTATAGCACAGTAAACATATTTGTAGGTATAAAATAAGATTGTACATGTGAAGTGCTAAAAAGATTGCCTGGCTTTGAGTAAGTATTCAATGGATATAATATATTGAAAAATTAGTACAACTTTTCAGTTGCCCTCCCATCTGGCTTAAAACAATTATTATTATTCATTTTCTGCTGGGAATTAGTAGTAACATTAACTGAGGAATAGCAACAACGACAACAACAAAACCAGCCACGACAAAACAGTTGCTACTTCACTTAAATGAATATAGTTAACCCATTTGCAGTCTGGTCCTGTATACATAGCACAGAAATATTTGCATTTTGCCCATTAAGTAAGGACTGTGACAAAGTTACCACTGTTTGGGTTTACAACGGAACTCTGTAGCTCTTGGGGGACTCAGGATAAGAACTTCAGAGCCTAAATTGATATTCATTTTTTTTCCCCAGAAATAACTAGTGTGATACGTCTCAATCAGTTACTAAGTTGTCATAAGTATATATTTGTCTACTTCTGAGTTATAGTTCTTTGATTAAATAATAAAAACAATCAATCATTTGAGGCAGACTTCCCTGGTAGCTCAGTTGGCAAAAAATCCACTTGCAATGCAGGAGGTGTGAGCTTGATCCCTGGGTCAGGAAGATCCCCTGGAGATGGAAATGGCAATATGCTCCAGCTGAAGTGCCTGGGAAATCCCATGGAAAAAATAGTCTGACAGGCTACAGTTCATGGGGTCTCAAGAGTTGAACATGCCTGAGTGACTAAACCACAACTAGCAAACATTTGCAATTTGCTTTGCTTAAAAAGAGATTGTTTCTATCAGACATAGTTTAGATTTTGCAAAACAGTAAAAGTTTAGGAACCAAACAGTTCTTATACAACATTTCAATATTATATTAACTAAATATTAATCTAGTATAACAATTACATATAACTTGACCTCTTTAGAGAGAAAATATCTCAAGGAAATGGTAATAAATCCATAAAGAATAAGCATTCAAAACATCAGATAGTGGAAAATATATTCTAATCAAACTTCTCAAAACAGTCAAGAATGTGTATCTTATCATTTCTTATCATTATTTATACTTTGCTAGTAATAAATAATTTTAAAGATACAAAATCAAGCCTAGTCAGATTATTTGCCTTGATCTGAAGAAGAGGATTAACTTATTAACCCAATCCTTTATGATTATACAGTGGAAGAGACAGATTCAAGGGATTACATCTGATAGTCACAATGCCTTAAGAAGTAAAGATGGAGGTTCATAACATTGTACAGTATGCGGTAATCAAAACCATCCCCAAGAAAAAGAAATTAAAAAAGACAAAATAGCTGTCTGAGGAGAGCTTACAAATAGCTGAGAAAAGAAGAGAAGCAAAAGGCAAAAGAGAAAAGGAAAGATATACCCATCTGAATGTATAGTTCCAAAAAATAGCAAGGAGAGATAAGAAAGCTTTCTTAAGAGAACAGTGAAAAGAACTATAGGAAAACAATAGAGTGGAAAAAGCCCATTAGGATATATATTTATGTTTGAGTTGACCTATTAGAATCTGACATTAAGGTAAAGTATGACATAGATCATTTTGTCTTAAAATGTGTCATTAATTTTTAACCACAGGGCATCAGTTCTCCTTTACAAAAGCACCACATTTTTTATGATTATGATTATTTTATATAATAGTTTTCTAGATAATTTCACTCTACCCATTAATATAAGTGATCAGATTCAGATTCCATTATTTGTATTCAAAGTGCAATAGCGAATACAAAACCTTCCAAAATTTTATTGTCCACACAGATTCCATTATACTATCAGATATGTGCTATTATGACAGAATTAAAAAAAAAACTATATGTCTATATATTATAATAATTTCCTTTGACTATGTCAAGTTTTAGTATGCTATAGCTGTATATCTAACAAAGAGGACCAGAAATTTTATTTGTCCAGAATACTTTCTCTTGATATTTTTTAAAATTTATCACATTAGCAATAAATTCCCCATTTTAATTGAGTAAAACAACTTAGCTAAATTGTAAATATTACTGCCTAGATGTATGTGAGAAATTTTGTGATAATCTAAAGTAGTTAGTTTTGATGTTAAAATAAATTACAGGAAAAACATAAAAATCTTCTGTTCATGACTTTTATTTGAAGAAAAAATATCTAAGTGTGAAATATGGAAGGATTTAAAATTTCCTCTACTTTTTTTTTTCCAATTCTGTTTGAATCTTACATTTAGGAATGGTTTAGTGATCTCTAGCCTTCTGTTTAGAAGATTAAATAAAATATTAGAGGGAAATTATTTTCTCTACATTTCTCTGATTAATTGAGAAAGCATTTTAATGCTTTTTACCAGCCAGTCTTGTGGATATTACTAAAAGGTAGCATAAGTGACTGGAAAAACTTGGGATTTGAAATGAGAATATCCAGATTTAGTTTTATTATGGAATTTGTAAACTTGGCTTCCTCATATGATAAATGGGCATAATATATCATCCAAGTGAGTGTAACTATACTAAATGCATCACAAATTCATACATATTTGACAGGTCTCGTGACATGAAGTCATATATATCCAGATTTTAAAAAAAAAACCTGATATATTTTGTGGACTAAAAGATACTAAACAATTCTTTGAGGCTAAGGGCCTTTCCTCAGTCTAGACTCGAACTGATAGAGGGCAAAAACAACATTTAATTGGTTAAACTATATATGATTTTTAAATGATATGCATTGTGTCAAAGACCCATGTAGTCTGTTACCAAAAGATATTGATCACATACACACACACACACACACACACACACACACACACACCAGACATCTCAAGCTAGTGATTTTAGCACTTTTCTATGTATGAGAAGATTCAAAAATCTGGGTTAATTGAAATTATTCCTTTGATATCTAGGGCAGGACCCTCTTTTCCTTCATCTTGAATTTCCTTCAGGGTGCACTGTTGGGGGTGGATGTAGTGGTTGATGGCTTGGTGGTGGCAACTGAAACTGTAGGCAACATTCTTTGTCCATGGTGCCTCATCTTGTTAATAAATTTGGCCAAGATTTGGGAGGCATTTTATAACCAACTTGTCCCATGACAGTAGAAAGACTCATTCCTAGATAAGGCAATAATTCTAGGGACAGGACACTCAATGTGCTAATTTTTGGATTAGGCACCACTGATAACTTTAAATTCTCTGGATCACCTGTCTTACTAGCCTGTTATGATCCAGGAAGTGTTTTCACTTGTTGCTTCTCCCCAAGTCTAGATTTGCATGATTATAATTATTCTATGTGTGTGGGGGGTATATATCCTATGTATTTGTGGGGTATATGCACACATATGATTAATAGCCTCAAGTCATCTGGCCATTATTGACTTTGCCAAAGGCTGGTTACACATTGGTAATGCAAGAGATGACAATCTTAGAAAACAGACAAAATATAAGTAATGCAGCTAGTAACATCAATTAACTCATAAGTAGAAATATAAGCCATGAGCTTCTGGAATCAAACCAGTTCCCTAGAAGATCAACAAGACTAGGAAGTGGCTCGGGTAAGGCAGAAATCAGAGTTTTCATGTGCGTCATTAAATTTATTATATTAGAGAATCCATCTGATTTGAAAACACAGAGTTCAGCTTGAACTATAGCCCAGGTACCTCCTTGAAATGCTATTAGGAAGTCAAGGTTCATATGATTTTGAAATATGGCTTTCCTCATCATAGAGATTTCAGAATTCAGTAAGTTAATATTTTTAATAGATTGCTATCATTTAAAGTCTTTGGGTGCATTCTGTAAAGGCTTCTGTGTGAGTGATTACATCTCTCCATTCTACTGAAGGCAGAAAAATAGCTGCTAGATGGTCATACGGGTAGAATACACATTTCTTGGTCCATATATTCATAGCAAATTTGCAGAAGTCATATCTAAATTGACACATTAGTGGCCTTGAGCTCAAAGAAATTCTAAAGTTTATCTTTCTAGCCATCCTGGTGGAAATCAAGACTATATTAGTGCCATAATGTCATTGAGTTTCATTAGGTGAGACTCAGTATTTTTTCTTGTTGACTGACCCAATCTGTTTCATCACAAGGAAAATGGAACAAGGGAAATGGTATTTTAGCTTTTCTTTATAATAAAGAAACCTGAGTGCCAAAGAATTGATGCTTTTGAACTATGGTGTTAGAGAAGACTCTTGAGAGTCCCTTGGACTGCAAGGAGATCTAACCAGTCAATCCTAATGGAAATCAGTACTGTATATTCATTGGAAGGACTGATGCTGAAGCTCCAATACTCTGGCCACCTGATTCGAAGAACTGACTCATTGGGAAAGGACGAGAGAGGATGAGATGGTTGGATGGCATCACCAACTCGATGGAAATGAGTCTGAGCAAGCTCCAGGAGTTGGTGATGGACAGGGACGCCTGACGTGCTGCAGTCCATGGGGTTGCAAAGAGTTGGACATGACTGAGTGACTGATCTGATACTGATAATATGCCCAACCTAATTTTCTAATGTTACTAGGTTGAATATTTTTAATATGGTTTAGTTGATCTCAACATGGGGAAGGGTGGCTTATACTTAAACAATCATAGCCTACCATTGGAATATGAGATGGTACTAGTGGTAAAGTACCTACCTACCAATGCAGGGGACAGAAAATACACAGGTTCGATCCCTGGGTCAGAAAGATCACCTGGAGAAGGAAATGGCAACCCACTCTAGTATTCTTGCCTGGGGAATCCCATGGACAGAAGAGTCTGTCAGGCTACAATCCATTGGGTGGCAAAGAGTCAGACACAACTGAAATGGCTGAGCATGAGTCTTGTGGTAACCTTATAAATCCATCCTGTAACTGAGGGCTGGTCCCTCCTAATAATTAGGAAGTTATATTTTTGACTGAAAGTTAGTTCATTTTTCTGATTGAACTTGAGCAACTTTGAAGGAAAACTCATACCTATGGTCAGGGTCAGATCAAGTGTGCCTGATTAGCCAACTGAGGTTGTCCAATATAGTAATATCAATAGGAGCTCAAACAGAACTTTAACTTATTTCTTCTAAAAATAAATTTTCTAGCGGACTTGTTGAGGAGAAATCCACCAAGGTACACCAGAGATATTGGGCATATTTACTTGTCCAAAGACCTAACAATTGGATTATTTTCTAAAATTTTCATAGAATTGTGCCCATGATAGAAAAACATTCATGCATAAAAGTCCAAGAAACCAAGATAACATACACATCAGATCTGGTATCTTGAGACAGCTGTATAACGTCATTTTCTTGTCTTGGGTTTTTCTTTCTGCTACTTATTTTGAAGTGAGTTTGAGGTCAGAAGTTTTCTTTCTTTCTTTCTTTTTTTTTTTTCAGAAGTTTTCTTCATAGAACAGCTCTGTTCCAGGTTCCCTTTTGGTGGGAAATATAAATCTAAGAATGAATTACTTTCAGTTTTGCTGTGTATGAGCTAGTTAAAAGAATCTGATAAGGACCTTTCCATCTAGGCTGGAGAAACACCTTTGAAAGATACCTTTTCCAGTATACATAGTGTCATGGCTGTAGGTCATGGCTTATCTGATCTTCATTTGAGTGTACATTACTGTATTAAGCTATAGAAACAAGCTTAGAATGGACATGTTGATAATTCAATCAAAGCCCTGTAATAATGTAATATATCCTCCTTCAATAACATAAGTCCATCTATTCCTTCACCCGATCCCGTTGGCCTCCCTATGATAATCTCAAAAGGAGAAAAAATGATGTTTGCCAACGGAGGTGGATTCTGAGGTTGAGGAGGACCAAAGGAAGGCCTATGGGCCAGGAAAAGGAATCAGAATCTATAATCTTAGTTAATTAAGTTTTAATTGCTCTATATGCTCTTTCTATGGGCCCAGAGACTTAAGATGACAAGCACAGTGGAAATATTGCATAATTATCCAAATATTACACAGTTTTCAACAATTTGCCCAGTAAAGTGAGTTTTTCTCTCACTATGTAGTTCTGAGGGGATTCCCAAAATGAGAATGACTCTTTCTATTAATAAAATCATTTTCCTACTGATTTTGCTGTGGTTGTTCTGCATGTGAATGCCTCATTCCAATGTGAAAGCATACAAATCATAGCAAGAACATACTGATAACCTTGAGAGGGAGTCATTTGTATAAAATCAATCTGACAAATTTCAAATGGATCTACAGGCCATGAAAAATATCCTTGAGAACTGAATAATGGCTTCCTTGGCTTATATTTTGGACAAGTGGTACAATTTGAATAGATTTTCAAATAATTGTATAATTAAGCTTCTAACAATATTGGTTACACATAATACCATCTTATTTGAGTTCCAACATGTTGATTCATTAAAAAAAAATAATAATGTAAAATAGAAATAGAATATTGGTTTCCAAATGGAAGGAGAAGCTTCCCATTTGAGACTATCCACAGTCTTTGCTAGAGTTGAGCATTCCTCCCTTTTGTGTCCAGATATTATTTTGTTTTTCTGGCTCCATTTCCTGAAAATTCAGCAATATGTCAGTAAGATTACGTGTGTGCTGAGTCGTTTCAGTTGGGTCCAAATCTTTGCAACTCTATGAACTGTAGACTAGCAGGCTCTGCTGTCCATGGGATTTTTCAGGCAAGAATACTGGAGTGGGTTGCCATTTTCTCTAGGGAATCTTCCTAACCCAGGGATCAACCCATGTTTCTTTATGTCTCCTGCATTGGCAGGCAAGTTCTTTACCACTGGCACCATCTAGGAAATGCCATCTAGGAAGCCCCGTCAGTAAGGTTACTGGGAAGCTGAAAATGGAAGCAATAGATTGTTGTCAAGTAAAGCTACTGTTTTGGCAAAGTGATCAGCTGATTAGCCAGAATTTCCTACTGCTTTTTTAATGTCAGCCTTTGAATGAACTGATGTCTTAATATTAGCAAGTTCGTTCAACTAGAACTGCAGCTAATAATTTTGCTACTGGTTTCTCATTTTCAATAGGCTGTCCTGACATGTTAAAATTCATCTTCATTTTGAAATAATATGAAAATCATGTGCCACCACAAAAGTGTAGCTATCTGTATAAATATTAAGAAAATTCCCTTGTGTCAAATGGCAGGCTCTTGTTAGTGTTAGTAACATTAATTCAGACTGTTGAATGGAAGTCATATGAAGCAAGGGACTATTTTCAAGAATAGAAACTGGAGAAACAACGGCAAAGCCCAGCCTGGATCCATAAAATCCTTGTAAATATAGGCCATTAGTGAGTATTATTAAATCAAGATTTCCCACATTGCTATTTTGAAGAAGAATTCTAGGATATAAAAATCATCAGTTAAAACAATACCATCATCTTTTCCATTACTTTCATCTGTATCTTCTGCGAGCAAGGTGGCTGGATTAAGTTTATTACATCTGTGAGAGGTTATGTTTGGTAAGAGCAAGACGAGTCTATGAGAAGTTAATCAGCTTCCTGAATAATGTGTATGAGGAGACACACATAATAGGTAACAAAAAATATTGAGAGATTGACTTATGTCTCCTGTAGTCTGAAACAGCACAGCTGATGCTGTGACAGCTTGGGGACAAGGGGGAAGATGCTTAGGTATTGGATCTAGCTTTTGGCTACTGATCAATATCCTACTTAAAAATAATAATCACCATGCTGCTGGCTTAATACTCTTGGAAACAAACAAATAAATACAAAACCTTATTTTCATATACAGAGAGAAAAATGAAATGTAAATCTTAATTTGAATGTCCCAAGACTGAGGCCTTTGACAGGAGGTTTTTTAAGGAATCCATGACTTTATAATATCTGTTTCCCAGAAAAGAGTTTATGGTTGGTCTTCTGTTGTTGTTTGTTTGTTTTTGGTCATGCTGCACAGCTTGTAATATGTTAGTTCTCTGAGCAGAGGTTAAACCTGGGTCCCAAATCCCTGGACCACCAGGGAATTCCCAAGATTGGTCTTGTTTGAACAAAATATGTAATGGTTGAGCCAATATAGAAAAAAAAAAACAAAGAATCTAATTCCTACAGTAGCCTGAAAGAGCTAAAAATTATCTTAATTATCCTTTTGTTTTATTGGTAGGGAAAGCCAAACTGTCTCTTACTCTATATAGGTCAATTAAAAGCCCTTCTTTTGATATAATATATCCTAAATATTTAACATTGGCCCTAGAAAATTGTGTCTTTATTTTTTCCTCTGGACACTTTATGTTCCTTTGAAATAAATGCAGGGTGTCTTCCTATTTGGGCTTCCTAGGTGGCTATAGTGGTAAAGAACTTGCCTGCCGATGTAGGAGACATAAGATACCCGGGTTCAATCCCTGGTTTGGGAAGATGGTATGACAGCACACTCTGGTATTATTGAGTGGAGAATCCCATGGAGAGAAGAATATGGTGGGCTACCGTCTATAGGGCCACAAAGAGTCAGACATGACTGAGGTGACTCAACACGCATTCACATATTCCTATTTATCAAAAAGTTTGGATAAATGCAACAGTAGATAATCTACATACTGTATCAAAATAGACATGAGGAAAACCTAGATAATCTAAGTCTGTTTTTTAATTTCTGGTAAGAGTAAATGAATCTTTCAATATAGTACTATAACAACACAGTTCACATGTATTGCTGTTTATTTCAAGTGAAGCAAAAATATATTGTTCATCAGGAGGTATTAAAGAATGCACTGCAGAGATCTATTCCAAAGAAGAGGTCTCTGTTGTTAGGCATATAGTACAGTAAACTACAAGGCTTTAGCACTACAGAAAGGTAAGGAATAAAAATAATATTAACAGATCTCAAAACTTATACAATTTTCCAACCCTTGGCATTAGTGTTTTAACAGGCAAAATAGGAAAAGCACATAGGTTGATGCACGGCAAAATAAGTGATTTCTCAATTTAAGCTAACCACAAAGGTTTTATTATTTCTATAGCTTCTGCCTCAATGAGTTTTAATGAATATTTGGCAGGGATTATTTTGGTTTATCTTTCAGTGTCATATATGTTTGCCCTTTCATACTGTTCATAGGGTTCTCAAGGCAAGGATACTGAAGTGGTTTGCCATTCCCTCTCCAGTGGACCATGTTCTGTCAGAACTCTCCACTATGACCCGTCTGTCTTGGGTGGCCCTACGTGGTCTGGCTCATAGTTTTATTGAGTTAGACAAGGCTGTGGTCTGTGTTATCAGTTTGGTTAGTTTTCTGTGATTGTGGTTATCATTCTCTCTGCCCTCTGCTGGATAAGGAAAAGAGGCTTATGGAAATTTTCTGATGGAAGAGATTGACTGTGGGGGAAACCACAGTCTTGCTCTGATGGGTGGGGCCATGCTCAGTTCAGTTCAGTTCAGTTCAGTCACTCAGTCATGTCTGACTCTTTGCAAACCCATGAATAACAGCACGCCAGGCCTCCCTGTCCATCACCAACTCCCGGAGTCTACTCAAACTCATGTGCATCGAGTCGGTGATGCCATCCAGCCATCTCATCCTCTGTCGTTCCCTTCTCCTCCTGCCCCCAATCCCTCCCAGAATCAGGGTATTTTCCAATGAGTCAACTCTCCTTATGATGTGAGCAAAGTATTGGAGTTTCAGCCTCAGCATCAGTCCTTCCAATGAACACCCAGGACTGATCTCCTTTAGGATGAACTGGTTGGAACTCCTTGAAGTCCAAGGGACTCTCAAGAGTCTTCTCCAACACCACAGATCAAAAGCATCAATTATTTGGCACTCAGCTTTCTTCACAGTCCAACTCTCACATCCATACATGACCACTGGAAAACCATAGCCTTGACTAGATGGACCTTTGTTGACAAAGTAATGTCTCTGCTTTTTAATATGCTATCTAGGTTGGTCATAACTTTCCTTCCAAGGAGTAAGCATCTTTTAATTTCATGGCTGCAATCACCACCTGCAGTGATTTTGGAGCCCCCCAAAATAAAGTCTGACACTGTTTCCACTGTTTCCCCATCTATTTCCCATGAGGTGATGGGACCAGATGCCATGATCTTAGTTTTCTGAATGTTGAGCTTTAAGCCAACTTTTTCACTCTCGTCTTTCACTTTCATCAGGAGGCTCTTTAGTTCCTCTTCACTTTCTGTCATAAGGGTGGTGTCATCTGCATGTCTAAGGTTATTGATAATTCTCCCAGCAATCTTGATTCCAGCTTGTGCTTCTTCCAGGTCAGCGTTTCTCATGATGTACTCTGCCTATAAGTTAAATAAACGCAGTGACAATATACAGCCTTGATGTACTCCTTTTCCTATTTGGAATCAGTCTGTTGTTCCATGTCCAGTTCTAACTGTTGCTTCTGGACCTGCATACAGGTTTCTCAAGAGGCAGGTCAAGTGGTCTGGCATGCCCATCTCTTTCAGAATTTTCTACAGTTTATTGTGATTTACACAGTTAAAGGCTTTGGCATAGTGAATAAGGCAGAAATAGATGTTTTTTTCTGGAGCTTTCTTGCTTTTTCGATGATCCAGCAGATGTTGGCATTTTGATCTCTGTTTCCTCTGCCTTTTCTAAAACCAGCTTGAACATCTGTAAGTTCACAGTTCACGTATTACTGAAGCTTGGCTTGGAGAACTTTGAGCATTACTTTACTAGCGTGTGAGATGAGTGCAATTGTGTGGTAGTTTGAGCGTTCTTTGGGATTGCCTTTCTTTGGGATTGGAATGAAAACTGACCTTTTCCAGTCCTGTGGCCACTGCTAAGTTTTCCAAATTTGCTGGCATATTGAGTGAAGCACTTTCACAGAATCATCTTTCAGGATTTGAAATAGCTCCACTGGAATGCCATCACCTCCACTAGCTTTGTGCATAGTGATGCTTTCTAAGGTCCATTTGACTTCACATTCCAGGATGTCTGGCTCTAGGTGAGTGATCACACCATCGTGATTATCTGGCTCATGAAGATCTTTTTTGTACAGTTTTTCTGTGTATTCTTGCCACCTCTTCTTAATATCTTCTGCTCCTGTTAGGTCCATACCATTTCTGTCCTTTATCAAACTCATCTTTGCATGAAATGTTCCGTTGTTATCTCTAATGTTCTTGAAGAGAGCTCTAGTCTTCCCCATTCTGTTGTTTTCCTCTATTTCTTTGCATTGATCACTGAGGAAGCCTTTCTTATCTCTCCTTGCTATTCTTTGGAACTCTGCATTGAAATGGGAATGTATTTCTCTTTCTCCTTTGCTTTTTGCTTCTCTTTTTTTTCACAGCTATTTGTAAGCCCTCCTCAGACAACCATTTTCCCTTTTTGCATTTCTTTTCCTTGGGGACGGTCTTGATCCCTGTCTCCTGTACAGTGTTACGAACCTCTGTCCGTAGTTCATCAGACTCTCTGTCTATTAGATCTAGTCCCTTAAATCTATTTATCACTTCCACTGTATAGTCATAAGGGATTTGATTTAGTTCGTACCTGAATGGTCTAATGGTTTTCCCCACTTTCTTCAATTTAAGTCTGAAATTGGCAATAAGTAGTTCATGATCTGAGCCACAGTCATCTCCTGGTCTTGTTTTTGCTTCTCCATTGTTGGCTGCAAGGAATATAATAAATTTGATTTCAGTGTTGACCATCTGGTGATGTCCATGTGTACAGTCTTTTTTTGTGTTGTTGGAAGAGGATGTTTACTATGACCAGTGCGTTCTCTTGGCAAAACTCTATTAGCCTTTGTCCTGCTTCATTCTGTACTCCAAGGCCAAATTTGCCTGTTACTCCAGGTGTTTCTTGCCTTCCTACTTTTGCATTCCAGTCCCCTATAATGAAAAAGACATGTTTATTGGGTGTTAGTTCTAAAAGGTCTTGTAGGTCTTCATAGAACCATTCATCTTCAGCTTCTTCAGTGATACTGGTCAGAGCATAAGTTTGGATTACTATGATATTGAATGGTTTGCCTTGGAAATGAACAGAGATCATTTTGTCATTTTTGAGATTGCATCCAAGTACTGCATTTCGGACTCTTTTGTTGACCATGATGGCTACTCCATTTCTTCTAAGGGATTCCTGCCCACAGTAGTAGATATAATGATCATCTGAGTTAAATTCACCCATTCCAGTCCCTTTTAGTTCGCTGATTCCTAGAATGTCGACGTTCACTCTTGCCATCTCCTCTTTGACCACTTCCAATTTGCCTTGATTCATGGACCTAACATTCCAGGTTCCTATGCAATATTGTTCTTTACAGCATTGGACCTTGCTTCTATCACAAGTCATATCCACAAGTGGGTATTGTTTTTGCTTTGGCTCCATCCCTTCATTCTTTCTGGAGTTATTTCTCCACTGACCTCTAGTAGCATATTCAGCACTTACTGACCTGGGGAGTTCCTCTTTCAGTATCCTATCATTTTGCCTTTTCATACTGTTCTCAAGGAAAGAATACTGAAGTGATTTGCCATTCCCTTCTCCAGTGGACCACATTCTTTCAGACCTCTCCACCATGACCCATCTGTTTTGGGTGGCCCCATACAGCATGGCTTAGTTTCATTGAGTTAGACAAGACTGTGGTCCATGTGATCAGATTAGCTAGTTTTCTGTGATTATGGTTTTAGTGTGTCTGTCCCTTGATGCCTTCTCACAATGCCTACCATCTTACCTGGGATTCTCTTACCTTGGACATGGGGTATCTCTTTACGGCTGCTCCAGCACAGTGCAGCCGCTGTTCCTTACCTTGGAAGAGGGGTATCTCCTTACTGTCGCCCCTCCTGACCTTAAATGTGAAGTAGCTCCTTTCGGCCCTCCTCGGGGCCATGCTCAGTAAATATTTAATCCAGTTTTCTACTGATGGGTGGATCTGTGTTCCCTCCCTTTTGTTCAGCCTGAGGCCAAACCTGGTAGGGACCTTCTTCAAAAGGATTTGGGCATGCTGTCCCCCTGGCCCCTTAGCAGGGCATTGTCAACCCATGCCTCTGCTGGAGGCTCCCGGACACTCACAGGCAAGTCTGGTTCAGTGTCTTGTGGGGACACTGCTCCTTTCTCCTGGATCCTGGTGTGCATGAGGTTTTATTTGTGCCTTCCCAAAATCTGTTTCCTCAGTCCTGTGGAAGTTCTGTAATCAAATCCCATTGGCTTCCAAGTCAAATTCCCTGGGTATCTCAGCCCCTTTGCCAAATCACCATGTGCAGAAATTCACTGTGGGTCCTAGAACTTTAACAGTGTGAGAATTTCTTTGGTATAACTGTTCTGCAGTTTGTGGGTTGTCTGCTCGGAGGCTCTATGGTGCTAATGGTGCCCTCCTCCAAGACAGCAAACAGCTTGTGCCACACACTGGATGACACAGGTCTACTGCAGCCAGAGGCCCTGTCCCCCTGGCCATTCACTGCTGACCCCTGCCTCTGCAGGAGAAACTCAAAGGCAGGTCTGGCTCAGTCTCTGTGGGGTCTCTGCCATCTGGTGTAAACAAGGTTTTGTTTGAGCCCTCCGAATGCCTTTGGTGTGTATGGGGTTTGATTCTAAACACAATTTCATGCCTCCTACTGTCTTGTTGAAATTTCTCCTTTGCCCTTGGATACGAGGTATCTTTTTTTGATGAGCTCCAACGTGCTCCTGGTGCACATAAGGTCTGTTTATGCCCTCCAAGAGTCTGTCCTCCAAGTCCTGTGTAAGTTCTGTAATGAAATTCCACTGGCCTCCAAAGTCAAATACCCTGGGGGTTCTCAGTGCCTTTGCCAGATCCCCAGGTTGGGAAATCTGTTGTGGGTACTAGAGCTTTCTTAACAGTGCAATAATTTATTTGGCATAATTGTTCTGAAGTTTCTGGGCATCTGATTGGCGGCTCTCTGGTGGGGTTAGTGGCGACCTCCTCCAAGAAGGCTTATGTCACATGCTGTGTGACCCAGGTCTGCTGCACTGAGTTCAGCAAAGCCCAAATTTGACTAGAGATCACATTGCCAATATCAATTGGATCATTGGAAAAGCAAGAGAGTGCCAAAAAAACATTTGCTTCGGCTTTATTGTCTACACCATAGCCTTTGACTGGGTGGATCACACCAAAATGTGGAAAATTCTTAAAGAGATGTGAATATCAGACCACCTTACCTGCCTCCTGAGAAATCTGTATTCAGGTCAAGAAGCAACAGTTAGAACCAGACATGGAACACAGGTTGGTTCCAAATCAGGTAAGGAGTACGTCAAGGCTGTATATTGTCACCCTGCTTATTTAACTTATATTCAGAGTACATCATGTGAAATGCTGGGCTGGATGAAGCACAAATTGGAATCAAGATTGCCAGAAGAAATATCAATAACCTCAGATATGCAGATGACACCACTTTTATGGAAGAACATGAGGAAGAGCCAAAGAGCCTAGTGATGAAAGTGAAAGAGGAGAGTGAATGAGTTGGCTTAAAACTCAACATTCAGAAAACTAAGATCATGGCATCTGATCCCATCACTCATGGCAAATATATGGGGAAAAATGGAAACAGTGAGAGACTTTATTTTCTTGGTCTCCAAAATCACTTCAGACGGTGACTGCAGCCATGGAATTAAAAGGCACTTGTGCTCCTTGGAAAAAAGTTATGATTAACCTAGACAGCATATTAAAAAGCAGAGACATTACTTTGCTGACAAAGGTCCATCTAGTCAAAGCTATGGCTTTTCCAGTAGTCATGTATGGATGTGAGAGTTGGACCATTGAAGATTTGATGATTTTGAACTGTGGTGCTAGGGAAGACTCTTAAGAGTCTCCTGGACTGCACAGACATCAAACCACTCAATTCTAATGGAAATCAATCCTGAATACTCATTGGAAATACTGATGCAGAAGCTGAAGCTCCAATACTTTGGCCACTTGACATGAAGAACTAACTCATTGGAAAAGACTCTGATACTGGGAAAGATTGAAGACAGGAGCAGTGGGCAACAGAGGATGAGATGGTTGGATGCCATTACCGACTGAGGAGTTTGAGCAAGCTCCAGGAGTTGATGATGAACAGGAAAACCTGGCCTGCTGCAGTTCATGGGGTTGCAAAGAATCGGACACATCTGAGTGACTGAACTGAACTGATTTTGGTTTATGGCAATTTTAATGGGCAATGCAGAATGAAATTTCCCTATATCAGTATGATCAAGTGCTCACAATTCTTCAAGTACTAAGCTTAGCAAGTTTTCTTATTATGCATCACCCCATCATGGATCACAAATAATACATGATGAAATAATTTTGATCAATCGTTCAGATTTATTTCTTAGATCTAAAGTAAATATGGATTTCATAAGTTTCTAATAAATCTCCATTTGTCAAGTGGATAGGGGCATTTTCTACTAGGAAAAAGGATCACTTTCCTTTAAGTTCTCCTAAATAAAATTCCAAGGTAATAATTTAAAAGCCTTAATAGACACATTAGAAACACTTACCATTTGCACTGACATTTAATTTCAAGGGAGCGAGCCTTTCATTTCAGTAGGGCTTAAAACTGAAAAGGTGATCCCTGTGTATATTTGGGCTTTAATAGTTTCTCCTTGTATTTTCATTTCTACTTTTCCCTGGTTATTAGAGAAAATAAGAGGAAAGACTTCCAATGTCTCCTCTGAGCTGCCTTATTCTTGTTTAATTTGGTATTCTGGTCTGAATGAAATCTAGTTTTCACTTTAAATATTTTCTACAGTCCACACCTCAATGACCTTTTATAGTAAAAGATCATTGGCTTTTACAGTAAAGCCAAACATTAGGTTCTTTGTCAGTTGTAGATTGAAGAGGTGTTTGTTAAACGTTGACTGATCTTGAATATTTCATTGGTATAATTGAAAATTCATACTTTCTATGGATGTATTTCTCTCTTTCCTTTTAATGGTTTTGGAAATTTGGTTAGCCAGAGTGATAAGAGTGCTTGTATGTAATACAAGCCGACTTAACTTATGTAGTTTAGTCAAATTATCCAGTGCTTCCTGCATACCTTCTAAAAAAAGATGGAGCTAAAGGATCATTTTGGTTTTTGAGAATGATTCAGGTTTCATGACTGAAGATTGTTTCAAAGTTCTCTCAAGCCTGTCATAATAATCAGAAATTGATTCATCTGGTCTCTGTTTACACTACTAAATCTTTATCATATATATATATATATATATATATTAATTTATAAACTAATTCTATGTATTCAACTCCAGACTATGTACTATGCAAATCAAAATCTCTTAATGAAGTTTTCATTCTGCTTCCTCTATACATTAATTTGTCTCACTTTCAGAAACCAATCACTATATTAATTAATACAGCTCTGAAAACCTAAATTCATAGGTTTGAATGGTTAACTCCTTAGCAAACCCCAAATAGAATCAGTAAATCTCTTAGCTAAATTTCTGCATTCTGCTCAGGTCAAGACTTTGTATGTGAACACTGAAGATGGTATGCAGCTTCCTGTATTATGTTTCTCCTTAAGGGAAGATACAACTACTTCTGATTTTATGTCCTCCTTTACCTGGGGAGAAGAAGCAGCAAGAGATGGGTGACAGAAAATAGAAAGAGATATTGTCTTGGCTAGATGTTCAGATAAAAGAGAATATGGAAGAATAGTAGAGGGAGGGACAAAGTTAATGCTAGTAACTTTTTTTCTGTTCTTATACTGTTTCAAGCATTTTTGTTGTTGTTGTTGTTGTTCCTAAAACAAAATTACTTTATCATTTCCTTTTTTTTAAAATGGAAGCTTCTACATACCAATCAAAACTACCACTCCATTAAGTCTGTTTGATCTTATGACTGACTTTCTCTAGCTGAAGATGCACACACAAAATGTTTTAGAATGTCAAAAGAATTCCAATTTGGATATTTTAGCTTGAGAACTCCCTTAGTTTAGTTTCTCCAATCAAACAAGTATTTGGAAGTATACTTCATGCGCATGATGCATGAATCTGGCTGAGGTGTCAGTTGGACACTGGGATCTTCATTCCCTTTTTCTTTGCTTTGAAAGCTTTGTTCTCAATTGTAGGATTGGTTTGTTGAAATAAAAACAGTAATGTTAATTGTGTGATGGGACAATGTGCTGTTTTGTTATTAATTACTGTATGTGTCACTCTAGAGGCATTTGAACTCGCTTATGTGTCTCAGTCTGTCCCTCCAGCAATCTAAAACCACCCCAGGTAGGTCACTGAATGGCCAGCTCTTATATATTCCTGGACAAGCAACATTTTTTTTTCATTGTTAATATTTTAAAAAAATAACTTATTTATTTTAATTGGAGGCTAATTACTTTACAATATTGTGGTGGGTTTTGCCATTCATTGACATGAATCAGCCACTGGTGTATATGTGTCCCCCATCCCAAACCTCCCTCCCACCTCCCTTCCCATCCCATTCCTCAGGGTCATCCCAGTGCACCAGCTTTGAGTGTCGTGTTTCTTACAATGAACTTAGACTGGTGAGCTACTTCTCATAGGGTAATACACATGTTTCAGTGCTATTCTCTCAAGTCATCCCACCCTCGCCTTCTCCCACCAAGTCCAAAAGTTTGTTCTTTATATCTGTGCCTCTTTTGCTCTCTCGCATGTATGGTCATCATTACCATCTTTCTAAATTCCATATATATGTGTTAATATACTGTATTTGTGTTTTTCTTTCTGACTTACTTCACTTTGTATAATAGGCTCCAGTTTCACCCATCTCATTAAAACTGATTCAAATGTGTTCTTTTTAATAGCTGAGTAATAGTCCATTGTGTATATGTACCACAGCTTTCTTATCCATTCCTCTGCTGATGGACATCTAGGTTGCTTCCATGAGTGGATTTCCCTCTGAGACTGCTACACAGTATGAGAACTTGCCTCCACTACTGCCAAAAGTTTTTCAGTTGCCTGAGAAAGTGAATGCTTGCTGAGAGATTTTGCTTCCTTAGAGCTGAAATCTCTCATGAAATATCTTCACTTTTATCCTGATAAATTATATTAAAGTAACCAATTCAAGGAAAAATGACAGAGTAGTCTCCTACCTAATTCAATTTAACTCTACTCAATGTCTTTCAATGGAGCAAAACTGAAGGTAAACCAGGTACCTCTTCTTGAACCTAAGTTCAAGGAAGACTACTCTCCAGTGAACAGTTTAACACCATAAGGGGAGATCTAATAGCCAGGAGAGACTTTCTCAAACACTTTAGGACCCACCAAGGAGGCAGATGGACTCAAGAGGCCTCTGCTTGCACCCAAGTTCTGAGTCCTTGTGGAGTTCAGGTGAAGGAGAGAAGTCTGCTCTGGGTCACCTAATTGGTCACCAAAACTGGTGACTGAATAAAAGAGCACAAATTGTGAGTTAAGTTTTATTAAGACACTTTACTGAGGACTATAGACTGGGAGACAGCCTCTCAGATAGCTCTGAGGAACTATTCCAGAGAGGTATGGAAGGAGCCAAGATATACAGTTTTTGCTGAAGAAAAAAAAAAGTATGGCATATTCAAATTTACTGCTAATCATGGAGACAAACATCAAAACTTAATGATTTTAGTGCTTTTTTATGTATGGGAAGATGCAAGAGCTTGGGATCAATAATAATGAAATTATTCATTTGATATGAATGCTAACTATTTAGAGCCAGTATCCTTCTTTTCTTCATCCTTAATTTCCCTTAGGGTGCACTCTTGGTGTAGGCTGCAGTGGCTAATGGCTTGATAATGGCAAACAAGACAGCAGGTGACATTCTTTTTCCAAAATTGTAATTGGAGAGCTAGAAAGCTTAGAGTAGATATGGAAATAACACTCTTTGTTATGTGAAAGAAGAAGAAACCTTAGGCAATGGATTGTGTCCTGGCATTTAAATGAACTTCCAGACTGATTACTTCTGAGTAAATGCCAAAGCATTGGTTAAAATTACCTAAATAAATTACTATGAAATACAACCTTTATTATTAACTTTTACTTAGGTATTTGTGTTTTGTAAATGATTAAAAAAGGAAGACAGAAAATCAGGTTGTGCATCTCAGGACAAATGCAGTGAAGGTTTACACAGCAATGTAACAATTTTCTCTGGACAATCACTCAGCATTGTGCAAGAGTCTGATTATTTGAGCAGAACCTAGTATTTGGGCTCCAGAAATGACATTATCATTGGAGAACTTGCATAGAAAAATAAATGCTATGATAAATTTAGTAACATTATCCCTTCTCAGCTGTTTTGAGCCTTATGGGAAAATATATCTTTGTTGATACAACTGCTTCTCTCTCAAGTACATTAAGCTTATTTTGCAAACAACTTTGTAATTAAATGGCCTTCTTCCTAAAAAGAAACATTGGTTACAGTAATGTGCTGGGAATAAAAATACATCTGCTTGAAGACAGTTATTTTCATATCAATGAAAATAACTCATTTCTGATCTATATAATTGTCTGAATCCCAGTGTCATACTGTTTTAACTACTGCAAGTTTGTAAAAATAAATATGATTTAAAATCAGGAAGTATGATGCCTTCAACTTTTTTTCCTCATTGATCTTTGTTTTTATTATTATTATTATTATTTACTAAGCATATGCCTACTTATTTTCCTCAGCACCTTCCCTATGCTCAGTATGAAGGTGTTTTACCTACATCATTTCATTTTATTGCATTATCATTGCAACCTCAGAAAAGAAGTGACCCATTCAAGGTCCAACAAGTTCCTGGCATTTGCAACCAGGAGAGAATTGACATCATTCCATTCTCTGCAGTACAGGTGACTTTAACCTTTCATTTCCATATGGATCAAACCTAAAGCCCCTGGAAGACATCACAGATATGAGCATCCTATCTTCTGAAGCTGGCCAATATTGATTTACTACAGGTCTTAGCAAATGGCACCCCACTCCAGTATTCTTGCCTGGAGAATTCCACGGACAGAGAACCTGGCAGGCTGCAGTCCATGGGGTCAAAAAGAGTCAGACACGACTGAGCGATTTTCACTTCACTTGCTACCAATTCACCAGTTCATAAAGTAAAGAAAGAATCGCCCTGCACCAAGAAGGGGGATCTTTCATTATTTTTATAGCAGTTTCTATGTGATAGGAATAATTTTGCCATTGGAAACTCCATGTTTACTATAAGATTATTAACTAAGTGCGAATGAATAGTATGTGTGCTGGGTAGCTGGTTGGTGAATGGGTCATGTGGCAGTGTGTGTGTGTGTGTATGTGTGTGTGTGTGTGTGAGAGAGAGAGAGAGAGAGAGAGAGAGAGAGATGGGTTTACATTCTAGGAACACATGAGGACTTGTATAGAACAAGGGGATTAAATGCGGTGTATCCATCGTTTCAGATGAGTTTAGTCATGTTCTGCTGATGACTTTTTTAGGAGGAGGTAGAGTCTTAGAAAAGGGAGACATCATATTGTATGCATTCCTTGATTTTGCTCTTCCTCTCTTTCTCATTCTCTGTAATATTTTTTTCCTGTAAGCAGATGTCTGTTCCCATTCAAGTTTGATAGCTCAGATTCTATCCTTAAATGGTTTTAAGAGAAGAATTTCCACTGTTTTTTCAAAGAAGATGAATACCTCCCCATAAGGATTCTTCTACTGACTGCTACATGAAGACAAAAAAAAACATGTTGTTATTGTCGCTGTTTATAATGGTTAGGAATTTACATAGTATTCTTATATTTGTCATTTTAATCAACTATCATAACAAATTTTTTAAGGCATTTAGAGATATGTCTTCTTCAAGGTCATATTCCCACTGGGTCAAAGTTTCCAGAGGCTTAACTGATTTCCACTCCAATATCCATGACGTGAAGGTATTCATTTTTAAAAATACTTTGTCAATATGGTCTTTAAGTTTTACTAATTTGATGAGTCAATTTTATCTTGAGGACTTCAAAATTTTCTTTCGTATTTTGAATGTTTTATTGTGATATGTCTGGGTGTGAATCTCATTGAATTTAACCTCTGTGGAGATCACTGAGCTTCTGGGATACACAGATTAATGTTTTGGATAAAATTTCAAAAGTTTTTAACCACTACCTCTCCAAATATTCTTTCTGTCCCTTTCCTCTGTCTTTCTGTCCCATTGTTCTTATGTCAGTACACCCAAACTGTCACATTGGTCTCTGAGGTTCTGTTCATTTTTTTTTTTTTATTATTATTTTTTCTATTTCTTATATACAATAATATCAATTGCCCTATCTTAATTTTTCTTATTCTTTATTTTATGTGCTCAGATATTGTTGAGCTCCTCTAGTGAATTTCCATTTCAATTATGCTTTTCAACTCCATAATTTCTATTTGGTTACTTTTTATATTTTCTATTTATTGATTTTCTCTACTTGGTGAGACATGATTCTCATGCTTTCTTTTAGAAAAGACATAATTTTCTTTAGTTCTTTGAACATGCTTTAAAGAGCTTATTTAAAATTTTTGTCTAGGCTGGGTTTCCTGAGGGAAATTTCTGTTATTTTTTTCCTGTGAATGGGCCATATTTTCTTATTTGTTTTTAGTTTGTAATTTTTTTTGTTGTTGTTGCTGTTAAAAGCTGGACATTTAAAATCATATAATGCAGAAACTTTGGAAATCAGATTTCTCCCATTGCCAAGTTATTTTTTTTTCTTCCTTGCATGTAATGATTGCTGCTTGTTTAGAAATGTTTTTGATCTAATTCTGTAAAGTCTGTTTTCTTCATTATGTGTTGTCATTGATGTCTTTACTTAGCTTAGTGATCATCTGATGATTGGTTAGAGATCTTAAATATCAGGAACCAATAAATCCCCTAGTATTTTCTCCCCTAAAAAAAAAAAAAAAACTAAGGAGAATCCTATTTGTACTGAGCAGGCTCTGAATCAGGTTAAATAAAGAAAAACTCTGGGAACTTCCCTGCTGGTCCAGTGATTAAGCATCCATCTGCCAATGCAGGGAGACCAGGTTTGATTCCTGATCTGGAGAGATTCCACATGCTACAAGGCAAATAAGCCCATGAACCACAATTATTGAGCCTGTGTGCCCTAGATCTTGTGCCCTACATCAAAAGAAGCTACCAAAATTACAAGCTCATGCACTGCAGCTAGAGAGTATGCTAGTAAGGGTGAGGAGGGACAGAAAATATTCAAACAAATACAAAGGAGATGGAAAGAATCATATGAGATGGAGTCATATGAGATTAATCATATAAGATGGAATCATATAAGATGGAAAGAATCATATGAGATCAAAGGAGATAGAAAGAATCATAAAGAGGAGGTGTGAAGTCCAGGAAAACCTCCCATTAGTTAACATTTGAACAAAAGTTAAAATATTATATTTCGTGAAAAGACATGACAGATTTTATAACCAGCTCACACTTATAAAAGGCATTTAAAAAAATCCATTAAGGAAGAATGAAAGCAATCACAAATGGAAATTTCAACTTGCAAGGAGAAATGAGAAGAAAAGAAATGGATACATTCCAAAAAGATGTACCCTGACATTGATTCTCTGGCCTAGCAATTTCCAAAGTGTTTCATCAAATACTTCTTTCATCTACTCTATGAAAATCCCAAAAGATCTAATAATTGATAAACAGTAACCTGAGTAACTAGACTTTCACCATTTTATTGTTACTTGATTTTGAAAACCATGTCTTTTCTTTTTACTTTACCAAAGAAAATTATTCACATATTAATTAAGGGACAATGGGCAAAACTTTAAATGAAGACAGAAGATGATAGGGAACAGAAGAGCTAATTGAGGAAGTTAGACAAAATTTTGGCACCACCAAATGAGCAAGCAACAGACATCTATAGAAGCTTGATTATTTTGCTGCAACAAATTGAAATTTCATTTCCCCTTTAGCTTCTACAGGAATAGTTCCTCTACTGGGGTGTTCATTTATTTGTCCCTTGAATTTGAAACAGTATGTGGTCAATCAATCACAACTAAATTGAGAATAGAGATAAGCAGCTAACCTGGTCCAAAGCTGTTTTCCTTTACAGCTGTTTGCTCTCTTTTGTCAAGTTTCTTTCCATTCTGTGTTGATTAAACTTTTCCTCCAAATCAATACTAAACCAATTCTGACCCCCAGTCACACAAAGATATAAACCACAGACAAAATTTAGCGCATACACTTCCTTACACTTTGCTGCTGCTAAGTCGCTTCAGTCGTGTCCGACTCTGTCCCACAGACAGAAGCCCACCAGGCTCCCCCGTCCCTGGGATTCTCTAGGCAAGAACACTGGAGTGGGTTGCCATTTCCTTCTCCAATGCATGGAAGTGAAAAGTGAAAGGGAAATCGCTCAGTCGTGTCCGACTCTTAGCGACCCCATGGACTGCAGCCTACCAGGCTCCTCCATCCATGGGATTTTCCAGGCAAGAGTACTGGAGTGGGGTGCCATTGCCTTCTCCACCTTACACTTTAAGAGAAGATTTTCTAGAAATATCAATAGCATGAGACAAAGACTCTGTGTATCTATGGAATGAGATACTATTCAGTTTGTTAGTATGTGTTTACACATTCTAATTGAAACAGCTAATTACTACCTATGTACTAATCAAGGTACCATCCTGTTGGACTTGCATTTACTCTATAATGTTGCCCAGTCATGTCTGACTCTATGACCCCATGGACTGCAGCACTACAGGCCTCCCTGTCCCTTGCCATCTCCTGGAGTTTTCCCAAGTTCATGTCTATTGCCTTGGTGATTCCATCCAGCCTTCTCATCCTCTGATGCCCTCTTATCATTCTGGTCTCAATCTTTCCCAACATCAGGGACTTTTCCAGTATGTTCACTGTTCACATCAGATGACCAAAATACTGGAGCTTCAGCTTCAGCATCAGTTCTTCCAATGAATATTCAGGGTTGATTTCCCTTAAGATTGACTGGTTTGATCTCTTTGCCGCCCAAGGGCCTTTCAAGAGTCTTCCCCAGCACCACAGTTCAATGGCATCAATTCTTTGGCATTCTACCTTCTTTACAATTCAGCTCTCACAACCCTATGTGACCACTAGGAAAACCATCTCCTTAACTATATGGAACTTTGTCTATATAAGCAAAGTAATGTCTCTGCTTTTCAACACACTATTTAGGTTTGTCATAGCTTTCCTGCCAGGAAACGATCATCTTATGATTTCATGGCAACTGTCACCATCTACAGTGATTTTAGAATCCACGAAGAGGACATCTGTAACTACTTCCACCTTTTCCCCTTCTATTTACCATGAAGTAAAGGGGCCAGATGTCATGATTTTTTTTTTTTTTTAATATTTAGCTTTAAGATGGCTCTTTCAGTGTCCTCCTTCACCTTCATCAAGAGGCTCTTTAGTTCTTCTTCACTTTATTCCATTAGAGTGGTGTCATGTGCATATCTGAGGTTGTTGATATTTCTCACACCTATCTTGATTCAAAGTTTGTAACTCATCCAGCCCAGCATTTCTCATGATGTTATCAGCATATAGGTTAAACAAACAAGGTGACAGCAGACAGCCCTGTCATATACCTTTCTCCACCTTGAATCAATCATTTGTTCCATACAGCATTCTGTTACTTCTTGACCCACATACAGGTTTCTCAGGAGACAGGTAAGATGCTCTAGCATTCCAATCTTTTTAACAGCTTTCCACAGTTTGTTATGATCCACACAAAGTCAAAGGCCTTAGCATAGTCAATGAAACAGAGGTAGATGTTTTTTCTGCAATTCCCTAGCTTTCTCTATGATCCAGTGAATGTTGGCAATTTGATCCTTTTCCAAATGCAGCTTGGACATCTGGAAGTTCTTAGCTTGCATAACGCTGAAACTTAGCATGAAAGATTTTAAGCATGACCTTATTAGGATGGGAGATGAGTGAAATGGTCCAATCTTTAAGACATTCTTTAGTGCCAACCTTCTTGGGAACTGGGATGAAGATTAACCTTTTCCAGTCCTGTGGCCACTGCTAGACTTGCTGGCTTTCAGATTTGCTGACATATTAAATAAAACACTTTAATGGCATCATCCTTTAGGGTTTTGAATAGCTCTACTGGAATTCCATGGCATCCACTAGCTTTATTAACAGCAGTGCTTCCTCACACTCCAGAATGTCTGGCTCTGGGTGACTAACCACACCATCATAGTAATCCAATTAATTATGATGTTTTTTGCATAGTTCTTCCCTGTATTCTTTGCATCTCTTGATCTCTTCAGCATCTACTATGTCTCCACTCTTTCTGTCATTTATTGTGCCTGTATTAGGTAAAAAAATAATAAAATAATAACTAAACTTTAAGTTATTTCTGCTCAGATAACTTTCTCAAACATCGTGCTTACCAAGATTCAGTTTTTTTAATTAAAATTGTATTTTGTAGTTTAAAACAATTTTCAAAGGCAAATTTGTCTAGTGATGGATGCTATCTATACCTCTTTGAGTTTCATCCCTGGTTCTCTCAGCAATATGGAATGGACAAAATGGAAATGATATCTATTGTTATGGAATTTTTCATTTTACAGTTTATTTGCATAAATCAGAAAAAAAATGTACTTTTTAAAAATATATATAAGAAGTGAAGGTAATATCATGCATGAATTCTTTCAAAAACTATTTGTAAGCATCTGTTCTGTGAAAGCCATCTTTAAGAATAGTGAGGATGTATCAATAAATGATATAAAGTTCCACCTTCACAAAACTTAAAAATCATCTGGTTGATCTAATTCAAGACCATTATATATGACTGACATTTTAGAATCTGTTGAAAACTGTTCTTGAATTAGATGATTCAGCCATAGAACTGGAGCAACTTTTAAGGAAAAATTCTAGATTACTAAATCTGTGACTGACTATTTTATTTAAGCTGTAATAACATTATATCGAAGCTCATTTAGGACCAAGACTTATCATAGTATTTCAAAGGAGTCAGGATCAAGGTGGCAGAGTATAAGAAGCAGAGTTTACCTCCTTTCAGAGATACCTTGGAAGGACATCTCTAAGTGGAATGATTCACACGGAACAGCTACTGACACTGACAGACTTAAGATGTCTGAAAAGACAAGAAAACCTCCCCTTAACTGGGTAGAAAGAAGTAAAAAGAAAAAAAAAAAAAAAGAATCAGAATGGGGCCTCACCCCAGGGAGGCAGATGGGAAGGATGAAAGATTCCTGCATCTTGGGAAGAGTCCTCACCAAGGATCCTTAGTGGATGAAGGGAGAATTTCAGCGCCTAAGAGGAGAGAGCAGCCACCTGCTCCTGGAAGGCAAAATGGCGGGAACACGCACAGAGCGCCGGCACCACCCTTGTGCTCCACAGCCTGAGACACTCCTCTGTTGATGATAGTGGGGGAAAGGTGCAGAAACTGAGACCCTAAGGCTTTGTCCTAGGGAGAGGTCCAGGGTTAGGTGTTAAAACAAGTTGAAGAGATCTGGCTATGGTAGCTTAGGATGTACGAGTAAGAAGCCTGGGCCCGCTAGAAAGGCAAGGCACCATTATTGGGAGGCACGTGAGGAGAGAAGCAAAACCAACATAAGAATCCCGTTCCCCGTGAGTGTTCCCAGGCAACAAGGCAGCAACAACAGAGCTTTAAGGGTGGGAACAAGTCACTTCTGCCATCTTGAACTCCAGAGCGGGGAGCTAGCTGCCTCTCCCAAATCTGTGGGAAGGTGCCAGGATTCCCTAACCCTGCTGACCCAGAAGGGCACAGATAGCTCCTGCCACTAGGAACTCTTCCAACAGGACCCAGGACCTGCCCATGTTGTGCTAGGAGGGCACAAATAGCTTCAGTGACATTGGGTGAATGTCAGAACCCATTCTGCTGGCCCAGAATCCTGCAGATAACTACCCTGACTCAGAGGTCCACCAGTAGGTGCCACGACCTGCTATACTGTCCCTGGAGGTCACAGATAACTCCCCCCACTAAGAAATCTGTCACCAGGTGCCAGGACCTGTTTTACTCTTTCAGGAGCACTTGGAGCAAAGGTCAATGAAGCTAAAGGCATTTTCCTTGAGAAGACAAGCAACATTGATAAACCTTTAGTGAGACTCATCAAGAAAAAGAGAAGATACAAATCAGTACAATTAGAACTGAAAAAGGAGAAATTACAAATGACACTCCAGAAATGCAAAGAATCATAAGAGACTACTACAAGCAACAATATACTAATAAAATGGGCAACCCAGAAGAAATGGACACATTCTTAAAAAGGCATAACCTTTGAAGAATGAACCATGGAAGAAACAGAAAATATAAATAGCCCATCACAAGTAATAAAATTGAAAATGTGATTAAAAGTCTTCCAACAAATAAAACTCCAGGACCAGATGATTTCAAAGGAGCATTCTTTCAAATATTGAGAGAAGAGCTAATACTCATTCTTCTCGAATTCTTCCAAAAACTGCAGAGGAAGGAGCACTCCAAGCTCATTCTACAAGGCCACAATCACCCTTATACCAAAATCAAACAAAGATATCACACAAAAAAGGAAATTATAGACCAATATCACTGATGAACATAGATGCAAAAATCCACAACAAAATGCTGGCAAACAGAATAGAACAACATGTTAAAAGGAACAAACACCATAATCAAGTGTGATTTATCCCAGGGACATAATGATTCATCAAACACAAATTGAACTATATTACACCATATTAACAAATGGAAATATAAAAACCATATAATAATCTCAATAGATGTAGGAAAATATTTTGACAAATTTCAATACCCATTTATGATAAAAACTGTCTAGAAAATGAGAACAGAGGGAACCTACCTCAACACAGTAAACTTCAAATGCAACAAACGTACAGGAAACATTCTCAGTGGTGAAAAACTGAAAGCATTTCCACTATGATCAGGAACAAAACGAGGATGTCCATTCTTGCCACTATAATTCAACATAGTTTTCGAAGTCCTCACCATTGCAATCAGAGCAAAAGAAGAGATAAAAGTAATCCAAAGTTGAAAAGAAGTAAAATGGTCACTGTTTGCAGATGATATAATGTTATGCATAGAAAATACTAAAGATGCTCTCTAAATCTGTGTCCCTTTTTCTGTTTTGCATATAGGGTTATCGTTACCATCTTTTAAAATTCCATATATATGTGTTAGTATACTGTACTGGTCTTTATCTTTCTGGCTTACTTCACTCTGTATAATGGGCTCCAGTTTCATCCATCTCATTAGAACTGATTCAAATGAATTCTTTTTAATGGCTGAGTAATATTCCATAGTGTATATGTGCCACAGCTTCCTTATCCATTTGTCTGCTAAAGATGCTACTTGAAAACAATCAATGAATTTGGTATATTTTCAGGATACATAATTAATGCACAGAAATCTCCTGAATTTCTGTACACTAACAATAAAAAGAAAACATCAGAATGAGAACTTGTAGAAATAATTCCACTTAACATTGCAACAGAAAGTGTAAAATACATAGGAATAAACTAACCTAAGAAAGTAAAAGACCTGTACTCAGAAAGCTATAAGCTATAGATTGTTGTTTTTCAGTTGCTCACTTGTGTCTGACTCTTTACTATCCCATGGATTGCAGTGTGCCAGGCTCCTCCATCCATCGGGTTTCCCAGGCAAGAATCCTGGAGTGGGTTGCAATTTCCTCCTCCAGGGGATCTTCCTGACCCTGGGATTGAAAATTTGTCTCCTGTTTGGCAGGTGAATTCTTTACCACTGAGCCACTTTGGAAGCCTAAAAGTTACAGATAAAAGAAATCAAAGTAAACACAAACAGAAGGAGAGATAAAGCGTGTTCTTGGATGAGAAGAATCAATAACATGAAAGGAACTATACTGTCCAAAGCAACCTACCAATTCAATACAATCCTTATCAAATTGCCAATGACATTTTCACAAAACTAGAATAGACAATTTTAAAACTTGTATGGAAACACAAAAGATCTTGAAGAGTCAAAGTAACCTTGAGAAAGAAAAACAGCTGGAGGAATTAAAGGCCCAAACTTTATATTATACTACAAAACTACAGTAACCAGAACAGAATGGCACTGGCATAAAAACAGAAATATAGATCAATGTAATAGAAAAGAAAGCCCATAGATAAACTCATGCACCTATGATTATATAATCTATGACAAAAGAGACAAGAATGGAAAACAAATAGTTCCCTCAATAAATGGTGCTGGGAAAACTGGACAGTAAAACTGTGAAATTAGATTATTTCCTAATAATATACAAGACAATAAACTCAAAATGCATTAAAGAAGTACATTTAAGGCTGGACATTATAAAACACATAGAGGAAAACATAGACCACTCTTTGGTATACACTACAGCAAGATCTTTGTTCATCCATCTCCTAGAGTAATGAAAATAGAAACAAAAATAAATAAATATCATATGACTAAATTTAAAAACTTTTTTACACAGTAAAGGAAAACATAAATAAAACAAAGGCAAGCCTCAGAACAGAATAAATTGTTTGCAAAACACAATTAATATCATTTTTACAGAAATAAAAATTATATGAAAATATAGCAGATTTTAATCATTTGAGTTTTCTTGTCTTGGTTAGTCTAGTTAAATATTATTAACTTTTCATCTTTTAAAAAACCTAACTTGTATTATTGATTCTGTCTGTTTTTCTATACTAAACTTTATAAAATTCCACTTTGGTTTTTATTATATTCTTACTTTGCTAGCATATATATAGTTTACTCTTGTTTTTGTCTTAGGTAGAAGGTTATATTGCTGTTTTTAGATATTTTTAATATAAATATAAGAATCTAGGCTACAGATTATCTTATAAGCCTTAACTTAAATGATTCCACAAGTTTTGATATCCTGTATATCCATGCTCATTCATCTCAAAGTGTTTTTCAGTTTCCCTAGTGATTCCATCTTTAACCCATTGTTTATGCAGGAATGAAGTGAAGTGAAATGAAAGTCACTCAGTCGTGTCTGACTCTTTGCAACTGCGTGGACTATATAGTCCATGGAATTCTCTAGGCCAGAATACTAGAGTGGGTACCCTTTCCCTTATCCAAGGAACCTTCCCAACCAAGGGACTGAACCAGAGTCTTCTGCATTGCAGGCAGATTCTTTATCAACTGAGCTACCAGGGAAGCCTACATAAACCAATTTTATGTTATATTTTTATGTTTTTTATGTTAAAGCAGGAATATATAAATTTAATTTCCACATATTTCTGAATTTCCCAAGTTTTCTTCTGTTATTGATTTTTAATATTACTCTATTGCCAGAGGTCATAACTTGTATTATTTCAATCCTTGCATGTTTATTTAGACTTGGCTTATGTCTTTTTATGTGGCCTATATCAGAGAATATTCCAGATATATGTGAGGGGAATGCATATTCTACTTTGTTGGGTGGAGTATTACATAGAAGTTTGTTAAATCTAGTTGGCTTATACTGTTGTTCAAATCTTCTATTTCTTCTTGTTATACAGTAGTGCAAGTGGGGTATTTAAGTATCAACTATTATTGTGAATTATCTATATCTCCCTTCAATCCTGTCACCTTTTCCTTTATGTATGCTGAGGCACCATTGTTAAATGCATGTACATTTACAATTGCTACAGCTTTGTGATATGTTTAAAATGCAATCAAAACTGCTCATTATCTCTAGTCACATGTTTTGCTTTAAAATCAACTCTTGTTTGATATTAATATAGCCACTCCAGCTTGCTCATAGTTGCATTTGCATGATATATGATTTTCCATATCCTAACTTTACCTTATTTCAATTTTGAGTCTAAAGTGTGTCTCCTATAGCTAGTATATGGTTGGCTTTCCTGTTTGTTTGTTTGTTTGTTTGTTTTTTCCCATTCTGACAGCCTCTGCTTTTATTAGATTTTTTTTCTAATAAATTCATGAATGTGTGAAAGTCGCTCAATCATGTCTGACTATTTGTGACCCCATGGACTATACAGTCCATGGAATTCTCCAGGCCAGAGTACTGGTGTGGGTAACCATTCCCTTCACCAGGGGATTTTCCCAACCCAGGATTGAACGCAGGTCTCCCACATTGCAGGTCGATTCTTTACCAGCTGAGCCAGCAGGGAAGCCCAAATTCATTAATAGTTATTTAATTTCAATAATCCAATAACACCATTATAATGGTAATATTGTTAATATAGATATAATTATATTTATTGTATCATTTTACTTTTTTGTTTCCTGCATGTATCATAGTGGTTATTTCTCTGTTCTCCCTTTATTACATTTTTTGAGTTAACTGAATAGTTTCCAGTATAGTATTTTAATACTTTTAATGACTTTTTAAAAATATATATGCTTATTTAATAATGGCTACTTGAGATCTTGCCACATACATTTTAATCCATCAGAATCTACTTCAGTGTATATTGAAATTTTGGTGAGAATGGCTCTGTCTAGGATTTTTCCTTTTCCTTCTTTATGCTATTATTTTGTATATATTTCATTTATATATGTTACAAAACCACACTATACTGTTATAATCATTACCTTATATAATGCTTTTTTTTAAAGAAGTTGAGAGAAAAAAGAGAAATGTGTGTGTGTGTATCTATATCTATCTATCTATATATACACACACACATACATATACATATATATGTTCATTATATCATTCTTCTCTTTTTTAAATTTTTTATTGTCATAAAATTAATTTCCCCTGCATGGACCACAGCCTTGTCATGGCAAAGAGGTTTTAGTAAATGAAGGTATGAGCCATGCCTGGCAGTGCCACCCAAGATGGGACAGGTTATAGTGGAGAGATCTGTCAAAATCTGGTCAACTGGAGAAGACAACTCACTCCAGTATTTTTGTCCAGAGAATCCCATGGGCAGTATGAAAGGGCAAAAAGTGGTGCTGCCAGAAACCCTGTGAACAAGACAGCTGCACAACCTCCACACCTGCCCTCACGGGGGCAAACCTAAGTCTTCCAGGACAGCCTCAGGAGTAAACCCCAGTGGACGACCCACAAGCATAGGTGGAAACAAAACCACAATTGAAACCCAGGGGCAGTGTGGCTAAGGGAGAAGACTAAAAAACTTCCCACCAGCTCTATAAGCTGCAGATTAGCTCCACACACTTAACTAGGCAAAGTCTGTGTCTATGGAATATATCAGAGGACACTGAGAGTTCCCACAAAAGAAACCACACTAGTTCTGACAGCTGTAGACAGAGCTGGTCTCACCATTGGAGGTAAGAACACACAGGGGTAGGAGCAGATTAGAATCTGAGCTGTTCCTGCAGCAGGTCCAGAGATCAGCACAGTGATGGGGGGTATCCTAGGGAGGTGAGGTAGACTGTGACTCCCAGTGAGGGAAAGGACTCTGACAGTAGTGACTCAAGAAAAACATTTATTATTCTTATGTTTTGACTTGTTCTGTACATGCTTTTGAATATTTTTCCCTCCCCCCTCCCCCCATTGCAGTTGTTGATTTTATTGGCACTATGAAATCTAACTAAACTTTTGAGTTTTTCTTCCTCAATCACATTTTTTATTGTTGTTATAAACCTCTGCCTCTACACTGGGCTTTTGCAGTTCTGTGGATTGTTCCTATTTTTTTTTTTTTCTTTTCTTTTTTTAATTTTAATTTTGAGTTTTTTAAACCTATTATTATTTTTTATACATTTATTCCTTTGCTTTCTTTTCCTACTGTTCTTTTCCACTTGCAATTAATCTTTAATGTATATAAATCTTCTTTATCTACCTTTGTTTACCTTTGTATATCTATTATTTCTTTCTTCTCTTTATCTCCTTCCCTCTCAACCTATTTGTTAGTTTTATTTTCATTGCTTTATTCTCCAAATGGCAATTCCAGTTTGTGCTTTAGTTAGTTTTTTTCTTAACTGTTAGACATAATTTTTGGTTTCCTTCCTTTGCCTGGTCAATCTACTGTACTTTATTTTTGTTGAACTGTTTTGATTTTGCTTATGGGTGTATATGTATATGTGCATATTCAGTCACAATTTTTAATGTTGTTATAAACCTCTGCCTCTAGGTTGGGCTTTTGCAGTTCTGTCGAGATTTTTCTTTTTCTTTTTTTCCCCCTTCTTATTCTTCCTCTTTTTTTCTTTTTTTAAAATTTTAATTTTTAATGTTTAACCCTATTATATTTTTTCTACATTTATTCCTTTGTTTTCCTTTCCTTCTGTTCTTTTCACCTTGCAGTTAAGCTTTAATGGATATAAATCTTCTTCATCTACCTCTATTTAGCTTTACATATGTACTCATTATTTCTTTTGCTTCTTTCCTTTCCTCTCAATATATTTTTTAGTTTTGTTTTCATTGCTTTATTCACCACTTGGCACTTTGTTCTAGTTTTGTTTTCCAACTTGTGCTTTAGTTTTGTTCTAAACTCATAAATGCAATTTTTTATTTCCTTTGTTAGGAATCTACTATTCTTTATTTCTGTTGGACTGCTTTGACTTTGCTCATGGGTGTATATGTATATGTGTATATTCCATTATTTTAATTATTATATGCTTGATTTTGTAACTGCCATTTGTCTGGAGTTGCTCTTTGGTTTCATGTTTTTGTGTACTTGTTTTAATCTCACTTAATGCTGTAACAAACCACTTGTGGAATCTTCATTCTTGACCAGAGATCAAGCCCTGAGCCTTCAGAGTGGGAGCACTGACTTCAAAACCCTAGACGGCCAGAGAACTAACCCTAGGGAACATCAAGTAGTGAGAACTCACACAAAGGAAACCATCTGAATCCAAGACCTGGCGTCATCCAACCACCAGTATCACCCTGTGCAGGACATCTTAACTAAACAACAACAGCAAAAAAACAAAAATAGAAACCCAATCATCAGTAGACAGGATTACCATCTCACTGAGCCTTGCCCATTAGAAGAAAAACAAACAAACAAAACAGAACAAAATGAACAAACAAAACAAAGCAAAAAGAACTCAGCACAAATCTCGCCCTATACAAAGCTTACACAGACCGCTGTACTAACCTGAGGAGGGCAGAGACAAGAAAGAAGAAATAATTCAACGGAGAAACCTGAGAAAAGGAGATCTCAAACACAAGTTAAAAAAAAAAAAAAAAATGAAAAGGCAGAGAAATGCCACACAAGTGAAGGGACAAACTAGAAACACAGAAGTCCAAGTGAATGAAGACGAAATAGGACAACTACCTGAAAAAAATCATAATAATGACCGTAAAGGTGATCAAAAACATTGAAAACAAAGTGGAGAAACTGTAAGAATCAGTTAGCAAAGACCTAGAGGAATTAAAGAATAAACATACAGAGAGAAACAATGCCATTATTGAAATGAAAAATGCTCTAGAAGGAATCAATAGCAGAATATCTGAAGCAGAAGAACAAATCAGTGAACTGGAAGATATAATGGTGGTAATAACTTCTGAAGAGCAGAATAAAGTAAAAAGAATGAAAATAACTGAGAATAGTCCCAGAGACGTCTGGGACAATATCAAATGCACCAACATTGGAATTATAGGGATCCCGGAAGATGAAGAGAAAAAGAAAGGGTATGAGACAAATTTTGAATAGATTGTGGTTGAAAATTTCCCAACATGAAAAAGGAAATAGTCAATCAAGTCCAAGAGGCACAACGAGTCCCATACAGGATAAGCCCAAGGAGAAACATGCCAAGACACATACTAATCAAACTAACAAAGCTTAAACACAAAGAAAGAATATGAAAAGCAACAAGGGAAAAGCAACAAGTAACATACAACGGAAACCTCATATGCTTAACAGCTGACCTTTCAGCAGAAACTCTGCAGGCCAGAAGGGAATGGCAGGATATATTTAATGTACTGAAAGGGGGAAAAAAAAACTACAACCAAGATTACTGTATCTGGCAAGGATCTCATTCAAAATTGATGGAGAAGTCAAAAACTTTTCAGATAAACAAAAGTTAAGAGAATTCAGTACTACCAGACCAGTTTTACAACAAATGTTAAATGGACTTATGTAGTCAAGAAATACAAGAGAAGATAAAAAGATCTACAAAATCAACCCCAAACAACTGAGAAAATGGCAATAGAAACATATATATGAATAATTAGTTTCAATGAAAATGAATGAAATGCTCCAACCAAAAGATGTAGGCAGGCTAAATTGATAGAAAAGCCCCATATATATGCTGTCTACAAGAAACCCACTTCAGACCTAAAGACACATATAGACTGAAAGTGAGAGGATGGAAAAATATATTCCATGCAAATGGGAAACAAAGAAAGTTGTAGTAGCAATCCTTATTTCAGACAAAACAAACCGTAAAACAAAGAGGATTACAAGAGATAAGGAAGGACACTACATAATGATCAAGGGTTCAATCCAAGAAGAAGATATAACAATTATAAATGTCTATGCAACCAACATAGGAGTACCTTGATACATAAAGACAAATACTAACAGACATAAAAGGAGAAACTGACAGTAACACAATAATAGTAGGAAACTTTAACACCCCACTTACACCAATGGACAGAACATCAAAGCAGGAAATTGATTAGAAACACAAGTCTTAAATGATACTTTAGATGAGATGGATCTCATTGGTATCTTCAGGGCATTCCATTCAAATGCGGAAGAATATACCTTCTACTCAAGTGCATATGGAACATTCTCCAAGATAGACCACATTGTGGTTCACAAATCAAACCTCAGTAAATTTAAGAAAATTGAAATTGTATCAAGCATCTTCTCTGACCACAATACTATGAGACTAGATATTAATTACAAGAAGAAAACTCTAAGAAACACAAACACATAGGTATTAAACATGTGTTTAATTTTTTTTCCCAAGCTTAATTTTGATCAATATTTCCAACCATTTCTTTGAACAGATTTAATTTTGATGGCTACTCAGTTATCTCTCTATAAAATATAAACTGGTTTGACTCCTCTCTCCTTAATTTTTTTGTTCATCCCCCTTTTGTTCTTCTCTCTTTCTTTTTTTTCATTTATTTTTATTAGTTGGAGTCTAATTACTTTACAATATTGTAGTGGTTGTTTATCCATGGCTGATTCATGTCAATGTATGATAAACAATGCATTTCTAAATAATGAACAGGTTAGTGAAGAACTCAAAAGTGAAATAAAAAAATTTCTAGAAACAAATGGCAATGAAAACACAACTCAAAACCTATGGGTTGCAGCAAAAACAGCTCTAAAAGAGAAGTTTATAGCAATATAATCCTATCTCGAGAAACAAGAAAAATATAGAATAGACAACCTATCTTTACACCTAAAGCAACTTGAAAAAGAAGAAAAAAAAAATCCCAAAATTAGTAGAAGGAAAGAAATCATAGAGATCTTAGAAGAAATAAATGAAAAAGAAATGAAAGAAACAGTAGCAAAGATTAATAAAACTAAAAGCTGATCCTTTGGAAGATAAACAAAATTGACAAACCTTTAGCCAGACTCATCAAGAAAAAAAAAACAGAAGAATCAAATAAAAAAAGAAAAATTAGAAATTAAAAAAGAAGAGATTACAACAGACAATGCAGAAATTCAAAGGATTAAAAGAGAATATTATGAGCAATTATATGGCAATAAAATGGACAACATGGAAAAAATGCAGATTCCTAGAAAAGTTCAGTCTTCCAAGATTGAATCAGGAAGAAATAGAAATTTTGAACAACCCAATTACAAGCACTAAAATTGAAGCTGTTATCAAAAATCTCCCCAAAAAACAAAAGACCAGGACCAGATGGCTGCAAAGGAGAATTCTATCAAACATTTAGAAAAGAGCTAATGCCTATCCTCTTTCAAAAAATTGCGGAGAAAGGAATGCTTCCAAACTCTTTTTATGATGCCACCATCACCCTGATACCAAAACCAGCCAGAGATAACACACACACAAACAGAAAACTATAGGCCAATATCACTAATGAACATAGATGTAAAAATCCTCAACACAATTTTAGCAAACAGAATTCAGCAACACATCAAAAAGCTCACATCATGATCAAGTTGTGTTTATTCCAAGGCAGGGTACAAGGATTCTTCAAAATATGCAAATCAATCAATGTGATACACTGTATTTACAAATTGAAAGACAAATCCATATGATGATCTCAATAGATGCAGAGAAAGCCTTTGACAAAATTCAGCACCCATTTATGATTAAAACTCTTCAGAAAACGGGCATAGAAGAAACCTACCTCAACATAATAAAGATCAAATATGATAAGCCTACAGCAAGCATTATTCTCAATGGTGAAAAGCTGAAAGCATTCCCCCTAAGATCAGGAACAAGACAAGGGTGTCTACTTTCACCACCATTATTCAACATAGTTTTGGAAGTCTTAGCTACAGCAATCAGAGAAGAAAAATAAATAAGTGGAATCCAGATCAGAAAAGAAGAAAAACTCTCACTGTTTGCAGATAACATGATACTGTACATAGAAAACCCTAAAGATAGTATCAGAAAGTTACTAGAGCCAATCAGCGAATTTAGCAGAGTTGCAGGATACAAAATCAATACACAGAAATCACCTGCATTTCTATAAACTAACAATGAAAAATAAAAAGGAGAAATTAAGAAATCAATCCCATTCACCATTGCAACAAAAAGAAAAAAAAAAAAAAAATCTAGGAATAAACTTACCTAAGGAGACAAAGACACAGAAAATTGTAAGACACTGATGAAAGAAATCAAAGATGACATAAACAATTGGAGAGATATTCCATTATACTGAGTAGGAAGAATCAATATTGTTAAAATGACCATGCAACCAAATGCAATCTACAGGTTCAGTGCAATCCCTATAAAAATACCAATAGCATTTTTCACAGAACTAGAACAAAAATCTCACAATTCATATGTAAATACAAAAGATCCTAAATAGCCAAAGCAGTCTTGAGAAAGAAGAATGGAGCTAAAGGAATCAACCTTCCTGACTTCAGATTATGCTATAAATCTACAGTCATCAAGACAATATGGTACTGACACAAAAAAACAGAAATATAGACCAATAGAACAAAATAGAAAGCCCGGAAATAAACCCATGTATCTATAGGCAACTTATTTTTGACAAAGGAGGCAAGAATATACACTGGGGCAAAGAGAGACTTTTTGATAAATGGTGTTGAGAAAATTGTACAGCTACGTGTAAAAGAATGAAATTAGAACACTTCCTAACACCATACACAAGGGTAAACTGAAAATGGATTAAATACATAAATGTAAGTCTAGAAACTATAAAATTCTTAGAGGAAAACATAGGCAGAACACTCAATGACATAAATCCAAACAAGGTCATCTATGACCAACCTCCTAGAGTAATGGATATAAGAACAAAAGTAAACAAGTGGGACCTGATTAAATTTTTCAAAGCTTTTGCACAGCAAAGGAAACTATAAGCAAGGTGAAAAGACACCTCTCAGAATGGGAGAAAATAATAGCAAATGAAACAACTGACAAAGGATTAATTCCCAAAATATACAAGCATTGCATACAACTCAATACCAGAAAAACAAGCAACCCAATCAAAAAGTGGGAAAAAGAGATAAATAGACATTTCTCCAAAGAAGCCATGAAGTGAAGTGAAGTCGCTCAGTTGTGTCTGAATTTCTGCTACCCCATGGACTGTAACCTACCACACTCCTCCATCCTTGGGATTTTCCAGCCAAGAGTACTGGAGTGCGTTGTCATTTCCTTCCTTCAGAGGACCTTCCCAACCCAGGGATGGAACCCAGGTCTCCCACATTGTAGGCAGACTCTGTACCATCTGAGCCACCTGGAAAGTCCAAAAAGAAACCATATAGATCGTTAACTAAAGCATGAAAAGGTGCTCAACATTGCTCATTATTAGAGAAATGCAAATCAAATCCACAATGAAATACCACCTCACACTGGTCAAAATGGCCATCATCAAAAAGTCTACAGACAATAAGTGCTGGAGAGGGTGCAGAGAATAGGGACGCTGTTGCACTGTTGGTGAGAATGTAAATTGATACAGCCATTATGGAAGATGGTATGGAGATTCCTTAAAAAGCTAGGCCTAAAACCACCATGGGACCCAGCAATCCCACTCCTAGGCATATACCCTGAGGAAACCAAAATTGAAAATGAAATGTATCTCATTGTTTATTGCAGCACTATTTACAATATCCAGAACATGGAAGCAACCTAGATGTCCATTGACGGTTGAATGCATAAAGAAGCTGTGGTATATATACACAATGGAATTTTACTCAGTCATAAAAAGGAACACATTTGAGTCAGTTCTAATCAGGTGGATGAAACTTAAACCTATTATACAGAGTGTAGTGAGTCAGAAAGAGAAGTATAAATATCATATTCTAAAGCATATATATGAAATCTAGAAAAATGGTACAGAATAATTTATTTACAGGGCAGCAAAGGAGAAACTGGCATAGAGAATAGACTTATGGACACGGGGAGAGGGGAGGAGAGGGTGAAATGTATGGAACGAGTAACATGGAAACTTACATTACCGTATGCAATATATATAGCCAATGGGAATTTGCTGTATGGCTCAGGAAACTCAAACAGGAACTCTGTATCAACCTGGAAGAGTGGGATGGAGAGGAGATGGGAGGGAGGTTCAGGAGGGAGGAGACATATGTATACTTATGGCTGATTCATGTTGAGGTTTGACAGAAAACAGCAAAATTCTGTAAAGCAATTTTCCTTCAATAAAATAATAATAATAATTAATTTAGGGGAAAAAACAAAACAAAACAAAACAAACAAACAAGAAGTGGCTACGCCAAAGGGGTAATGAGGAATGCTGCTGAGCTGAGGATATGACTTGTGCTGAAACTAAAGCCCAATGCTGTAAAGGTCAATATTACTTAGAAACCTGGAATTGGACATACCTTGACCTTGGAGTCAAGGTAAATTGGACATCATCAAGCAGAATATGGTTAGAGTAAACATCAACATCTAACACATCAGCAAAATAAAATGGACGGGATTGGGCAAATTTAATTCAAATGACCATTATATCTACTACTATGGGCAAGAATCCCTTAGAAGAAATGAAGTAGCCCTCATAGTCAACAAAAGAATTTCAGTACTTGGGTGCAATCTCAAAAGTGAAGAATAATTTGTTTGTTTTCAAGGAAATCCATTCAACATCACAGCAATCCAAGTCTGTGTCCCAACTACTGATGCCAGAAAACCAAAGCTGATCCATTCATGAAGACCTACAACATCTTCTAGAACTAACATCAGAAAATATGTCCTTTTCATCATAAGGAATTGGAATGCAAAAGTAGAAAATCAAGAGATACCCAGAATAAAAGGCAAGTTTGGCTATAGAGTACAAAATGAATCAGGGCAAATGCTAACAGAGGTTTCTCAAGAGAACACTCTGGTCATAGTGAACACCATTTTCCAACAATCTAAGGTACAAATCTTCACATGGGCATCACCAGATGGTCAATACTGAAATCAGGTTGACTATGTTCTTTGCAGTCAAAGATGGAGAAGATCTACACAGTCAGTCGAATCAAGACCTGAAGCTGGCTGTGGTTCAGGTCATGAGCCCTTTATTGAAAAATTCAGGCTTTAATTAAAGAAAGAAGGAAAAACCACTAGGCTATTCGGGTACAACTTAAATTAAATTACTTGTGATTTTACAATGGAGGTGAAGAATATATTAACAGGATTAGATCTGGTAGACAGAGTGTCTGAAGAGCTATGGATGAAGGTTTGTACATTGTACAGGAGCCAGTACAAAAGCATCTCAAAAAGAAATGCAAGAAGCAGAGTAGTTGTCTGAGGAGTCTTTACAAATAACTGATGAAAGAAGAGAAGTATAAGATAAGGGAAAAAGAAAAATATATACCCACCTCAATGCAAAGTTACAGAGAATAGCAAGGAGAGATAAGAACAATGCAAAGAAACAGAGGAAAACAATAGAATGGAGAAGAGTAGAGATCTCTACAAGAAAAATTGGAGCTATCAAGGGAAGAATTCATGCAAGGATGAGCAAAATAAATGACAGAAATGGTAAGTACATGAAAGAAGCAGAAGAGGTTAAGAGAAGGTGGCAAGAATACACAGAAGAGCCATACAAGAAAGATATTAACGACCCAGAAAACCTTTATAGTATGGTCACCCTCCTAGATCTGAACATCCTGGAGTGTGAAGTGAACATTCTGGAATGTGAAGTCAAGAGGGATTTAGAAAGCGTTACTGCAAACAAAGTTAGTGAGGTGACAGAATTCCAACTAAGCTATTTAAAATCCTAAAAGATGATGCTGTTCAAGTGCTGCACTCAATTTGTCAGCAGATTTGGAAAACACCCACTAAGGACAGGAAAATGTGAGTTTTCATTCCAATCCCAAAGAAGGGCAAGGCCAAAGAATATACAAATTGCACTCACTTCAAATGCCAGTAAAGTTATGCTCAAAACTTTTCAAAGTTAGGCTTCACCAGTATATGAACCAAGAACTTCCAGATGCAAAAGCATCTGGTTTCAAAGAAGCAGAGGTATCAGAGATCAAATTGCAAACACTTTTTGGACCATGGAGAAATCAAGGGAGTTTGAGAAAAACACCTAATTCTTCTTCATTGACTAAAGCCCTTTACTGTGTGAATCACAAAAGCTGTGGAAGATTTTTGAAGCGATGACAGTACCACCCACCTCACCTGTCTCCTGAGAGACCGGAAAGAGTCAAGGAGCGACAGCTAGAACCAGCCACGGGATAACTGACTGGTTCTAAATTGGGAAAGGAGTGTAAAAAATGTCGTATATTATCACCCTGATTATTTAACTTATATGCAGAGTGCATCATGTGAAATGTCAGGCTGGATGAATCACAAGCTGGAATCAAGATTCCTAGGAGGAATATCAGCAACCTCAGATATGCAGATAATACCACTCTAATGATCCTGATTCTGAGAAAGATTGAAGATGAAAGGAAAAAGGGTTGGCAGAGGATAAGATGCTTAGAAAGCATCACTGACTCGAATAATATGAATTTTAGCAAAGTCTGGTTGATAGTATAGGACAGAGAAGCCTGGCATGCTACAGTTCATGGAGTCACTAACAGCGGGGCACCACAATAACAACAATCACTCTAATGGCATAAAGTGAAGACAAACTATAGAGCCTCTTAATAAGGGAGAAAGAGGAGAGTTAAAAAGTTAAAAAAGCTGGCTCAACATTAATAATACTAAGATCATGGCATTCACTCCCAACACTTCATGGCAAATTGAAGGGGAAAAAATGAAAGCAGTGACAGATTTTATTTTCTTGTGCTCCAAAATTACTGTGGACAGTGACTGCAGCTAGAAATGAAAAGTCACTTGCTTCTTGGAAGAAAAGCTATGACAAACCTAGATAGCATATTAAAAAGCAGAGCCATCACTCTACCAACAGAGGTCCATATAGTCAGAGTTATGGTTTTTCCAGTTGTCATGTACGAATATGAGACTTGAACCATAAAGAAGGCTGAGTCCGAAGAATCGATGTTTTATTTCTGTGGGGCTGGAGAAGACTCTTGAGATTCCCTTGGACTTCAGGGAGATATAAACAGTCAATCCTAAAGAAAATCAACCCTGAATATTCACTGGAAAGACTGATGCTGAAGCTCCAATACTTTCGCCATTTTATGTGAGGAGCAGAGTCATCAGAAAAGACCCTCATGCTGGGAAGGATTGAAGACAAAAGGGGAAGGTGGTGGCAGAGTCTGAGATGGTTAGATGGCATCACTGACTCAATGGATATGAATTTAACAGACTCTGGGAGATAGTTGAGGACAGAGATCCTGGCCCGCTATACTCAGTGGGGTGGAAAAGAGTCTGACACGACTTAGGGACTGAACTACTAAAACTGGAATATAATGTTAAGTTAGTTTCAGGTGTACAGCAAGGTGAATCTGTTATATAAATAGATAAATCCACTTTTAAAAATTATTTTCCCATATATGCTATTAAAAAATATTTTGTAGACTTCCATTTGTTATACAGTAGCTCCTTTATTAGCTACCTATTTCATAAATAGTAAGGTGTTTATGTCAATACTAGTTCAATTCAGTTCAGTCACTCAGTCCTGTCCAACTCTTTGCAACCCCATGGACTGCAGCATGGCAGGCCTCCCTGTCCATCACCAACTCCCAGTGTTTAATCAAACTCATGTCCATTAAGTTGGTGATGCTATCCTACCATCTCATCCTCTGTTGTCCCCCTCTGTTCCCACCTTCAATCTTTCCCAGGATCAGGATATTTTTCAGTGAGTCAGTTCTTCTCATCAGGAGGCCAAAGTAATGGAGTTTCAGCTTCATCATCAGTCCTTCCAAAGAAAACTAAGGACTGCTTTCCTTTGGGATGGACTGGTTGGATATCCTTGCAGTCCAAGGGACTCTCAAGAGTCTTCTCCAACACCACAGTTCAAAAGCATCAATTCTTTTGTGCTTGGCTTTCTTTATTATCCAACTCTCACATCCATAGATGACTACTGGAAAAACCATAGCTTTGACTAGATGAACCTTTGTTGGCAAAGCAATGTCTCTTCTTTTGGTCATAATTTTTCTTCCAAGGAGCAAGCATTTTTTTTTTTTTTTTTAATTTCATGGCTGCAGTCACCACCTGCAGTAATTTTGGAGACCAAAACAAACAAACAAACAACAACAACAAAAGAAACTAAAGTCTGTCACTGTTTCCCCATCTATTTGCATGAAGTGATGGGACCAGATACCATCATCTTAGTTTTCTGAATGTTGAGTTTTAAGCCAAATTTTTCACTCTCCTCTTTCCCTTTCATCAAGAGGCTCTTTAGTTCTTCTTCACTTTCTGCCATAAAGGTGATGTCATCTGCATATCTGAGGTTATTGATATTTATCCTGGAAATCTTGATTCCAGCTTCTGTTTCATCCAGTCAAGCATTTCTCATGATGTACCCTACATATAAGTTAAAAAAAAAAAAAAAAAAAAACAGTGTATCAATACACAGCCTTGACGTACTCCTTTCCTCATTTGGAACCAGTCTGTTATTCCATGTCCAGTTCTAACTGTTGCTTCTTGACTTGCATACAGATTTCTCAGGAGGCAGGTTAGGTGGTTTGGTATCCCCATTTCTTGAACAATTTTCCACAGTTTTCTGTAATCCACACAGCCAAAGGCTTTGACATAGTCAATAATGCAGAAGTTGATGATGTTCTGGAACTCTCTTGCTTTCTTGATGATCCAGTGGATTTTGGCAATTTGATCTCTGGTTCCTCTGCCTTTTCTAAAAACCAACTTGAACATCTGGAAGTTCATGGTTCAAGTACTATTGAAGCCTGGCTTGGAGAATGTTGAACATTACTTTGCTAGACTGTGAGATGAGTGCAATTGTGCAATAGTTTGAGCATTCTTTGGCATTACCTTTCTTTGGGATTGGGATGAAAACTGACCTTTTCCAGTCCTGTGGCCACTGCTGAGTTTTCCAAATTTGCTGGCATATTGAGTGCAACACTTTCACAGCATCATCTTTTAGGATTTGAAATAGCTCAACTGGAATTTCATCACCTCCACTAGCTTTGTTCGTATTGATGCTTCCTAAGGCCCACCTGTGGAGAAGGTGATGGCAGCCCACTCCAGTACTCTTGCCTAGAAAATCCCATGGATGGAGGAACCTGGTAGGCTGCATTCCATGGAGTCACTAGGACTCGGACATGACTGAGCGACTTCCCTTTCACTTTTCACTTTCATGCATTGGAGAAGGAAATGGCAACCCACTCCAGTGTTCTTGCCTGGAGAATCCTGGGTACGGGGGAGCCTGGTGGGCTGCCGTCTGTGGGATCACAGAAAGTCAGACACAACTGAAGCGATTTAGCAGTAGCAGTAGCAGCAGCAAGGCCCACTTGATCTGCTTTCCAGTAGCGAGTGATCACACCATCATGATTATCTGGTTAGTGAAGATCTTTTCTGGATAGCTCTTCAGTGTATTCTTGGCATCTCTTCTTAATATCTTCTGTTTCTGTTAGGTCCATACCATTTCTGTCCTTTATTGAGCCCATCTTTGCATGAAATGTTCCCTTGGTATTTCTAATTTTCTTGAAGAGATCTCTAGTCTTTCCCATTCTATTGTTTCCCTCTTTTTCTTTGCACTGATCACTGAGGAAGGCTTTCTTATCTCTCCTTGCTGTTCTTTGGAACTCTGCATTCAAATGGGCATAGCCTTCCTTTTCTCCTTTACCTTTCACTTCTCTTCTTTTCATAGTGTTTGAAAGGCCTCCTGAGACAACAATTTTGCCTTTTGCATTTATTTTTCTTGGGGATGGTCTTGATCACTGCCTCCTATACAGCATCATGAACCTCTGCCCATAGCTCTTCAGGCACTCTGTCTATCAGATCTAACCCCTTGAATCTATTTGTCACTTCCACTGTATAGTTGTAATTGATTTGATTTAGGTCATACCTGAATGGTCTAGAGGCTTTCCCTACTTTCTTCAATTTAAGTCTGAATTTTTCAAAAAGGGATTCATTTATCTGAGCCACATCAGCACCTGGCCTTGTTTTTGCTGACTGTATAGAGCTTCTCCATTTGGGCTGCAAATAATATAATCAATCTGATTTTGGTATCAACCATCTGGTGATGTCCATGTGTAGAGTCTTCTCTTGTGTTGTTGGAAGAGGGTGTTTGCTGTGACCAGTGCATTTTCTTGGCAAAACTCTATTAGACTTTGGCCTCCTCATTCTGTACTCCAAGGCCAAATTTGCCTGTTACTCAAAGTATTTCTTGACTTCTTATGTTTGCCTTATAATGAAAAGGACATCTTTTTGGGGTGTTAGTTCTAGAAGGTCTTGTGGGTCTTCATAGAACTGTCAGTCCCAATCTCCCAGTTTATTCCACACCTTCCCCTTTACCCCTCAAATATCATAATTTTATTTTCTACATATGTAACTCTATTATGTGTAACTACACGTGTAACTCTTCCAGTTTTGTAAACAAATTAATTTGTAGCTTATTTTAAGATTCCACATAAAAGTGATATCATATTTGTTTTCCTTTGTCTGACTTAAAATTCAGTCATTATGAGAATTTCTCAGTCCACCCATGTTGCCATTGTTATTTATATTTGTTTCCCAACAACTAATAGTGCCCAACTCTTTGCGATAAGCCTGAGTAATATTCTACTTTGGCCTTCTCCAGCGACTCAGGTGGTAAAGAATCTGCCTGCATTGCAGGAATTTGTGCTCAATCCCTTACCAATATGTTTTTTTTTTCCCCACATTTTAAATGGTTTCCTTTAATGTACAAAAGCTTAATTAAGTCCCATTTGCTTAATTTTATTTTTAATCAACAGATGGAGCAAAAAATATCTTTCTGCTATTTAGGTCAGAGAGTATTCTCCCTGTGCTTTGCTCTAAAAAGTCAATAGTATCCAGCCTTATATTTAGGTCTTAATACATTTTGAGTTTATTTTTCTGTATTATTTTGTGTTGTGTGTATTCTTCTTTTATTCTTTCAGATGTACCTGTCCAGTTTTTTCCAGCACGACTTATTGAAAAAACTGTATAATCTCTTTTGTGCATTTTTGCCTCCTTTTGTCGTAGATTAGGTGACAATAAGTGTGTGGTTTATCTCTGAACTTTCTATCCTATTACATTGATCTATATTTCTGCTGTTGTGCCAGCGGGCATCCTTGTTCTATTCTTAATCTTAGAGGAAATCTTAGAGAAAATTATTTCAGATTTTCACATTTGAGTATGATGTTAGTTGTGGGTTTGTCACATATAAACTCACATAATTATTGAGTTGTGTGCATGCTATGTTCAGCTCTGTGAAACCTTATGGACTGTAGCCCACCAGGCTCCTCTGTCCATGATATTCTTCAGACTAGAATACTAGAGGAGACTGCCATGCCCTCCTCCAGGGAATGTTCCCTACCCTGGGATTGAACCTGAGTCTCCTGCATCTCCTAGATTGCAGGCACGTTCTTTATCACTAGTGCCATATGGGAGGACCTATGTTGAGGTAGGTTCACTTTTTCCCCACTTTCCACAGAGGGTTTTTTGTCTTTTTTTCATAAATGGCCTTTGAACTTTGTCAAAACGCTTTTTATGCATCTATTGAAGTGATTATATGGTTTTTATCCTTCCATTTGTTAATGTGGTGTATCTCCTTGGTTGATTTGCGTATAACGAAGAATCCTTGCATCCCTGGAATAAATCTCACTTGATCAGGATGCATGATCCTTTTAATGTATTCTTGGCTTTAATGTGTTCTTGCTAATACTTTATTGATTTTTGCATCCATATTTATCAGATATATTGGCCTGGGATTTTCTTTTTTGTGATATCTTTGGCTTTGGTATCAGGGTAAGGATGGCCTCATAGAATGACCATGACAGTGTTCTTTCTTCTGCAATTCTTTGGAAGAGTTTAAGATGAGTAGGTGTTAAGTCTTCTCTAAATATTTGACAGAATTGACCTGTGAAGTCATCTGGTCCTGGGCTGTGGTTTGCTAGAAAATTTTAATTATATTTTCCATTTCAGTACTTGTGATTGTGCTGTTGACATTTTCTATTTCTTTCTGGTTCACTCTTGGAAGATTGCATTTTTCAAAGTATTTGCCCATTTCTTCAAGGATGTCCATTTTATTCACATATAGATGCTTGTAGTAATCTCTCGTGGTCATTTGTGTTTATGTGATATTCATTATAACATCTTTTTCAATTCAAAATTTATTGATTTGAATCCACTCATTTTTTTTTTTCTTGATGAGCCTGGATAAAGTTCATTAATTTTGTTCATCTTCTCAAAAGAAAAAAAAACAGGGGGTGGGGGGGAGAGAAGATGGCGGAGGATAGGACCGGGAGATTCCCAGCCTCCTACAAATACATCAAAAACCTATCAAGATATGAAGCAACTCCTACAAAGAAACCTCTATGTGGCAGCAGAAGACCCCAGGCCTCCAGGGAGACAGGCTAATGAAGAGAGGGAGCTCTGAACAGGACTTCCTGTGCCCAGGGAAACTCCTTCACAGGCGGGCCGAAGGGGAGCTGCAAAGTCCCAGAAAACTAGGCGAAGCAGGGAAAAGAGGGCAGCAAACAGAGAAAGATATGGCAACCCATTCCAGTGTTCTTGCCTAGAAACTCACGTGGACTGAGGAGCCTGGTAGGCTACAGTCCATGGGGTCACAAAGAGTCAGACATGACTGAGCGACTTCACTTTCAAACAAACAGAGCTGCACTTCTCAGCCTGTTAACAGGTCCTGGACTGTGACCCCAAACAGATGGTGGGCTCAGGGAACCGAGAGTGGTGGGGCATCCAAACCCAGCCAGTGCGCACACCCTTGCAGCACAGAGGGCAGGCTCAGACAGCTGAGTGTGACGCTGCAGACAGACGCAGTCAGCGCAAAGGGTGGGACTGGTGTGCCAGACAGAGGGGAGGCATACAGACTTGGGCAGCGCACACAGCCCTCACGGCACAGCTGAAGAAAGAGCAAATAACCCCCGTCACAGAGAGTGAAGTCAGTGAGACGAAACAAGTGCACATAAACCCAGTGATGCAGAGGGTGGGCATGGGGAGCTGAAACAGGTGCACGCAAGCCCCGCCATGCAGAGTGCGCACCGGGAAAGCCAAGCCAAGTGCACACAAGCCCCATGACACAGAGGGCGGACCTCGGGAACTAAGACAAGTGCACACAAGCCCAGCGACACAGAGGGTGCGATCAGGGTGCTGAGGGAAGCCCACACAAGTCGCTGCGATGCAGAAGGACACCCAAGCACATACCAAGCAAGTTTTGGCCAGCAGCGCAGGTCGGGACAGGGGAACAGAAGCACTGGCAATGATGCTGGGGGCAAGTAGGAGTCTGGTGGCACTGCAGATATGCTGAGAAGGCCACTTTGAAGCAGCTGTGGAATAGACATGTCTAAAATCATAAAAGCTAGAACGACTGCCCAAAGGAATACTGAACCCATAGACACTCCAAAGCCTGCTACTGGACACTGCACTGCCTTTCAGAGAGAGGAGATCTAACTCCATCAACCAGAACACAGGCACAAGCTCCCCCAACCAGGAGAACATCATAGGGCACTAACCCACCCCCATCCACAGGGCAGACTCCACAACCAAGAGCTACGATCTTGAGAACCTTTTTTTTTTTTTTTAATATATTTTTTTTTCTTTTTTTTTTTCTTTTATAAATCACACTGTTCATTCCCCCAATGTATCTCCACCTTCAAACTAGCCTTTACCAGTGCTGCAGAGTTTTCCTCTTTTTCTTGTTATAAAACTTAAACAAAAAATATATAGATTAAGATTCTATATTCTTATAAATCACACTATTTATCCCCTAACATATGTTCAACACCACATTAGCCTTTTGTGGTGCTGTGGAGTTTTTCTCTTTATGTTTCTTGTCAAAAATAAATAAATAAATAAAAGAAAATAAAAGAAATTTTAAAAATCGTTTTAACATTTTTTTTTTCTTTTTTCTTGATGAGTTTTTTTGGATTTTATATTTACATATATATAGTAACTGATTTTTCTATAGCTCTTTACCTGCTGTAGCTATTCCTGAATATATATATAAATCTTTTCCATGTACACCTATTCATCTGATTTTCTATTTTTTTTTTCTTTTTTTCTCTCTCTTCTTAATCCTCTTCTCCACTCCCACCTTTTCTCTTTTCCCTCTCTTCTGCACTTTCTTTTCTCTCTTTCTCTTTTTATTCTCCATTTTTTCCTTCACTTTTCCTCCTTCACCAAGTAAGTTAAACTGTTGAGCTCTCTATGCTATATTCCCCAAGTGGCCTTCTGCTCATGCTCAGATTTCCAGATGAAGCATTAACAAACTCTGCTTACAATTGCTTGATATCACCTTAGGTCTCCCTTGCTCACCAAGTCAATCTCCTGTATTCTTTTCTTTAGAACACTTTGATTATAACTGTATGTATGGAAGTGTGTGTGTATGTGGCCCAGTATTTCTGAAATTACCTACTTGATCTCCTCCCACTAGAACACAGGCACAAGTCACCGCTAACAAGAAATCATGACAAACCACCCAACCAACATTTCCCTCCAAGGGCAAAAATCGAAAGAAAGAAATAATACAACCCTAAAGCCTGGAAAAATGAGATCTCAAGAGGAGCAAGTTAAAAATAATAATAAATAAATAAAAATGAGAAATACAGCATAAATGAAAGAGCAAGGTAGAAACTGACAAGATCAAATAATCAAAGAGGAAATAAGTAATCTCCCTGAAAGAGAATTCAAAATAAACAGTGAAAATACTCTGAAGACTTGAAAATCAAATGGAGAAAGTGCAAGAAGCATTTAACACAGTTAATGCAATCACCAAGGACATAGAAGAAATAAAGAATAAGCAAACAGAGATGAATAACACAATTGCTGAAATTAAAAATACTCTAGAAGGAACCAATAGCAGAATAACTGAGGCAGAGGAATGGATAAGTGAACTGGAGGACAAAAAGGTGAAAATGACTTCTGAAGATCAAAATAAAGGGAAAGGAATGAAAATAATTGAGGATAGCCTCAGGGACCTTTGGGACAATATTGAAAGTGACAACATTCAAGTTATAGAGATCCCAGAGGAAGAAGCAAAAAGAAAGATACTGGGAAACTTTTGAAGAAAATAATAGTTGAAAAGTTTCCCAATATGGGAAAAGAAATAGTCAATCAAGTTCAAGAAGTGCAGAGAGTACCTTACAGGCTGAACCCCAGGAGAAACACATCGGGCCACATATTAGTCAAGCTAACAGAGATTAAGCACAAAGAAAGAATATTAAAAGCAGCAAGGTAAAAGCAACAAGTAACATACAAGGGAAAACCCATACAATTAACAGTGGATCTCTCAGCAGAAAACCTACAGGCCAGAAGGGAATGGCAGGATATATTTAAAGTACTGAAAGAGAAAAACCTACAACCACGATCACTATAACTGGCCAAGATCTCATTCAAAATTGATAGAGAAATCAAAAGCTTCATGGACAAGTAGAGGTAAAGCAAATTCAGCACCACCAAATCAGCCTTGCAACAAATACTAAAATGACTCACATAGCCAGTAAACACAAGAAAAAGGCAAAACCTACAAAAACAAACCCAAAACAATCAAGAAAATGCCAATGGGAACTTATGTATCAATAACTACCTTCAAGGTAAACAGATTAAATACACCAACCAAAAGATACAGACTGACTGAATGGATACAAAAACAAGATACACATACATGCTGCCAACAGGAGACCCACTTCAGATATAGAGACACATACAGACTGAAAGTAAACGAATGATAAAAGATATTCCATGCAAATGGAAACCAAAAGAAAACTGAACTGGCAATCCATATTTTAGATAAAATAAACTTTAAAATAAAGAATATCATAAGAGACAAAGAAGGACACCACATAACAATCAAGGGATCAACCCAAGAAGAAGACATAACAATTGTAAATGTCTATGCAACCAACATAGGAGCACCTCAATACACAAGGCAAACACTAACAGGCATACAAGGAGAAATTGAAAGCAACAAAATAATATTAGGGGACTTTAACACCCCACTTTCACCAATGGACAGTTCATCAAAACAAAAAATCAGTAGGGAAACGTAAACCTTAAATGAAATATTATACCAAGTGGACCTAATTGAGATCTTCAGGACTTCCCATCCAAATGCAGAAGAATACACTTTCTTCTTAAGTGCACATGGAACATTCTCCAGAATAGACCACATCTTAGGGCACAAATCAAGCCTCAATAAATTTAAGAAAATTTAAATCATATAAGTATCTTCTCTGACCACAATGCTATGAGACTAGATATCAACTACAGGAAAAAAAAAAAAATAGCAAAAAAAAAAAAAAAAAAAACAATACCACAAACTAATGAAGATTAAACAATACATTACTAAATAGCAAAGAGATTAGTGAAGAGATAAGAAAAGAAATCAAAAGATTCCTAGAAACAAATGACATTGAAAACATGACAACCCAAAACCTATGGGATTCAGCAAAAGCAGCTCTAAGAGAGAGGTTTATAGATACAATCATACTTCAAGAAACAAGGAAAGCATTGACTAGACAGCCTAACACTACATCTAAAGCAGCTGGAAAAAAAAGAACAAAAAACCCCAAAGTCAGCAGAAGGAAGGAGATCATAAAAATCCGAACAGAAATACGTGAAAAAGAAATGAAGTAAACAATAGCAAAGATTAATAAAACTAAAAGCTGGTTCTTTGAGATGATAAACACAATTGACAAGCCACTGGCCAGACTCATCAAGAAAAAAGAAAACAGAGAAAAATCAAATCAACAAAATTAGAAATGAAAAAGGAGAGCTTACAAAAGACAATACAGAAATACAAAGGATCAAAAGAAAATATTATGAACAACTATATGCTGGTAAAATGGACAACCTAGAGAAAATTGAGAGATACTTAGAAAAGATCACCCTACCAAGACTGAACCTGGAAGAAATACAAATTATGAACATCCTAATCACAAACACTGAAATTGAAACAGTGATCAAAAATCTCCCCCAAAACAAAAGTCCATGGCCAGATGGCTTCACAGGGGAATTCTAACATTTAGAGAAGAGCTAATGCCTATTTTTCTGAAACTCTTCCAAAAAATTGCAGAGGAAGGAACACTTCCAAACTCATTCTATGAGGCCACAATCACCCTGATACCCAAACCAGGAAAAGACAACATGGAAAAGAAAATTACAGGCCAATATCACTGATGAACATAGATGCAAAAATCCTCAACAAAATTCTAGCAAACAGAATCCAACAACATACTGAAAACCTCATACACCATGATCAAGTTGGGTTTATTCCAGGAATGCAAGGATTCTTCAATATATGCAAATCAATCAATGTGATACACTGTATCAACAACTTGAAAGAATAAAACCATATGATAATCTCCATAGATACAGAAAAAGCTTTGGACAAAATTCAGCATCCATTTATGATAAAAATGCTTTAAAAAATGGGCATAGAAGGAACCTACATCAACTGAGTAAAGGCTGTATATGAAAAGAACACAGCAAACGTTATTGTCAATGGTGAAAAACTGAAAGCATTCCCCCTAAGACTGGGAATAGGACAAGGGTGTCCACTCTCACTACTATTATTCAACATAATTTTAGAAGTCCTAACTACAGCAATTAGAGATGGAAAAAAAATAAAAGGAACCCATATCAGATGAAAAGAAGTAAAACAATCACTGTTTGCAGATGACATGATACTGTACACAGAAAATCCAAAAGAAACTTTCAGAAAATCACTAATCAGTGAATTCAGCAAATTCACAGGATACAAGGTCAATACACAGAAATCACTTGCATTCCTAATAAACTAACAATGAAAAATCAGAAAGAGAAATTAAGGAATCAATCCCATTCACCACTGCTACAAAAATAATAAGATATCTAGGAATGAACCTACCTAAGAAGACAAAAGATCTGCATACAAAAACTATAAGACACTGATGAAAGAAATCAAAGATGGCACAAACAAATGGAGAGATATTCCATGTTCCTGGGTAGGAATGATCAACATTATGAAAATGACTATACTACCAAATGCAATCTATGGATTCAATGTGATCCCTGTCAAATTACCATGGGCATCTTTCACAGAACTAGAACAAAAGATTTCACAATTCATTTGGAAACACAAGACACCCCAAATTGCCAAAGCAGTCTTGAGAAAGAAATATGGAACTGGAGGAATCAATCTTCCTGACTTAAGATTATACTACAAAGCTACCGTCATCAAGACAGTATGGAACTGGTGCAAAAACAGAAATATAGACCAGTAGTACATGATAGAAAATCTAGAGATAAATCCACACACCTAAGGGTACCTTATTTTTGACAAAGAAGGGAAGAATATACAATGGGGAAAAGAGAGCCTCTTAAGTGGTGCTGGGAAAACTGTACAGCTATGTGCAAAAGAGTGAAATTAGATGTCTACCTAATGCCAGACACAAAGATAAACTCAAAAAGGATTAAAGACCTAAATGTAAGACCAGAAACTGTCCAACTCTTAGAGAACATAGAACATTCAATGACATAAATCAAAGCAAGATCTTATTTGACCTACCTCCTAGAGTAATGGAAATAAAAACAAAAATAAACAAGTGGGACCTAATTAAGTTTAAAATCTTTCACACAGCAAAGGAAATTACATACAAGGTGAAAAGACAACCCTCAGAGTGGGAGAAAATAACAGCAAAGGAAATGACTGATGAAGAGTTAATTTCCAAAATATGCAAGCAGTTTATATAACTCAATCCCAGAAAAGCAAACAATCCAACCAAAAACTGGGAAAGGGACCTGAACAAACATTTTTCCAAAGAAGACATATGGATGGCTAACAAGCACATGAAAAGATGCTCAACATCACTCATTATTACAGAAATGCACATCAAAGCTGCAATGAGATACCACCTCACACCATTCAGAATGGCCATCATCAAAAAGTCTACAAACAATAAATGCTGGAGAGGGTGTGGAGAAAAGGAACCATCCTTGCATTGCTGGTGGGAATGTAAACTGATACAGCCATTATGGAAGACGGTATGGAGACTTCTTAAAAAGCTAGGAATAAAACCAGCATCAATCCCACTCACAGGCAGGTACCCTGAGGAAACTGAAAACTGAAAAAGACACATGTACCCCAATATCACTGCAGCAGTATTTACAATAGCTAGAACACGGAAGCAGTCCATCGACAGATGAATGGGTAAAGAAGCTGTGGTACATACACACAGTGGGATACTCCTCAGCCACAAAGGAACACATCTGAATCTGTTCTAAAGAGGTGTATGAAACTAGAGCCCATTATACAGAGTGAAGCAAGTCAGAAAGAGAAATATAAATATCATATACTGACACATACATATGGACTCTGAAGAGATGATGGATTTGTTTTTATGGCAGCAATAGAGAAACAGACATAGATAACAGATGTATGGGACATGGTGGGAGGAGAGGAGGGAGATGTATGGAGAGAGTAACATAGAAACTTACAATACCATATGCAAACAGATAGCCAATGGGAATTTGCTATATGACTCAGGGAACTCACACAGGGCTCTGTGACAGACTGAAGGGTGGGATGGCGAGGGAGATGGGAAGGAGATTCAGGAGGGAGGTAACATAGGTGTACCTGTGGCTGATTCTTGTTGTATGACAGAAAGGCACAAAATTCTGTAAAGCAATTATCCTTCAATTAAAAAAAAAATTTAAAAAAAAGAAAGAAAGAAAAGGAAAGACAAAAATTAGAATACTGATAGGAATGGGCTTCCCTGGTAGCTCAGCTGATAAAGAATCTGCCTGCAATGCAGGAGAACCCGGTTCAATTCCTGGGTTGGTAAGTTCCCCTGGAGAACAGATCGGCTACCCACTCCAGTATTCATGGGCTTCTCTGGTGTCTCAGATGATAAACGATCCACATGCCATGCAGGAGACACTGGTTTCACCCCTGGTCGGGAAGATTCCGCTAGAGAAGGGTGTGGCAACCCACTCCAGTATTCTTGCCTGAAGAATCCCCATGGGCAGAAGAGCCTGGTGGGCTCTTCCATGTGGTCACAAAGACTCAGACACAACTGAGTGTCTAAGCACAGCACAGCACGCTGATAGGAATATAAGATTACAGGGTTAGATGCAAACTGAGTACTGTGCAACTTTGGAGTTATCTGTCTACAGACAGAAATTATTTGGATTTAGACAAGACAAAAATCTACAAGTTAACATATAACATCAGTAAGTCTGGAACCTTAAATCAATAGTGAAGAGTGAGCTGAATAAGTTATTACCCAAGGTCTCCCAGATCAGGGGTTGGCAAATTACAACCTAGGTCTCCCACAACAGGGGTTGGTCTGTGGGCCAAATCTAGCCACTCATCTATTTACAAATGGTGTATGGCTGCTTTCATGTTATGACAGAGTTGAGTATTTGTGAGATAGTATGGCCCAGAAAAGTCAAAATATTTACTATCTGGACCTTTATAAAAAACATTTTCTGATCATTGTCCTGACAATCCTTGGATGACCTTCACTTTCTTATGACATTGAAAATATGTGGCCCCAAACTTTTTGTATTATTTTTGTTTTGGATACTTTTTCTAATACTACTCTGATTCTGCCATGGTGAAAATGTTATCTTCCTCTTTTATGTTCACATATTTATTTATATCTTTCTTATCATATCATCTGTGGTATTATGACCTCTTTACTAGATTTAAGCTTATTAGGAATATCTCATTCATCTTTGAATCTGCACTTAGCACGGTACTTTGCAAACAATAGATATTCAATACATTTTCACTGAAATGGAAAAAAAAAACAAATAAAATAACTTTTAGTTTCATTGATCTTTGCTATTCTTTTCCATCTTTATTTCATTTATTTCTGCTGAGATGTCTACGATTTCTTTCTTTCTACTTTAAGTTTAGTTTCTCTTTCTTTCTCCAGTTGCTTTGTGTGTGAAGATAGGTTGTTTGAGATGTTTCTTGTTTCCTGAGATGAGATTGTATTACTATAAACTTCCCTCTAACAACTACATTTGCTGCCTCCTATAGGTTTTGTATTGTCATGTTTTCATTGTCATTTTTCTGTAGATATTTTTTCAATTCTCCCTTTGATTTCTACAGTTATCCATTGATTACTTAACAACATAGTGCTTAGCTTCCATGTTCTTGTGTTTTTTGCAGTTTTTTTTTTTTTTTCTGTAGTTGATATCTAATCTCAGCACTGTGGTCAGAAAAGTTGTTTGATATGAATTCAATTTTCATAAATTTATTAAGGCTTGACTTGTTCCCTAAGATGTGGTCTATCCTGGAGAATATTCCATATGCACTTGAGAAGAATTTGTATTCTGTTGTTTTCAGATGGATTGTCCTATAAATATCAATTACATTTATCTGGTCTAATGTGTCATTTAAAACTTGTATTTTCTTATTAATTTTCTGTTTGGATGATGTAAAGAGTGAGGTAAGTGGCATGTTAAAATCCCTACTAATAATGCATTATTATTGATCTCCTCTTTTATGGCTGATACTGTTTACCTTACATATTGAGGTGTTACTATGCTGGGTGCGTATATATTTACAATACTTATGTCTTCTTCTTAGATTGACCCCTAGATCATTATATAATGTCTTTTTTGTCTCTTATAATATTTGCTTTAAAGTTTATTTTGTCTGATATGAATATTTGTACTCCAATTTTATTTTTCCAGATTGTTCTTTTTTTTTTTTAAACTTGAGGTGTATTAGCTTTGCAATATTGTGTTTGTTTCTGCTATACAATGAAGTGAATCAGCTATATTCATACATATATTGCATCTCTATCAGATCCCCTTCCCACACCCTCCATTCTCTCCATCTGGGTGACTACAGAGCACCAAGCTGAGATATACAGTAAATTTGCACTTTATATCTATTTTATACATGGCAGTGCACATAGGTCAATCTGATTTACCAATTCATCCCACCCATCCCCACCTCCACACATTTGATTGCTATGTCTGCATTTTCATTCCTGCCCTGCAAATAGGTTCAGCTGTATCATTTTTCAAGATTCCATATACATGCGTAAGTATATAATTATTGTTTTTCTTCTGACTTACTTCATTCTGTAGGACAGACTCTACATCTATCCACATCTCTATAAATAACATAATTTTGGCTTTTTATGACTATTATACTGTTGAATATACATACCAAATCTTCTTTATCCATCTATCTGTCGATGGACATTTACATCTGTCCTGGCAATTGCAAATAGTGTGGCAATGAACATTGATTTGCATGTGCTGTTTTGAATTATGGTTTCCTTAGGATATATGCTCAGGAGTGGGGTTACTGATTCATATAGTAGCTCTATTTCTAGTTTAGTGTTTTGTTTTGTTTTGTTTTAAGGAATCTCCATACATAGGGACTGTTATCAATTTATATTTTCACCAACAGTGCAAGAGGGGATTCCTTTTCTTTGCACCCTCTCTAGCATTTATTTTCTTGTAGATTTTCTGATGATGACCATTCTTACAGGTATGAGATGTTACTTCATTGTAGTTTTGATTTGCAGTTCTCTAATAATTGGCAACATTGAGCATATTTTCAATTGCTTCTTGGCCATCTGTATGTCTTCTTTGACAAAATGTCTATTTAGGTCTTTTGGCCATTTTTTTACTTGGTTGTTTGTTATCTATGTTGAGCTTCATGGGAGTGAAAGCTTCTCAGTCATGCCCGACTCTTTGCAACCCCATGGACTATACAGTCCATGGAATTCTCTAGGCCAGAATACTGGAGTGGGTAGCCTCTCCCTTTTCCAGGGGATCTTCCCAACCCAGGGATAGAACCCAGGTCTCCCACATTGCAGGCAGATTTTTTACCAGCTGAGCCACAAGGGAAGTCCAAGAATAACCAGAGTGGGTAGCCTAGCCCTTCTCCAGGGGATCTTCCTGACCTAGGAATTGAACCCAGTCTCCTGCATTGCAGGCAGATTCTTTACCAATCGAGCTATCAGGGAAGCCCTCAGAGCTTCATGAACTATCCGCATATTGTGGAGATTAGACCTTTGTCATTGCTTTGTTTGCAAATACTTTCTCCCATTCTAAAGGCTGTCCTTTTTATTATTATTATTATTTATGTTTTATTTTGCGGTGTAAAAGTTTTTAAGTTTCCTTAGGACCTATTTGTTTATTTTTGTTATTATACTTATCATTCTAAGAGGTGGACTGGAAAAGATATTGCCATGATTTATGTAAAAAAGTGGTCTAAATTTTTCTCTAATAATTTTGTAGTACACAGTGTTAAATATAAGCCTTTCATTCACTTTCAGTTTATTTTTGTGTATAGTCTTAGGATGTATTCTAATTTCTTTTACATGTAGTTATGCATTATTTTTTTTACTAACATCAGTTATTCTTTTGTATATTCTTGCCTCCTTTGCCATAGATTAAGTGAAAATAGGTGCATGAATTTATCTCTGGACTTACTATCCTATTCCATATATTTTTATTTTTGCTCCAGTAACACATTGTTTTGATGACTGTTGTTTTACAGTATAGTCTAAAGTCAGGGAGTCTGCTTTCTCCAGTTCCATTTTCCTTCTGAAGACTGCTTTGGCTTCTCAGTGTCTTTTATGTTTCCATACAAATTGTAAACTTTTTTGTTCTAATTCTGTGAAACATATCATTGGTAATGCGATATTAATTGCACTGAATCTGTAGATTATTTTTTATAGAATAGTTATTTTCAAAATATTGATTCCTCCAATCCAAAACTATGGTATATTTCTTTTTTTTAATTTTTATTATTATTATTATTTTATAAACATGTTTTATTTGTTTGCTTATACCATCAGAAGTGAAACTATTGACTGTCATTTCCCTAAAATAGGGAAATCAATCTAAAACACATACTGGTGCTTTTCAAAAGATAGTAATTTAAAAGGGTGGCAGCAGCAGGCATTTGATGTCTTTTTCTTTTAAAAACTTTCAGGCTGCAGGAAAAACATGTGACCAAGAGTGTTACCATTATCCATTAGATTTTCATCAGTACCTGTACCAATTTAGGTGACAATACAGCAAGATCCAAGGATTAGTGACAGACAATGTACATCATAAGGAATGATATATACTACCAATCCTTACAAAAGTCATTGTCAAAGAAACTGTTAAATGTTCAAAAGGTATCTAAATATTTCACATTAAGTACAGAAGTGGCCATCCAGATTACATCCCTTAATTGTTGCATATTTTTCAATTTTTTGAAATTTTGTATTTTGGCTTTGTCTTATATGGTATCAGCTGTTAAAAAGCAATTTACATGTGTCTTAAACCACAGTCGTCTGGCCAGAGGATGAATAGTGCCATGTCAAAGCCTAAGGCTGGTACCCAGCCTTGTATGTGTGCTTAAGGGCCCATGCATACTTTGGTATGCATCTAAATGTTCAGTGCTCCAATTTAACTGGAAAAGGTGTGAAATGCAGTTGTTCTGCCGAACCACACTCCACTCCTTCCATCTTCATTTCAAGGGAAATATTTTAGTTTTGTCAGTTACCATTGAATGACTCTAAGGCTGATTTGTAGATTTTATCCAATGTCAGAAGTCAATCTTGCTTTATCCAAGCCACTTCAAACAACTATGGAGATATCACCCCATTAAAGTATATTATGTTTTACTCCTAAGCAAGGGTGAGGAATCTGAGTATTATGTGCAAGGCTCAAGATGACGCTTAGGACAGAACATGCAGAGTAAAAACAGTTCCCCTCCATATCCAGGTAATATAAAGCTGACAATTGTAGTCCTGTCTTTATGGGATGAAAACAGTCCCTTTACAATAAGTTTCCTGAAAGGGAGAACAAATAGGTAATAACTCTTCTGGTAACATGTTATGGTACACTGGCCAGTGTGCTTTTGGCGATTAAACATAATCCTGTGAATTGGATTAATTCACTTGCTTAGTGTTCATTTGCGGCATCCCTCTATTGGGTCTTGGGGGCCCTCCACGACCTCGTGGGGCTCCCCATGGTCCACTCTGCCCAGAGCCTCGCTTGAAATTCTGCTGATATGTATCCCGCTGACAGCCAGAGTAGTCCTGGGGAGCACTGAACTGATATTGTGTATAACCACTGTTTGGAGTGTTAGTAGAGAATGAAGGGCGGTAACCATCATATCCTCCTCTGAATCCATTAACAGGTCCTCTGTATCCATTCATCAAGCCTCAAGCTCCACGGAAACCTCCACGAGACACACCATGACTGTTGTAATAGGGCTGACTGCTCCGTGGAAATCCAGTGTTCTGCTGAGGAGGCTGCTGGTGGTTACCAGTCACTTGATGGGGCTGGTCCTGGGAACCATGATAAGTGCCAACCACTGTTTGAAGTTGTTCTTGCTGAAGCTCTGTTTGTTCTACTTGGTGAGGTTGACTGGAAAAGCTCTGGTTATAACAGGCTTGGTATTGATTTTGCTGTTTTAAAGTTTCTGGTTCATTAACAGTAGGAACTGGGGCATTCATATTGAACACCGTTTGCATGAATTGGAATGGAGCCGCATTTACATTGATTCCACTGCTATGTAAAGGTTTGCTTGTCCCAGCCTGGAACACTTGAGGCTGAGAAGCAGCAGGAAGGGATGATGATGCTGTAGTCTGGTCTGTATTTAAAGAGATCGTTGCCTGAATCTGGTCAATCGGTTCCTTTTGTGGTTGTTGCTCAGTAGCATGAGAAGGTTGGTACAAGGGTTGAGATGCTGTATATCCCTCACTTGTGGATGAAAGCAAAGGAACCTGTGTAGCTTCTGGCTGTACAGAAACCTGATTAGGTTGAGCAAGTCTAGATTCAGAATGAACTGGAGGGCAAACCAGCTGGGGTATGTCCATGTTCTCTGCTGGATTCATCAGCTGTGCAGATACAATGGCAGGATCAAGTGTCTGGTTTTCAAAATCCAGCATTGAATCCAGTATGAAGTTATAGGGCCCCCAAATTCGTGCCATAAGCTCCTGTACTCTCTGTTTTCTCCCAAGGGGTTCAGCTTGAGCCACTGGGGTCAAAGAGTGGGGTTCTGGTACTGAAGGAGATGCAGCTGAGGTTGCTGCTGGAGTGAATTTACCACCTCAACTGTTTCAACTGTCCATTCATCTACCTGCTCCTTTTCACACTGCTGAACTGTGTTTCTGCCATAAATTGTCTATCTACATGCTCTGTTGATTCCACCTCATTTTGTTCAGTGTATTCTCCACTGGCTCAGGTTCAGCTTCAGCTACCTGGTCTTCAACTGTAGGTGCCGAGGCTGCCTCCTCTTCCTCACACAGACCGTTCTGGCGGTTGTGGGTGCTGTCAAAGTAGTTTGACTGGAAAACATGCTCAACAATTTCCTTTAGAGCTTTATAAGTTGTTCCACATACAGGTTTTTCCTTTCCTTCCAGCAAGTCCCACAGGTGAATGGAGGCATGTTCATACTGCTAATTCAACCTCAAGCTCATGTCTCTTTCAGGGTCTGCTAATTTGTAGAACTCATCTAACAATGACAATTCCTCTTCAGACAATATTGGCACTCCATTCAAACCTTGCTTCAGGTCAGTTCTCACTTCATCATCTCCCAGTTTGTCCAAAACATACTGCAGTTCAAGTACTGTTTTTTTAAAAAATATGGAACACTTCACGAATTTGTGTGTCATCCTTAGGCAGGGGCCATGCTAATCTTCTCTGTATCGTTTCAATTTTTAGTATATGTGCTGCTGAAGTGAGCACAAAACTATGGTATATTTCTAAAACTTTTTCTGTCATCTTTGATTTTTTTTAAACTAGTGTCTTATAGCTTTCTGAATGTAGATTTTTTTTTTTTTTTCTTACTTTAGTAGTTTTATTCCTATGGATTTTATTCTTTTTGATGCTATGTTAAATGTGATTGATTCCCAGGTTTCTCCTCCTGGTCTTTTGTTGTTAGTGTATAGGAATGCAAGAAACTTCTGTGTATTAATTTTGTATCCTGCAAATTTACTAAGTTCATTGATTAGATCTAGTAGTTTTCTGGTGGTGTCTTTAGGATTTACTATCTATAGGATCATGGTATCTGCAAACAGTGACAGTTTTTTGTCTTCTTTTCCACTTTTAATTCCTTCTGTTTTTGCTCTTCTTCACTGATTATGCCAAGAACTTCCAGAACAATGTTGAACAATAGTAATGAGAGTGGACATCCTGCCCACAGGGATCTCATTCAGGTTCAGTGGAGAAATTAAAAGTTTTACAGATAAGCAAAAGTTAAGAGAATTCAGCACCACCAAACCAGCTTACAAGTAGTAAAGGAACTTCTCAAGACAGGAAACACAAGAGAAACAAAAGGCCTACAAACACAAACCCAAAACAACAAAGTAAATAGTAATAGGTGCACACATATCAATAATTACCTTAAATATAAATGGATGAAATGCTCCAACCAAAAGACACAGACTGGATGAATGTATATGAAAACAAGACCCACATATATTTGGTCTACAAAAGACCCATTTCAGACCTAGGGACACTTACAGACTGAAAGTGAGAGACTGGAAAAAGGTATTCCATGCAAGTGCGCATCAAAAGAAAGCAAGAGTAGAAATATACTTATCAGGTAAACTAGACTTTAAAATAAATATTATGAGCCAAGGAAGGACACTACATAATGATTAATGTCATTATGTCCACTGAAAATGGATTAAAGACATAAACCTAAGGCCAGAAACCATAAAACTCTTAGAAGAAAATATAGGCAGAACACCCTTTGTCATAAATTACAAGATTCTCTATGACCCACTTCCTAAAGTAATAGAAATAGAAATAAAACATAAATAAACAAATTACAGCTAATTAAACATACAAGCTGTTGCACAGCAAAGAAAAAAATAATACGTCAAGATGAAAAAAGTCAATCCTCTGAATGGGACAGAATATTTGCAAATGAAGCTACTGACAAAGGATTAGCTTCCAACATATATAAGCAGCTCAAGCAGCTCAAGTGAGCAGAAGACCTAAACAGACGCTTTTCCAAAGAAGACTACAGATGGCTAACAAACATGTGAAAAGATGATCAACATCACTAATTATTATAGAAATGCAAGTTAAATCTAAAATAGGGTACCACTTCACACTAGTCATAATACCCATCATGGAAAGATCTACAAACAGTAAATGTTGGAGAGTATGTAGATAAATGGGAATCCTCTTTGTACTGTTGGTGGGAATGTAAATTTATACAGCCTCTATGGAGTACAGTATGGAGCTTCCTTAGCTAGGAATAAAGCTACCGTATAACCTAGCAATCCCACTACCGGGAATATCACCTCAGAAATCCACAATTTTAAAAGACATATGCATCCCATTGTTCACTGAAGCATTATTTACTATAGCCAGGCATAGACACAACCTAGACATTCATTGATAGTTGAATGGATACAGAAGTTGTAGTAATATAAAAGGGAATATTACTCATCTATAAAAAGGAATGGATTTGCATTAAGTGGTAGTGAGGTGTATGAGGTATAGAGCCTGTTATAAAAAGTGAAGTAAATAAAAAGGTGAAAAACAAATATATTAAAGTGTACTAATTGGAATCTATAAAAATAGTGCTGATGAACATATTTTCAGGACATGAATGGAGACACAGACATCAAGGACAATCTGTGGACACAATGAGGGAAAGAAAGTTTTGGATGAACTGAAAAATTACAGTTGACATATATGCACTATCATGTGTAAAATAAATATCTAGTGGGTGCTGGTATGTGATACAGGGAGCCCAGCCTGGCAGTCTGTGATGACCTGGAGGAGTGGGATGTGGGTATTAGGGAAAGCCTCAAGATGGAGGGGATCTATACATATATATGCCTATACATATGCCTATCAATATCTAGCTATGACTGATTTTCATTGTGGTATGATGGAAACAGCACAACATTGTAATTGTCATCAAATTAAAATTAAAATAGGTAATTATCAATATGCATGTTTCTATTGCTATTTTTTTAATTGTTTTGAGTTGGGGTTGTAGGTTTTTCATTTCTCTTTTGTTCCCTGCTTCAAGAAATTCCTTTAGTGTTTCTTGTAAAGCTGGTTTAGTGGTACTGAATTCTCTAAGCTTTTTCTTCTCTGTAAAGCTTTTTATTTCTTCACTAAAGCTGAATGTGCTACTGAATAGAGTACTCCTTATTGTAGTTTTTTTTTTTTTTCCTTTTCATTACTTTAAATGTATCTTTACACTCCCTTCTGGCCTGCAGAATCTCTGCTAAAAACTCAGCTGATAGTGTTATGTGGAATTTCTCATATGGTATTTGTTGATTTTTCCTTGCTATTTTTAATATTTTTATTTTTTTATTTCTTTTTTTTCCCCTTTAGTTTGATTAACTATGTTTTGTCCTGTTTCTCCTTGACTTTATCTTATATAGACTTTGGACTTTGGGTTTCCTGCACTTGAATTTTTACCATCCTATGTTAGGATAGTTTTCGATTATAATCTCTCCAAATATTTTCTCAGAGTCTTTCTCTTTCTCTTTCTTTTCTGGAACCCCTTCTGACCTCCACTGTTTTTGACAGCTAGCTTTTTTGAAATACCTTTGTACATAACACAAGGATTTGCTGTTTTAAAGATGTTCTTGAAAATCTTTATCCTTTATTAATTTTACTATTATTTATCTGAGTATGATTTTTTTCCTTTTATCCTGCTAAGAGTTGGTTGAGATTTTGGATGTGTAGATAGGCTTTTTTTCCCTCAAATTTTGTATTTGAGCACTGTTTTCAATTTTTCAAATTTTTTTTTTCCTCTCATCTCACTGCCAAAATACACCCTTGGGAACATGTCAATCACCCAGGGACAACAGTAGTTCTAGCAGTTGTCCTGGGCAACTCTTTCCCTGATCTCTCTGTCAAGCTCTAGGCCTTTCTTAGTATCATACCAACAGTTTGTTGTTGCTGTTCTGTCACCAAGTTCTGTCCAGTTATTCACTACCCCATGGACTGCAGCATGCCAGGCCTCCCTGTCCTCCACCATCTCCCAGAGTTTGACCAAGTTCATGTCCATCGCTTTTATGATACCATCCAATCATCTCATCCTTTGTCACCTCTTTCCCCAGCATAATAGTCTTTTTCAAACGGTTGGTTGTTCACATCAGGTAACCAAACAGTTGGAGCTTGTTTCAGCATTAGTCCTTCCAATGAGTACTCAGAGTTCATTTCCTTTAGGATTGACTGATTTGATCTGACTGATTTGATCTCCTTGCTGTCCAAGGAACTCTCAAGAGTCCTCCGGTTCAACAGCATCAGTTTTTTGGCACTCTGCCTTTTTATGGTCCAGCTCTCACAATTGTACATGACTATCATATACCAACAGTTAGGTTGCACTAATTGCTGGCTCTCTACCATACTTGACAAAGCCCTGAGGCATAAAATCCTATGAATTAGGATTCAGTTAACTTAAAGATCCTTGAAGAGGTGATCAGTATAGTGAAGGATTGAGAAGTGGAGCCTACCTTCTTCCTACAGATACATCAAAAATATATCTATGTGTGGAACAAGTCTCAGAAAATATCTTCTAAATGCTGGAAGAATACCTCAGACATACAAAAGGACAAGAAAATCTCCATGTAAGAGGGGAGGGCAGAAGGAAAAGAAAATAATAAAAATAATAAGAGAGAAAAAGGAATCATGACAAGATGTGTGTCTCTGGGAAGGATTGGTGAAGGAGGAAATGTTTCTTCACACTGGGAAGTCCCTCCCATGTGGGGATGGGGCAGGGGTTATCTTTGCAGCCTTGGAGGAAAGCTCAGGGTCAGATATATGGCAGGCAAAGTAGAGAAAGACCAGCACTGAAAGTCAGTGTTGATTATTGGCACTCCCCAGTCTGAGACACTTGTCTATTCATCCAACTCCAGGGAAGTTGGAGGCTAAATGTTAAGGCTAGGGCTTCAGAGGGCAGACTTTGGGGAGAGGGCTGGGATTGAGAGAAAACAGCCTAAAGGAGCTAGGGTTTAGTTTGGCAAAGCTGAGAGTATGTCAAAAGAAGCCTGGGGCTGCTAGAGGGACCATTGTTGGCGGCTGTTGGGGGCTCTTGGGGGCGTGTAAGGAGGACAGGCTCAGAATAGGAGCCTCTTCTCTGTGCAGTCTCAGGACCGCCTGCATGAGCTCAAGGGTGGGAATGAGCTGGGGCTGATATCTCTGACCCCAGAGGCAGGCGTGGGCCACTGCCCCCACTATTACTGAGGATCCTGTGAGAGCGCAAAGGTCACTACTCACACCTTGCTGGGAGCCTGAGCAACCCATTACGGTCAACAGTCATGCAATTAGGGTCCCACTTACCCAGGAGTTTGCATGGTACACCCCAGTCTTTTGCCGCTTCCTTCCAGTCTCTACTCTGTAGGTACTTTGTTCATGTCCCAATAATGGTTGCTTTAATTTCCTTGGTCTGAGTAAGTATGCCCCATGCAGCTGCTGCTTTGGACTCCTTATACCTGGGTGCAGAAGATGCCTGAGGATGACTGATATGCAGAATTGGGGCCAAAATCAGAGATGACCCACAGGTCCAGTGTAACTAAAGAAGGGGAGCAGAAATGTCTCCATGCAGTTGCCCAAGATGCAAATTAAATCCCTGCCATCAGCATGTTAAACCTTGTGTCTGTGGAATGTTGGAATGGACAATGAGTGTTCCCACAACTGAGATCAGTCTAGATTAAGCAGTTTTGGATTTTGGGGGCAAGTACACATGAGAGTTGAGAAAGATTAGAGTATGATCTGCTCCTACAGTACCCCAAGAGTGTCCAGAGACCAATCTAGAGGAATTAGAGGATCTCCCGGGGAGGAAAGCACTGGTTTTGGCTCATTGTTGGGACAAGGGTACAGATAGCTGATGCCTCAAGAAAATCCTATTATTAGTATTGGTTTTGTTTCATTTTGTTATTTTATTAGTTCTCTTTATTGTACTTCATTTTTCTTTTCTTTTTCATATATTTAGCTTTATATTTTGACTGTTTCATTGTTTTGTGTTTTTCCTTGTTTTTGTTATTTTTTCTTTATTTGATTTGCTTCTGTCTCCTTTTGATCATCTTTATTTATATTATTTTATTTATTTATTTTTTGCTTTCTCTGCTTTTGGTTTGTTTTTGTTAGTTTTGTTTTCAGTTTTTGTTTTCATTTGTGGGTACTTTCATTGTTCTCTTGTTATTTTGTTTTCCTTTTACTTGTGTGTGTGCTTGTTTTGCTTGTTTGATTTTTCTTTTACCATTTTTCTTGAGTTTTGTTTTTCTGCTTGCTTTTCTCTTTTTGTAGTTGTTCATTTCTTTCTTTCTTATCTGTCTTGGCTTTTGCTTTTCTGCTTTCATTCCTTCACTCAGTTTTTAATTTCTTTTTGCCATGCCATGCAGTTTTCAGGTTCTCTGTTTCCCAGTCAGAGATCAAGCCTGAGTTCCTGTGGTGGGAATGCTGAATCCAAGATCTGGACCACCAAAGAAATCCCAGAGCCAAGAAATATTAATTGGTGAGAGTTCTCCCAGTGATCTCCATCTTGACATAAAGTCCCAGCTCCACACAATCATCTGCAGGTTTCAGTGCTTGACACCTGGTGCCAAACAGTTGGCAAGACAGGAACCTACCCATCAGTAGACAGAAAGTCTAAAGTCACACTAAGCTCACAGACATCGTAAAACAACACCACGTGATATGGCCCTTAAATTAGAGGGACAAGCCTTAGTTCCACCCACTGGAGTAGGGGCACTAGTGCTTCCAACCAGGAAGCCTACATGTCACTGGAACAAACTCCTGCAACAGGGAGCAGACACCAGAAGCAGGAGGAATTGTAGCCCTGCAGCTACGGGAAAGGAGACCTCAGATGCAGGTAATTAGACAAAACGAGATGACTGAGAAATATTCTGTAGGGGAAGACCCTGCTGTGTCTGATGAAGCATGTGCAAAGGGTATCAGTCTGGAGGGAAAACCTGCATGCTGAGTCGCTTCAGTCATGTCCAATTCTTTGAGACTCAAAGGACTACAGCCCACCAGGCTCCTCTGTGTGTGGGATTATCCAGGCAAGAATACTGGAATGGGTTGCCATTTCCTCCACCAGGGGATCTTCCCCAGCCAGGGATGGAACTCAATCCCTCTTTCATGTCTTGCATTTGCAGGCGGGTCCTTTACCATTAGTGCCACCTGGAAGCAAGGAAAAAACCTACAAGATCAACTAAATGAAGGAGAGATATGCAATCTACCTGAAAAAAAAAACAAAAAATTCAGAGTAAGGACAGTAAAGATGATCCAAGATCTCAGAAGTAGGCTGGAGACACAGATTGAGAACATAAAAGAAACATTTAACAAGGAGCTAGAAAAACTAAAGAACAAACAATCTGATGAACAACACAATAACTGAAATAAAATTATGCTAGAAGGAATCAATAGCATAATAGCTGAGACAAAAGAATAGATAAGCAAACTGCTATATAGAATAAGTGACAGGAAGCAGAATAAAGATAAAAGAATGAAAAGAATTAAAAATAGTCTCAGAGATCTCAGGGACAAAATTAAGAGCATCATCATTTGAATTATAGTCCCAGAACAGGAAGAGTAAGAGAAGAGTCTGAAAAAATATTTGAATAAATTATAATTGAAAATTTCCTTAACATTAAGAAGGAAATAACCACTGAAGCCCATGAAGCACAGAGTATCCCAAATAGGATAAACATAAAGAGAAATACATATTATGTGTTTATTAATATGTGAAACATATTAATCACACTAACAGAAATTAAAAGAAAAAATCAGAAACAGCAAGGAAAATGCAAAAAAAAAATAATAATAATACAAGAATCCCCATAAGGTAATCAGCTTATTTTTCAGCAGAAAATCTTCAGGACAAAATATAGTGACATTCTATATTTCAAGTGGTGAAAGGGTAAAATCTACAACCAAGAATACTCTAACCAGAAAGAATCTCTTTCAGATTCTACAGAATAATCAAAAGATTTACAGACATGTAAAAGCTAAGAAAATTCAGCTTCACCAAATAAGCTTCACAAAAATGCTAAAGGAATGTCTTTAGGTGGAAAACATAAGAGAAAAAAGACTACAAAAACAAACCCAAGATTGTTAATAAAATGATAAAAGGAACATGCATATTGATAACTATTTTAAATGTAAAAGGATCAAATGCTACAACTAAAAGATGTAAAATTAAAGAATGGATACACAAAAAGATCTATATGCATATTGTCTACAAGAGACCCACTTCAGATTTACAGGCACCACAGACTGAAAATGAGGGAATAGAAAAATATTTTCCATTCAAATTGAAGTCAAAAGAAAGCTGGAGTAGGAGTTCTTATATCAGATAAACTAAAAAAGGACACTGCATATGAAGAAATTATTCCAAGAAGAAGATATAACAATTATAAATATATATGCACCCAACATAGGTGCACCTCATTGTATAAGGAAAATGCTAACAGATATAAATGATACAACTGAAAGTACCACAATAATATTGGGGGACTTTAATGTCTCACTTACAGAAATGACCATCCTGATAGAAAATTAATAAGGAAGCACAAGCAGTAACTGACATATTAGACCAGATAGACTAAATTGATATTTATAGGAGATTACACACAAAAACAGCACAATACACTTTCTTCTCAAGTGCACATGAAACATTCTCCAGAAAAATCACATCCTGGGTCACAAATCAAGCTTTGATAGATTTAAGAAAACTGAAGTCTTATAAGGCTTCTTTTCTTACCATAATTCTATGAGTTTAGAAATCTATTACAGAGAAAAAAAACTATAAATATCCAAAACAAAACAAAGCTAAACCAATATGATACTAAATGAACAAGAAATCACTGAAGAATTCAAAGAGGAAATAAAAAAATAAATAGAAAAAAATGACAATAAATAAATAGCCTATAACCCAAGAGATGCAGCAAATGCAGTTTCATGAGGGAAGCATTTCCCAATAAGAAACAAGAAAAATCTCAAATAAACAACTTTGAACCTAAAATAACTAGAAAAAGAAGAACAAACCAAACCCAAAATTAGTATAAGAAAGAAATCATAAATAGCAGAACAGAAAGAAATGAAATAAAACAAAGGAACAATAGCACAGATAAATGAAACTAAAAGCTAGCTCTTTGAGAAGATAAAAACAATTAATAAGCCTTTACTCAGACTTTTCAAGAGAAAAGGGAGAGGATACAAATCAATTAAATTAGAAATGAAAAAAAAAAAAAAAAAAAGAAAGAAAATGTATAACTGCCTCCACAGAAATACGAAAGATCATAAGAGACTACTACAGAAAACTATATGCCAATAAAATAGATAAGCTGGGGAAAAATGGACAGAGTCTTAGAAAGGTACAACCTTCCAAGACTGAACTAGGAAGAAACAGAAAACATGAACAGACCAATCATAAGAAGTGAAATTAGCACTATGGCTAAAATTTTCCAATAAATAAAAATTCAGGAACAGATGGCTTAAGAGGTGAATTTTATCAAACATTTAAAGAAAAGGTAATATCCATCCTTCTTAAGGGCTTCCCCAGTGGCTAAGTGGTAAAGAATTCATCTCCTAATAAGCAGATGTGAGTTCAATCTCTGGATTGGGAAGGTCCCCTTGAGAAGGAGAGTAACCCACACCAGAATTCTTTCTGGAAAATCCCATGGACAGAGAAGCCTGAAGGGCTCCAGTCCATGGGATCACAAAAAGATGGACATGATTTAGTGACTCAACAACAGCCTCCTTAAATTCTTCCAAAAAAATTGCAGAGACAGGGATAATCCAAAACTCATTCTAAAAGGCCCCCATCACTCTGTAACCCAAACCAGACACAGATATCACAGAAGAAGGGAATCACAGATCCATATCACTGATAAACATGGATGCAAATATCACCCAACAAGGTACTAGCATATGGAATCCAGCCATATATTAAAATGACCATTTGCCATGATCAGGTGGGAATTATCCCAAGGATGCAATAATTATTCAATATCTATCAATATGAGAACCATATTAACAAACTGAAAAAGAAAAAAACAATCATATGGTCATCTCAATATATGCAGAGAAAGTTTTTGACAAAATTCAACATCCATTTATGATAAAAGCTCTCCAGAAAGTGGGGATAGCATAATACTCCCCATATATGACAAACACAGCAAATCTCATTCTAAATGGTGAAAAACTGAAAGCATTGTGTCCACGATCAGGAACAAGACAAGGATGCTCACTCTAGTCACTATTATTCAACATAGTTTAGCAAGTCCTGGCCATGGCAATCATGAAAGTAAACACAATAAAGTGAACCAAATTGGAAAAGAAGAATTAAAACTGTCACTGGTTGCAGGTGACATAATATCATGGATAGAAGATTCTAGAGAGGCCACTAGAGCTAATCAATGAATTGGGCAAGTTTGCAGGATATAAAATCAATACACATACATTTCTTGCATTTTTATACAGCAAAAATGAATGGTCAGAAAGAGAAATTAAGGAATCAGTCCTATTTACCATTTTGACAAAAACAATAAAATATCTAGGAATAAACCTACCAAAAGAGGTAAAACCCCTGTATCCAAAAAATTAGGGGATACTGATGAAATAAATCAAAGACAATGTAGATAGAGGGATACATCATATTCTTGGGCTGGAAGGATCAATGTTGTGAAAATAATTCTACTATTCAAAGCAGTCTGTAGATTCAAAGCAATTTCTGTCTGATTACTGAAAGGTTGCTGCTATGAATCGTGATTGACACCAGGATTCTTGGCCTCCAGAGGAGAGGAATTCAATCTGGGGCTAGTGACAAGGCTTGATCACTTAGAGCTTTTGTGTAATAAAGTTTTATTAATGTATAAAAAAGATAGAGAAAGCTTCTGACATAGACATCAGAAAGAGGCAAAAAGAGGGCCCCCCTTGCTAGTTTATAGCAAGAAGTTATATACCTATTAGCAAACTGCTAATTAGAGAAAGGAAATGCCTCAAAACAGAGAGTTTCACCAGGCCCCTCACCCGCAACATGCATTTTGAGATAGCATTGGCACAAGGTGAGAGATCCCAGGACATAAAACAATTGACATGAATCTTGAAGAAAGGTAGATTTCCAAGCAAATACATAGCTTCATTAACAAAGCTTAAGAGAACATTTCCATGAGTAAAAAATACTGGTTTGTTGAGCCATTATTGGTTCTGAGTCTTAGGCAGAACCAACTTGAAGAAAGACAGAGTTTAAGGTAAATACATAGTTCATTAACACAGCTTAAGAAAAACATCTCCATAAGGAAAATGTATTGGTTAGCTCAAGGTTTGAGAAAAGTTAAGTTCAGGTGGAACCAGGTGTCATCATGGCAACACAGAATTTTTAAAGAAATCTTTTAATTTTGTATAAAGAAGGGAGAAAAAGTCTGACACTTGTAGTCTGTCTCATCCTTCTGCTTAAAAGAGAGAAAGAAGCACCTGACACTTGCAGTCTATTTCCTCTGCTTGGGGACCCCTAGCCTTCCTGTCTATTACCCTCTCATTATCAATGACATTTTTCACAGAATTAGGAAAATATCATCCAATTAGTATGGAAATGCAAAAGAACCTGGAATAGCCAAAAGAATCTTGAGAAAGAAATACAGAGCTGGGTTTGTCAATCTCTTTGACTTCTGGCTATAATACAAATCTACAACAACCAAGTCAACATTGTACTAGAAGAAAAACAGATATATAGGTCAATGGAACTGAACAGAGAGCTCAGAGGTAACCCATGCACCTGCAGTCAATAATCCATGACAAAAGGGGTGAAAGCATACAGTGGAGAAAAGATAATCTTTCAGTAATTGATCCTAGGAAAACTAGACAGTGACACATAGAAGAATGAAATTAGAACACTCTCTAATCCCATAGTAAAAGTAAACTCAAAATGGATTAAAAACCTGGATGTAAGGCTGGGCACTGTAAAACTCTTAGAGTGAAACATAGGCAGAACACTCTTTGACACAGATTTCAGTAAGATTTTTTTTTTTTTAAACTATCTCTTAGAGTTATAAAAATAAAAGGAAAAATAAATGATAAATGAAAACAGAAACAAAACAATGGGATCTAACTAAACTTAAAAGCTTTTTCACAGTATAGGAAGCCATAAACAAAAAAGTAGACATAAGACTAAAGGACAATCCTCAGAATGGGATAAAAAGGGTTAAACTCATACAGTTCAATTATATATATATATATAAAAAGACAACAACCTAATAAGAAAATGGACAGAAGATCTAAATAGACATTTCTCAAAAGAAGATATGTAGATGACCAGCAAACACATGAAAAGATGTTCAATATTGCTGAATATTAGAGATATGCAAATCAAAATCACAATGAGTTTTCATTTCACACCAGTCAGAACTGTCATCATCAAAAATATCTACAAACAGTAAATGCTGGAGAGGGTGTGAAGAAAAGGAAACCCATTTAAACTGTTAATGGAAATCTAAATCGATACAGTCATTATGAAGAACAGTGTGGTGGTTCCTTTAAAATCTAAAAAACAGAGATTATTATGATCCAGCAGTCCCACCCCTGGTCATATGCCTGGATAAAACCATAATTGAAAAACATACATGTACCCCAAGTTACATTGAAGCACTACACGTTGTAGCCAGGACTCGGCAGCAACTTAAATGTCAATCAACTGAAGAATCAATAAAGAAGTTGTGGTACATATTTAATATTACTCAGCCAAATAAAGGAAAGACATTGTTCCATTTGCCAATATGTGGCTGCCATTGTTCCATTTGCAGATATGTAGATACCACTTGCATATGTGTTGATGGACCTAGAGACTGTCATATAGAATGAAATGAATTCGAGATAACCAAATATCATATATTAACGTGTGTTGTTTTTGTTGCTGTTCAGTCACCCACTCGCATCCAACTCTTTGCAACCTCATGGACTACAGACACCAGGCTTCTCTGTCTCATTAATGCATATATATGGAATCTAAAAATATGTTAGAGGTTAACTTATTTGCAAAGCAGAAATAGAGATTCAGATATAGGGAGCACACCTATGGATACCAAAGGGAGATTGTGATGGACTGGAGATTCAGATTGACAGATATACCTTATGTGCATACTAAGTAGCTTCAGTCATGTCCAAATCTTTACAACGTTATGGGCTGCAGTTCACCAGGTTCCTCTGTCCGTGGGATTCTCCAGGCAAGAATATGGGAGTGTATTGCCATACTGTCTTCTAGGGAATCTTCCTGACTCAGGGATGAAATCAGGGTCTCTTTTAGCTCCAACAGCTGGATTCTTTACCACTAGTGCCACATGGGAAGTCCAGATATACACTACTATGTCTAAAATAGATAACTAGTTAGAACCACCAGTATAGCACAGGGGACGTTGCTCAATGCTCCATGGTGATGTAAACTGGAAAGAAATTTTTAAAAGGAGAGGATGTCTGTATATTTGTAGCTGATTCACACTTCTGTACAACAGAACCTAAGACAACATTGTAAAGCAATTCAGTTCAGCTCAGTTCTGTCATTCAGTCATGTCCAGCTCTTTGCGACCCCATGAATCACAGCACTCCAGGCCTCCCTGTCCATCACCAACTCCCAGAGTTTACTCAAACTCATGCCCATCGAGTCGGTGACGCCATCCAGCCATCTCATCCTCTGTCATCCCCTTCTCCTCCTGCCCCCAATTCATCCCAGCATCACAGTCTTTTCCAACAAGTCAACTCTTCCCATGAGGTGGCCAAAGTATTGGAGTTTCAGCTTCAGCATCAGACCTTCCAATGAACACGCAGGACTGATCTCCTTTAGGATGGACTGGTTGGATCTCCTTGCAGTCCAAGGGACTCTCAAGAGTCTTCTCCAACACCATAGTTCAAAAGCATCAGTTTTTCGGCACTCAGCTTTCTTCACAGTTGAGTTCTCACATCTATGCATGACCACTGAGGAAACCATAGCCTTGACTAGATGGACTGTTGTTGGCAAAGTAATGTCTCTGCTTTTTAATATGCTATCTAGGTTGGTCATAACTTTCCTTCCAAGGAGTAAGCGTCTTTTAATTTCATGGCTGCAATCACCATCTGCAGTGATTCTGGAGCCCCAAAAAATAAAGTCTGACACTGTTTCCACTGTGTCCCCATCTATTTCCCATGAAGTGATGGGACCAGATGCCGTGATCTTAGTTTCCTGAATGTTGAGCTTTAAGCCACCTTTTTCACTCTCCTCTTTCACTTTCATCAAGAGGCTTTTTAGTTCCTCTTCACTTTCTGCCATAAGGGTGGTGTCATCTGCATATCTGAGGTTATTGATATTTCTCCTGGCAATCTTGATTCCAGCTTGTGCTTCTTCCAGCCCAGCTTTCTCATCATGTACTCTGCATATAAGTTAAATAAACAGGGTGACAATATACAGCCTTGACATATTCCCTTTCCTATTGGAACCAGTCTGTTGTTCCATGTCCAGTTCTAACTGTTGCTTCCTGACCTGCATAGAGGTTTCTCAAGAGGCATATCAGGTGGTCTGGTATTCCCATCTCTTTCAGAATTTGCCACAGTTTATTGTGGTCCACACAGTCAAAAGCTTTGGCATAGTCAATAAAGCAGAAATAGATGTTTTTCTGGAACTCTCTTGCTTTTTCAATGATCCAGCAGATGTTGGCAATTTGATCTCTGGTTCCTCTGCCTTTTCTAAAACCAGCTTGAACATCAGGAAGTTCATGGTTCACGTATTGCTGAAGCCTGGCTTGGAGAATTTTGAGCATTACTTTGCTAGCATTTGAGATGAGTGCAATTGTGTAGTAGTTTGAGCATTCTTTGGGATTACCTTTCTTAGGGATTAGAATGAAAACTGACCTTTCCCAGTCCTGTGGCCACTGCTGAGTTTTCCAAATTTGCTTGCATATTGAGTGCAGCACTTTCAGCAACTAGAGTTCAGTAAAAAGAAACAAATTAAGGGCCCTATTAAGGGTTGTTTGAGGTAAATCTTTGAAAATTTTTCTGGCTACTGAAGAGCTCTTCTGATTTGTATATTTTCCTGATTCTTTCCAGTATATTCACTGGCCTACAGTTTAGCTTGTTTCTCTCTTGGAACTACCAGCATCCTGTTAATTGCTTAACGAATAAAGTCAGTCCCTGTGGTGAAATCTTCAGAGCTCTCTGTTCTTATAACCAGCCTCTCCTTCTGGACTAAATTTCTACACCACAGCTCCAGAGCTGGGGATGTGAACTTGCCTTTCTTGGAGTGACACCCCTGCTTGAAGAGCATGGAGCTGCATAGAGGCAGAGGTCCTTAATCTTCTTAACTTATTCATCTGGTGTGGAGTCCCCAGCAGACAAGCAAATGAAAGTGAGGGTGATTCTCATTTCAGTATTCTCAGTCTCCCACTCCTGAAGTATGACTTCTAACTTACACATGTCAGTTAGTTAGATAAAGGAAACCTCTGAACTCGGTGCATGAGAAGGGAGAAATAAAAATGCTGACAACTTGTCTTTCCTGGAGAGACAGCATCAACATTGAGCTGGTGAATTGGAAGCTTCACACTCATCCAGTGTGGCACATCTATTGTGCTGTGAGGGGCCATTAGTGTAGAGCAGTTGTGACAAGTACTCTGTAATTACTATTATTGCTGAGATTTAGTAGATGTTCTTGATTAAAAATTCCTATATGTGTTTAATCCCATAGGTCTGCATGAGAATATAGATAATTGTTTACTTTTTATCAGATTATTTTCCTGAGGAAAGAGTCCGTGAAACTGTTCACAAGGCCTTATAGAGTATAAGTTTCTTAATAATTAATTAATTAACTTTAATTGGAAGATAATTACTTTACAATATTTGATGGTTTTGCCATACATCAACATGAATAAGCCACAGGTGTACATGTGTCCCCTCCATCCTGAAAGAACGTGAGTTTTACTTCATGCTTTCTTTCTTTTCCTCAACAATGACAAGATTCACCTATAATAACAAATATGATATGTAGCATTTGTTAATTGCTGTGGCAGAAAGTGAAGAGGAACTAAAAAGCCTCTTGATGAAAAGAAAGTGAAAGAGGAGAGTGAAAAAGGTGGCTTAAAGCTCAACATTCAGAAAACTAAGGTCATGGCATCTGGTCCCATTACTTCATGGGAAATAGATGGGGAAACAATGGAAACAGTGGCTGACTTTATTTTTGGGGGCTCCAAAATCACTGCAGATGGTGATTGCAGTCATGAAATTAAAAGATGCTACTCCTTGGAAGGAAAGTTATGACCAACCTAGATAGCAAATTAAAAAGCAGAGACATTAGTTTGCCAACAAAGGTCCATCTAGTCAAGGCTATGGTTTTTCCAGTGGTCAAGTATGGATGTGAGAGTTGAACTATAAAGAAAGCAGGAGAAAGGGACGACAGAGGATGACATGGCTGGATGTCATCACTGACTTGATGGGCATGAGTTTGAGTAAACTCCGGGAATTGGTGATGGACAGCGAGGCATAGCGTGCTGTGATTCATGGGGTCTCAAAGAGTCGAACAAGACTGAACGACTGAATTGAACTGAACTGAACTGTTTGCTTTAATTTACTTCATTTTGTGACTCTGTCGCAATTTCTTTCACCCAATCTAAAACTGCAAGACTCTCTAGGTTATATTCCTAGGACTGAAACCATTAGATTTTATAGAATGAAAATAAGCAACTGTTATTACTTAATGTCACATTTTTTTAAGACATTTTCATTAGTAGTGTTCAAGAGAATTCAGAATAGATCTCAAATGACATAATTTAGAATAATACATTGTTTAAAATTTTTTTTTCTGTAGTTTTAAGGTTCCAGTTCCTGACTATTACTAAGATTGAATGGTTATTCAATGTATTTCTTGGTCATGCATATTTCCTACTTGATAATGTCTATATAATCTTTTTGTCAATTTTTCTGTTTGATTATGTGTGTATTCAAGCTTTGATTTTTTTTCTAAAAAATATATTGAAAATTACTGTAGTACTTTGTCTAATACTGAAACTAAATTTTTGGAAAATCTTTTTTAATACTTTTTTTCTGACTTGTCATTTAATTTATTAATTATGTACTGATGAATAGGAGATCTTAAGATTAATGAAACTCATCATTTTTCCATGAGTCTGTGTCCTAATTATAGTGTCCTTGAATTTCTCACCACAGTTGGTA